>NW_016812638.1:4193-20666 GCF_001698545.2 Rhinopithecus bieti
CGCAGGGCGGGGGAGGGGAGGCCGCCCCACGGCGGCCCGCGGGGACCTGGTTCCGGCGCGCGCAGGAGGCGCCTAGCGCGGAGGCGGCCCGAGGCCTAGTGAGAGGCGCGCGGCGAGGACCCCGGAAGCCCACCTGTCAGAGTTACCGGTCTGCCGGGCCGGCGCCGCCAGTGTCCGGGGTGGACGCCGCGAGCCTGCACGTTGCGCCGGGACCCCGGGACTGCGCCCAGAAAATCATTTTCTTCTCTGGGAAGGTGAACATTTGTAGCCTTGATTTCCCGGATCTGGTAACATGGCAAAAGATGCCGGTCTAATTGAAGCCAACGGAGAACTCAAGGTCTTCATAGATCAGAACCTTAGTCCCGGGAAAGGCGTGGTGTCCCTCGTGGCCGTTCACCCCTCCACAGTCAACCCGCTCGGGAAGCAGCTTTTGCCAAAAGCCTTTGGACAGTCCAATGTCAGCATTGCCCAGCAAGTGGTGATTGGTATGCCTCAGAGACCTGCAGCGTCAAACAGCCTGGCGGTAGGAAGCCCACACCCCCCCAGCACTCACTTTGCCTCTCAGAACCAGCCTTCTGACTCCTCACCTCGGTCTGCAGGGAAGCGCATCAGGAAGGGAGAGAATTGCAAGGGCCTGCGGCATTTCTCCATGAAGGTCTGCGAGAAGGTGCAGAGGAAAGGGACCACTTCTTACAACGAAGTGGCGGACGAGCTGGTCGCAGAGTTCAGTGCTGCCAACAACCACATCTTACCAAACGAGTCAGCTTATGACCAGAAGAACATAAGACGGCGCGTCTATGATGCCTTAAACGTGCTGATGGCCATGAACATCATCTCCAAGGAGAAGAAGGAGATTAAGTGGATTGGTCTGCCCACCAACTCGGCTCAGGAATGTCAGAACTTAGAGGTGGAAAGACAGAGGAGACTTGAAAGAATAAAACAGAAACAGTCTCAACTTCAAGAACTTATTCTACAGCAAATTGCCTTCAAGAACCTGGTGCAGAGAAATTGGCACACGGAGCAGCAGGCCAGCCGGCCGCCACCACCCAACTCCGTCATCCATCTGCCCTTCATCATCGTCAACACCAGCAAGAAGACCGTCATCGACTGCAGCATCTCCAACGACAAACTCGAGTATCTGTTTAATTTTGACAACACGTTTGAAATCCACGGTGACATAGAAGTGCTGAAGCGGATGGGCATGGCTTGCTGGCTGGAGTCCGGGAGCCGCTCTGCTGAAGACCTTAAAATGGCCAGAAGTCTGGTCCCAAAGGCACTGGAGCCGTATGTGACAGAAATGGCTCAGGGAACTGTTGGAGGCGTGTTCATCACAGAGGCAGGTTCCACGTCTAAAGGCACAAGGTTCTCTGCCAGTGACCTGACCAACGGTGCAGATGGGGTGCTGGCCACAAGCTCCAACGAGTCTCAGTACAGCGGCTCCAGGGGGGAGACCCCGGTGTCCTACGTCGGGGAGGACGAGGAGGAGGATGATGACTTCGATGAGAATGACAAGGACGACTGACGTCCTCCCCACTTCAAATTCAGCTTCAGGAAAACATTTAGGGAAAAGAAACTTTTTTTTTTTTTTTTTAAATGTGGGTTTTCTGTTCCCTTTTTTCCTACTCCCAAGAAGACATTGGTAAGCTACTGAATTTAGATGTGCACCTTTGATAAGCAAGGATTGTTTCCCGTAGGATTAGGACGTGCTGTGGATGTGTTTTGATACCAGTGTGCTGATGCAGAGTGTTTATTTACTTTTGAGTATTTTGTGTTTTCATTTTCTATTTTTCTTTAAGTGCAGAGTTCAGTTTTGCCCCTTAACAGTTTTTGCTGAGTTTGCTGAAGAAATTGTATTTCATCCACATGCATGAAAATAAAACGCCCTCCTGTTGTGGATGGTGAGCACCTGATGCCGTTTATTTGCCCTGAGTTTGCACGGCGACCCCACTGGCAGATAGCGAGACTCTGTGGAGTTTTCCATTTGTTCAGTGGTACGGTGTCCAGAGCCCCAAGCAAACTGCAGAATTCGACTTTTTAAACAATAAACACCATCAACCTTATTAACTTTATTTTTCCTTAAATTATATTGACTGTCATGATTCCATCAAGTTTATACACTCTTTTCTCTCCCTATTTTGCAGCAACAAATTGCAAAGTGCTTTTGTTTCTTTGTTTTCACTTGGTTAAAGCTTATTGCCATGCTGGTGCGGCAATGGAGACTGTTTGGAAGGCTTGGAATGGTTTATTGCTTATGGTAAAATTTGCCTGATTTCTTACAGGCAACGTTTGGAAACCTTTTATTATATAGCTGTTTACATACTTATCAGTCTATCATTTAAAGACATGTACTGAAACAAATGTATTTGTTTCATAAGCATCTTCCTGTAATCTTTTATAAAATTGAAATTAAATATAGAGGATATTTTAACAATTTTTAACTCAAAATTTGTCAATCATTTTTAATAGTTCTTTTTTTTTAATAAAAAGAACAAGGAATTTAAGGACAGGCAGTAGTCTCTTTTAAAATTTATTCACAAAACCCATTAACTGCACAGTTGCTATTAGGTCCCTGTTCTAAAATGAAAGTCTTTTTATTGAAACACAAACTTTTCTGTAATATTTTATGGAATATAAAGAGACTTTAATTGTTTGACTTGTTTAACTTGGCACTGTTAGTTTTTATTAATAAAACGCGCATGGGCATTTTAAACAAGCTGTGTTTCTCTAATTCAGGATTATTATCTAGAAATTTGTCTGTCTTGTTGGTTTTACTGTATACTTGAATGAGAAAGTAGATTGTTAGGCCCAGACGCGGTAGGCCCGGGTGGTCCCTGTGGGCGTGAACCCCTCCNTACTTCTCATGCAAAAGAAAAGACATATCTGGACTTCCCTTCCCACTCTAAGAGAATACTCTTTTTTTTTTTGAGACGAAGTCTCGCTCTTGTCCTGCAGACTGGAGTGCGATGGCACGATCTCGGCTCACTGCAACCTCCGCTTCCCGGGTTCAAGTGATTCTCTTGCCTCAGCCTCCCAAGTAGCTGGGATTACAGGCCCCTGCCACCATGCCCGGCTAATTTTTGTATTTTTAGTAGAGACAGGGTTTCACCATGTTGGTCAGGCTGGTCCCGAACTCCTGACCTCAGGTGGTCAGCCTGCCTTGGCCTCCCAAAGTGTTGGGATTACAGGTGTGAGTCACTGCGCCTGGCCCACCATTCTTTACTCTAGACTACATGCTATTCAAAGAGAGCATGGATAGGAAAGCACAAGGTGGGGGTGAAAATTCCATAGAACTGCTCCACAGCTGGAAATTCCATTACCAGAGGTAGCCATTGTATAAAGATCCAGTCCTGGGCAGCACAAAAATAACACTAGACGCTACACAAGTGATGTCACGTGTGCTAGAAGACAAATACATCTTGTGTCTCACTCTAATAGGGAGGGCTTCACACAATTTTCTCTGAGTGTGTGGTTGAACATGCATATATGTGTGTGTTTTAACATAACTGGCTTTGTCTTAAGGTATTCACCTTCCTAGACCAATCATGAGCTATTATATATTCTAAATAGAATAAAGTACTATTTGCAAATGTCATCTAAATGTTATTGTGAAAGCGTTCACTATCTATACCAAATATCATGGAATGTTTAGAGTTCAATATGGTTCATATGTTTAAGACATAAAATCTGTTTTTTCACACTGTATGTTTTCAAGAAATATAAATTTTAGATAATCTAACGGTTTTCACACACTTAATAACTTTTCATCCTACTTTGTCATTCTCCTTTATAGAAAAGGCAAGCACTTCGAATTCATTGTGCTAAAAGTACTTTATACCTGGGAAAAATATTTTTAATTACAAATTTAAATGCTTTAAAACTTACAGAAAATTTGCAAGAATAGTACAAAAATAGTACAAGAAAAGTCCTTTACCCATATTCATCAATTTTTAACATTGTCTCATTTATCATTTTTTCTCTCTACCATATATACATATTTTCTACCATTTGAGAGTAAGCTGCAGATGTTGTGACCCTGTACCCCTAAATATTTCAGTGTATATTGACTAAAAAAAGGAAAACATATATATATATATATTTGTTGTTGTTGTTTGTTTGTTTGTTTGAGACAGAGTCTGGCTCTGTTGCCAATGGCGATCTTGGCTCACTGCAACCTTCGCCTCCTGGGTTCAAGCGATTCTCCCAGTCTCAGCCTCCTGAGTAGCTGGGATTACAGGCACCCACCACCACACCCGGCTATTTTTTTGTATTTTTAGTAGAGACGGGGTTGCACCATGTTGGCCAGGCTGGCCCCGAACTCCTGACCTCAGGTGATCTGCCTGCCTCCACCTCCCAAAGTGCTGGGATTACAGGCGTGAGCCACCGCGCCTGGCCAGAAAACACATTATTTTATTTAACCACTATCAATGAGCAAATCAGGAAATTCAACATTAATACAATATTATCTAATTATACAATAACTATCCCTATTTAAACTGAACAATCATTCCAATAATGTCTTTATACCATTTTGTTTCCACTCCAAGCTCCAATGTCGGACAACTCCGTCCTGGGATCTCCCACAGTGGGGATCCATTTGCAGCTTTTAGTACTGGCCGAATAAGCTATAAAGTCCCAGGCTATCTGTGAGCAGCTCTTGCAAAGGAGAAATAAATAAAGGTCTGACTGGAGAGGAGAGGTACTTTGGATTGGGGAAATGGGAGGGCAACTCAAAACCAAAGACCACAAAAGAAAGTAAGCCCCTCCCTCTCCCAACTCTTCATATCTCCCAAAAGTTTAAGGAAATAAAATCCCAATCTGAGTTAACTGGTGGAAATCCAGATAAGGTGGAGTGGAACAGGCAGAAATGTGAACACTAAGAGGTAAACCTAGGCAAATTCGTCCTCGAGAGAGGAGGGAAAAAAGAGTGGGGAAGACCGAACAGAGAACGCCCGCAGCATCTCGGTGGAGTTGGGGAGGTTTTGCCTGCTTCTTTTTTAACGGGGTGTGGAAGGCGTCGCATTTTTTACAAGCCACATGGTTCTTGCCTCAAATAATAACAAATACCCAAAATAAGCGTTACGTGTTACTGCAGAACAGGAGGAATGGCCACGGGGGAGGGAGAGGGCGTGGGCTGTCGCTTTAGGTTTGGCGGCCAGGGATGGGGAGGGAAGAGGGGCGGGCGCCAGGGAGGTGGCTGGAGCCCCAGGATCCGAGAAGGGCCTGGACACGGTGAGACGGGCCAGGGCAGGGGACGCGAAGAGGTGGGGACAGGTGGTGGCTCTCCTGGCAGTGGGACGCGAGGCAGTCCGGGGCGGGAGGCAGGGGTCGCGGTGCGCTGGGCCCTCACCGCTGCTGAGCGTGGACTGGCAGTGCCAGATGTCCAAGCTGGCGGGTTTCCGGCAGGACTCCCACAACGACAGTTAGTACTGGTGGTCAGCAGTGACCCAGGCCGGGCTCAGCACCGCCCCCAGGTCCAGATACAGCGTCAGGAAGATGCGCACCAGCCCGACCAGCTTCAAGGGGGTCAGCACCGACACGCGCACCTCCTCCATGCCGCTGCCCACCGAAGCCATTCCTGGGCGCCGCTGCCGCCCGAGGACGCCAGGCGGGTCCGGGGAGCCAGGAGCCCGACCTCCCGACGGGGAAAGCCGCCGAGACCCCATGCGCTGGGACTCGCTCCCTCGGGGCTCTGCGCGCCCCCTGCGGCGTGGCCAAGGTGGGTCTGCGGAGGCAGCCGGCCGGGTGGGGGTCGTCGGCAGCCGCAGCAACGTCGATTCCACCCCGGACCCTCGCCGCCGGCCCCGCGCCCGCTCCGCCCCACGCGACCAGGCTAGCTCCGTCCCGGCCCCTCCCCAGGCTGCGGGAGGTGGTGCCGAACAGGGAGGGACGGAGGGCCAGCACCCGGTGGTTTCGGCTTCTGCTCCCAGGGCCGGAGGCTCGCACGGGTCCCGCCCCTACCGCGCCCCTGGCCCGCGGAGGGAGCCCAGCCCGTGCCCCCGACTGGTAGCGCGTGGCAGTTCCTTGAAGACGCTAGGTACCCAGCCACGCTGGCTCCGGGTCACCTAGCTTTCTCCTCCTGCCCGGTCAGGAGCATATTTCCCTTTTAATTGTATTAATTTTAGGTGAGCAGCAAGATGTTTTGATGTACATATCCATAGTGAAATAATTGCCACAGGTAAGCAATTTTACGTATCCATCACCATCCATCCATATTTACCTTTGTTTGTGATAAGAACATCTAAAATAAAGTCTTAGTAAAATTTCAGTATACAATATTGTTAACTACAGTCCTCTTGCTGTGCATTAGATCTCCGACTTATTTATTTAAACCACATAACTGTAAGTTGTACCTTTGACCTACACATCCCCATTTCCTCCTTGAGCTAAGTATTTGACTTTTTTTTTTTTTTCCAAAAAAGATTCCACATACAAGATCATGCAGTATTTTTCTTCTTGTGTCTGTCTTGTTTCACTTGCCAAAGTGTCTTCCATCTTTATCCATGTTGTTACAAATGGCAGTATCTCTTATTTTAAGGTTAATATTCCATTATATATCTACCACAATTTATCCGTTCAACTGCCCACTCACACTACACTCAGGTTGTTCCCATATCTTGGCTATTGTGAATAATGCTCATCATGGGAGCACAGACAACTTTTGAGTATATACACAGAAGAGGAATTTTTGGATCTTAAGGTAGTTATATTTTTAAGTTTTTGAGGAACCTCCATACTGTTTTCTATAGTAGCGATACCAATTTAGATTCTCATCAAGAGTGTGCAACAGTTCCCTCTTCTCCACACCCTTGAAAACCCTTGTTATCTCTTGCCTTTTGGTAATATCCTTCCTAACAGGTATGAGATGATATGTAATTGTGCTTTTGATTCACATTTATCTGATGATTAATAAGGTTGAGCATCTTTTCTTATAGCTATTGGCCATTTTATGCCTTCTTTGGAAAAGTCTGTTCAGGTCCTTTGCCCATTCTTTAATTATATTATTATTATTATTTTGCTATAAAATTTTGTGAGTTCTGAAGGGGCTAAAAGGAAAATGTCTCCTATGACCTCTGAAGATTCACTGAAAATTAACTGACAAAAAGCAGACTAATAGGAGAAAAGACATAGAAAATTTATTAATATGCACATGTGTGCGTGGGAGTCATACAAAATATGACAATCTCAAAGACAGGGCCAGAGAGTTGACATTTTTATACCATCTTGAGGTAACAGAAGAATAGGGGCTTAAAGCATGGCAAGACCATGCTTCAAGGTTATGGGAGGGAGAGAGAAATAAAGGCAAGGGGTAAAGGCAATCTTGTCATGTAGATGAAACCTCAAAGGCAACAGCTATCAGAAAGAATAGGTAGCAGCTTGTGGTTGAGTTAATTATTTCCAGATCTGAATAAGGGGTAGGGCCTCAAAGAAAGCCTGACTATTTATTTTGCTAATGTAGCAATGCATATATACTCCACAAATGACAGCTTTTCAGAGCTATTCCTGTCTGCAGGTCCTCTGAATAGCCATTTCAAAATATACCAAAAAAGTGTATTTTGAGGAAAATAGTTTTAGTTTCCTTTTAGTTCCTTAAATATTTTGGATATTAACCCCTTATTAGATATATGATTCACAAATAATTTCTCTCAATCTATTAGCTGCCTTTTCAATTTGTTAATGGTTTTATTTTCTGTGGAGAAACTTTTTAGTTTTCTATAGTCCTAGTTATTTATTTTTGCTTTTGCCTGTGCTTTTGGTGTAATATCCAAAAAGTTACTGCCAAGGCCAATGTCAAATAACTTCCCCATCCCCTTTGTTTTAAACAGTTTTGCATTTCAGGTCTTATATTTAGGTATTTAATCCATTTTGAGTTGATTTTTGTGTATGGTGTAAAGAGACCAGTTTCATTGTTCTGTGTGTGGCTATCCAGTTTTCCCAGCACCATTTATTGGAGAGACTACTCTTTCTACCTTGTGTCTTCTTGGTGGCCTTGTAGAAAATTACTTGACCATATGTACTGTTAAAAGAAAAACTTTAACTGAATTAAATTTAAGGGTTTAATTGAGCAAAGAATGAGTTACAAATCAGCCAGTCTCCTGAGCCAGAGAAGACTAAGAGACTCCAGTGCAGCCACATGGTAGAAGAAGATTTATGGACAGAAAAAAGAAAGGACATACAGAAAATGGAAGTGAGGTACAGAAACAGTGGGGTTGGTTACAGTTTGGCATTTGCCTTATTTGAACATGGTTTGAACAGTTGGCCATCGTTGATTGGCCAAAACTCAGTGATTGGCACAAGAGTAGGCTACAGTCTATCTATAACTCCATTTAGGTTATAGTTTATGATATACAGAGAAATCTTTAGGCTGAACTTAGAATATATAAGGAGATAGCTTTAGGCTAAACTTGATTTAACAATTCCCACCATTTTGCCATCCTCTTAATTGTGAGAGATTTACCAAAACTTTAGTAATTGATGTCGCTATCGCCATTGTAAATGTACTTACTTGGTTTTGAAACCCACTGGGAAATAGCAGAACTGCGGGTTTTGTAAGGTGGAAACAAGATCTTAAGGTTATTACTATTATTATTTTTGTAAGGTTTAGAGTAGAGAATACCTTCTTATGCTGCAGGACAGAAACAAAACGTGGTCTGTTCTAAAATCTTGTGTGTTTCCTTAAAGTCTTAGTTTGATTATGTCACATTTAGCATAAATGACTACATTTTGGTTTCATCTGGTCTGCTGGGGCAAACAATGGGCTCCCATAATTTGTTTTAAAATTCCCCCCTTTTGGTCAGATTCTCACGATGAGAGTGTGACCAAAACTTAGGACCTTAGTGCCATTCTCAGTTACTATCATTTTGAATTTCTGGTCTCAGCATGTCATTCATGGGTGACAGTGCCTTTTTGGTCACGTATTTCTTTCAGCTCTTGTCATTCCAGTTAAAGAGAGACCATTTGACATTTTAGAGATGGCTGCATGGAAGTATTTAAAACTTTTGAGAGAATACAGTGTACCAGGGAGCTGCTATTAAGACTATCAGGAGGATAATACCAAGAGTTTGGAGTCTGCTCCTTAGCCAGGTTCCCCATAAATCAAACCAACTAAAATGAAATAGACCAAAGAATGAGCTAGATGAAGAGTCTACTCACTTTAAGCCATCTCTTCATTAATACCCTATAACTGAATCTCTGTAATACTGGATGTGATGTATTTCTTCATGGGCAACAAGAATTTCCAGCAGTTGCATAGATACATCTGTTTAGCTAGTTAGTAATACAGAGCAATTCTATTATTCAGCATAACTTTCATGAGAGACTTTAAAGTCTGTTATGTAACCATAGCCTCTACAGTAGAATCTGCTATAAAGCATATCATGAGGGATCAATTTCTCATCATTACCTCATTTACTCTAAACCATGGAAAAAAGGACTTAACAAACAATGCCCTTCAGAAGAGTGAAGACCTCCTGGCAGTGTTCTTTTTAGCCTATAATATAGGTTTAGAGGAGTGGACCAGTGTTCTGTTTCTGACTGACTGTGAGGCAAATTATGTATCATTACAATTTCTCAAGTACATTAGACCTTCATCTTCCATCTATCAAGGCGTAAGGTTATCCATGTATAAGGCTGGCTGCAAAATTTTTCACAGATAAAAGTATACCCCACAAGTGTACACAACAGATCCCCCTTTCACTTCTATCATTCATAGAGGCATAAGTAAGGGAAAAATAGTCAAAGATAAGAGTCTCATGATAGTAGAGAAGTCTTGATCTGTGATGTTGAGATAAAGCTGTCTACATCAAGGATGCCACCTTCTTCTGAGGAGAAACTTCCCTGACTAGTTTTACCTTAAGGTTTCCAATGTGTTTATAGTTCCAAGAGTGAGGAGGGACCCCTCTAAGTCATGAGATTATGAACTCAAGGTTCAAGGTCCAGAAGTTTTGCTGCAGTGTGGATGGCAAGGGTAGTCTTTCAATGATATTCTTAGAAGGTCTAATCTTCATGTTCTATATTGTGAAGAGGTTAATTGCTCTCAGTGAACCATTAAAAGCTTTCTTTACCTGGCGAAAAGACACTTTGGTATAATGAGCTACTGTTATAACATTAGCCTTCTTGCATAGGAACGTTTTGTACAACCGGAAAACATAAACTGAAAATGACAATCGAATGAAATCCCTTTAGAAGTGTTTAAATAGCCCATCAGACAGTAGAATGTACCTGAAATTTTTGTCTTCCCAAGAATATGGGTTTGACAAACCAAACATTGGTCATAAAGTATTTTAGCAACTGAGAAGTCACCACACCAATATATATATTTAATTTGGATTCAGAACTTTTAATAACCATAGCTTTAAGGACTTAAGAAGGACAAGACAGCCATCCTGGCTTACCATGAGTCTATACTTAACAATACACTAGTGTCTTCTTGAATACTAGCGATTTCTCCAATTTAGGTGCATAGCACTGATTACTGATGGGTTATCATAGGAAATTTTACTTAGACCATGGAGTTCATTCAAATTGTATATCTAAACATTTTCGGTACTGGCTGATTTAGCATGAAAACCTACAAAATATTTTCTTGATATTAATTAATTTTTGTTCTGCTTGGGTGAGCAGTTTTATATACTAGTCAGTCTCTTCATTAAAGTTCTGGGAATTCTTACCCAGTCCAAATGATATGATTCTAAAGTTATTAGAAACCTGTACTGAGGAGTACTTCTCAGGGTCCTTTCCATCCTTTCCTGAACCTCCTTAAAGACATCATATTCTTGGATGTTGCATGCTTGTGAAGTTTTCAGAAACTGCATCAGAATCAAGCAGTTAACTATGGAAATGGCTTTAAATAGTCACAGTTAAGGATACAGTTGACAAGGAAATGTGGTTATTTCTGTGGTCTACAGTAACTTAACCATAATTACGATTGATGGCATATACTCAGACATACTGGAATCTTAGAAATTCCATACAATTTTGGAACATATATTAATAACATTCATTAAAATATAGGCTGAAGAAAGTTAAACATTGTTTCTTATTTGGCAATGCTTTGCATGTAACTTAACATGTCATATAATCCTGTTTACCTCTCTTTTGGATGCTTCAGGGGCTCTCTGTAGCATCCCAAAGTTAGAGGTCAAAAAAGATTGATTTTTGAAGCTGAAATTTGATTTTGGTATTGGTTACAGCTCAGGGTTTGCCTTATTTGAATATGGTTTGAACCGTTGGCCACGGTTGATTGACCAAAACTCAGTGATTGGCACAAGAGTGGACTACAGTCTATATACAACTCCATTTAAGTTGTACTTCATGATGTACAGAGAAACTTTTAGGCCGACCTTAAACTATGTAAGGAGGTTGCTTTAGGCTAAATTTGATTTAATAATACTTGGGTTTATAGAAAAAAACTTCTAAATTTTGTACATGTAAAAGAAAATAAAATCTCAGGACTCGCTAAATTAATTATGTCAAGAGGGAATGCTTTTCATTCACCTGACCTTGTTGCAGCTGATGGGGGTCTCTGTCAGAGCTCCTCTCAGGTTTTCAGTTGCCCTGATTTCAGTTTGAGATTGAAACTTTATTCAAGCAACTCAATTCCATGCTCAGTGGAGCTGGAATTGAAGCTCTGATTTTAAGGTAGGAGTTTCCTCAAGAGGAGTCTTTTGAGAAAACTCCTACTTTAAAGCAGAGCTTTTATTCTAGGGATTCTGTGGACTGCATATTTGTCGTTTTCATTTTTCTCTGCAGTAAAGGTTTTGTTTGTCTTATTTCTTAGAGTTTGAAACCTTTTCACTCACTTGAAATTTGGTCAAGGAGAAAACAGTTTTTCTTTGAAGAGAGAAAATGGAAATTTTGTGGCTTAAATGAAAAATTTGTAATCTTTAAAACTGGCCAGATTCTGAAGTTTGGTTCAATGGTCAAATCTGCACTTTTATCTGGAGTAACTGGAATTCCTCCCACTGGATCTTTTTGGTCTTTCAAAGGGAAAATCTAATTTGCATTTGTACTTCTAAAGGAGACATCCACCTTTAGAAACTTCAGGTGAATTCACGTACAATACTTATGGTGCCACCTCCTGTCAATATCTAGAAAAATGGCCTTAAAGCACAAAGACCCCTAACTGCAATAGGCTAAATGGGATACCTTTGAAACACCTAATATAGTTTATCTGCATGCTCTACTAATAAAAATAAAGTTGGCTTTAAAATAAAACCAACATTTAACTGGGAGAGCAATGTTTCAATGTTACTTAGAAGCTTCTGAAAGAGTTTTGATAAAGAAATTTCTTTGCAAGAGGAAATCAAGATTATCTAAAATTATTTCAAATGAAAAAAGACTTCAGACTTTCTCCATTTTGCCTCCAACTGCTCCTCCTCCTTGTACCTCTGTCATCTGAATTCATCCCTTTCTGCTTGTTGCCTCAGCTCCCATAAGCTCTTAGGCAGAGATTTTGAAATTCCACAATGCAAACTTTTTTTTTCTCTCAGAGGGTAAACGTCTTTAAATTTGGAGCAGAGAAAACAAATGGAACAACTACAGAATGAGAAGAAAACTACTGAGATTATAAAATACAGATCCAATAAAGTTTTTCTTCTAAACCATAACTAATAAATGACATGGGTTATTTATTGACCCAATATCAGAGAATACCCTTTAAATGTCCTGCTGGACTTCACAGTCCTTTGGAGATGTAAATCTGATCCTGTCTTTGAAACGGTAACATCTAATTAATTAGCTAAACAACCGTCCAGTTGAGCTCACATCTGAAACAAGTTAAAATCCTTTGAAATGCTTAAACTGCCTGCTTCTATTTCCTGCAGCATTGACAAAAGAGCACCTCACCCTGTGGCCTAGTGGCTAAGATTCTGTGCTTTCTGGACTGGGGCTTGGGTTCCATTCTCTTTCAGATAAACCAAACCCAGAACAATGACAACAACAAATACTGGCAAGGATGTGCAGCAACAAGAGCTCTTGTTTCTTCGCTGATGGTAATGCAAAGTAGTACATCCAATTTTGAAGACACTTTGGCAGTTTCTCACAAAACTAAACATACTTCTACCATATGATCCAGCAATGACTCTCCTTGGTGTTTACACAAATAAGTTGAAAACTTATGTCCACACAAAAACTGGCAGTTGAATGTTTGTAGAAGCTTTATTCATAATTGGCAAAACTTAGAAGCAACCAAGATATCCTTCAGAGGGTGGATGGTTAAATAAATTGGTACATCCATACAAAGGAATATTTATTATCCAGTGCTATCAAAATATGAGCTGTCAAGCCATGAAAATGCACAGAGGAAACTTAAATGCATATTACTAAGTGAAAGCCAATTCTGAGAAGCTATATACTGAATAATTCCAACTGTATGACATTCTGGAAAAGGCAAAACTATGGAGATTGTAAAGGTTTCATTGGTTGCCAGGGGTTGGGATTGAGGAGGGATGGTGGAAAACAGAGGAGTTTTTTAGGGCAGTGAAGCTACTTCGTATGATACTATAATGATGGATACCTGTCATTCATTAAGCATTTTCCCAAACCCATAAAATGTACAACACTGTATTAGTCTGTTTTTGTTGCTATAATGGATACCTGAGACTGAGTAATTTATAAAGAACAGAGGTTTATTTGGCCTATGGTTTTTATGCTCTACCCAAAACATAGTGTGGGCATCTGCTTTTGGTGAGGGCTTCAGAAAGCTTACAGTCATGATGGAAGGTAAAAGGGAGCCAGTGCGTTGTATGGTGAGAGAGGGAGTGAGAGAAGCTTAGAGGTGCCAAAAGTTGTTTTAAACAACCAGATCTCATGCGAACTCATTACTGTGGGGGAGGATACCAAGCCATTCATGAGAGACTCACTCTCATGACTCAAACACCTCCCACCAGACCCCACCTACAACTTTGGAGATTACATTTCGACATGAGATTTGGAGGGAACAACCATCCAAACTATATCAAAACCAAGAGTGAACTCTCATATAAACTATGGACTTTAGGTGGTAATAATGTGTCAATGTAGGTTTATCAATTATAGTAAATGTACCTCTCTGGTGGGGGACATTGAAAATGGAGTAGGCTATGCATGTGTAGGGGCAGGGAGTATATGGAACTCTATTTTTTTCAACTCATTTTGCTGAAACCTAAAGCTGTTCTAAAATTTTAAAAGTGGATTGTCATTTATTCACGTAAGCTATTATGGCACTTTCATCAGTGGACTCTTGTTCAAAGGGAATATTGACATATGTCACAAAGTTTTTGAAAATATGCCCGTACTCTGAGGAGGTCTCATTTCACTTGGAAGAACAAGGGCTGATAGTTTGAGTGGGAAGTTAAACACACAGACACATAAATACACAATGGTAAAGTTGAAGCCCTAGACCAGGGTACCCTTGTGTCTCATAAAGTATCCAGACTTCCAAAGAACTCACCTCAGTATTGAACAAGTAACATTAGATCTCACAGAACCAGAGAGTTCAACTATGACTCCATGTGGCAACAACACAATGGTGTTAGAACTGGACTTTCTAGCTCTTTGTGTGGATAGGTTTTGGGGGAAGAACTGATTTTTTTGTGTCGAGTAAACTCTCCTTTTCCTGGTTAATGAAAGCTAAAGGCCTTAAAAAGGAGAAAGTGGACATACTGCTAATCAGGATGCATGAAGTTCTAAGCAAGCAAATTTGAAGAAATGAAAAAACAGTGACCTTGTTTACATACCAAGCTATTGAAAAAGATTACAGACATTAAACCAGATTTTACAAAATATTGTTAGATGGGATATAAAGTGACCTAGTTGTCTTTTGAAGAAAAGAAATAAATGCAGTTAGTATTGCTTTGTTAGATACTAAGGAGTGAAGTTGTGAGTCATAAATTATGATCTTATTTACTTTTATTGGACAATACTAACTTAGTTTGGGCCACTCTATCAAAAATACCATAAATTGGGTGGCTTAAACAACAGAAATTTATTTCTCACAGTTCTGGAGGCTGGAAGTCTGAGATCAGGTTGTCCGCATGGTTGGGTTCTGGTGAGGGCCCTCTTCCGGGTTTACAGACAGAAACAGTAGCTTCTATACATCTTTACATTGTATCTTCTTATGTCCTTACATGGCAGAGAACAGAGAGAGAGAGAGAGGAAGTAGGCTAACTCATATTTTAAAAAATAAATATACTAATCTCTAGCTAGGACTTCCAGTACTATGTTGAATAACAGTGATGACAGTGGACATCCTCGTAGTGTTCCAGATCTTATAGGAAAGGCTGTTTTTTCCCCATTCATGTTCAGTCATAAAAAAATGAGATCCAGTCATTTGCAACAACATGGATGCAACTGGAGATCACTATATTAAGTGAAAAAAGCCAGGCACAGAAAGACAAATATTACATGTCCTCTCTTATTTGTGGGATCTAAAAATCAAAACAGTTGATCTCATGGATATAGAGAGTAGAAGGTTGGTTACCAGAGGCTGGGAAGGGTGGTAGGGAACTGGTAGGGAGGTGGGGATGGTTAATGGGTTAAAAAAAAAATAGAAAGAATGGATAAGATCTACTATTTGATAACACAATAGGGTGACTATAGTCAATAATAACTTACTTGTACTTTTAAAAATAACTAAAAGAGTATAATTGGATTGTTTGTAATTCAAAGGATAAATGCATGAGGGGATGGATAATCCATTCTCAATGATGTGATTATCATGCCTTGCATACCTACATCAAAATATCTCATGTACTCCATAAATGTATACATCTATTATGTACCCACAAAAATTAGAAAGAAAAAAAGGAAAAAAAATACTTTTCTCATTACCACCCAAAGGAATCATCTCTAAATGCCATAATATTGGGGATTAGGGTTTCAACATATGAATTTTTGGAGAGGCACAAACATTCAGTTTTCCAAGTTATGTTTCTATCAGCACTGTGTGAAATAGAACTGTCATTGCTCCATCTCTTCATGAACACTTGGTGTTTTCCAAATGTTTAACTTTTACAGGTTTTGTGAATGTTTAGCATCTGTTCTGATATATTAGGACTAGCCAACTAACATAACAGTGATTTTGTAATATCACCTTTTCTCCGTTTACTAAAGATAGCCACTACTGTGGCCTTGTTCCAATGTTACAGGACTTCATACTATTTAAGGAATGTCAGCTAGTTACTCTGTAAGGAAATATTAAATTATTTTGATGCGTGTTAATTTGAATATTCCCAACTTGAGGAACCATTGCCAGAAGATGGCATAAATGTACTACATTGGAAAGTGAATAAATATTTAGATGCTTTCCTGGTTAAGTAGTACAGATTGCTTTATGATATGCAACCTAGTTTTAATTTTTCTACACCACTTACATTCTCAAAAGCTTTTGCACTCTAGAAGCTAAATTTTTGTAAAACTCAAACACGTTCTTTTCATCTACATTAAAGCCAATAAATACGAGAACTTTTAAGAGGTAAAAGATTTAACTATTTAAGT
>NW_016812638.1:23005-49175 GCF_001698545.2 Rhinopithecus bieti
AAAAAAAAAAAAAAAAAAAAAGTAATCCAACCAAACTGGAAATTTGATTAGTGGCTAAATATTTCATGGTATAGAGTGATTATTGTTATTTGAGATTATAATGATATTGTGGTTATGTTTTTAAAAATAGTAATCTCTTAAAGATACGCTGTAAAGTGTTCACAGAAGTTTTAAGATGTCTGGGGTTTGTTTCAAAATAATTACAAAGTTGGAGAAATAGGCAAAGCAATATTGGCCATTTGTTGAAGCTATTTGATGGAAATATGCATGTTCATTATGTTATTATATCTACTTTGGCATATGTTTAAAATGTCTGTAATAAAAGAGGTTAAAAATAAAAAGTTACTCTATTAATATTCATTTAAAATGCAATTTTGTTAGGAGGAAAACCCTCTGGCTATATTTCTAATTTCAAGGATATCTGCATATGTAGCCACAAAGAGAATACAAAGATAAGAAAAGTAAAATAGAAAAGGATGTGATCCTCATTTCAACTGAGCATTTCATTGGAGAGAGTTAGTTTATGTTTTTAACTTTGGAAATAATGTACAGTGAAAAAATTGCAAAGTACCTTGTAATATATTAATCTGAACTTTAGTAATATGCAACTTGTTTTTGTCCAGAAGAAAGCACTGTCATCATTAAACACTTTAAGTTCTAGTCAATTGATGGGATGGCCTACTAAAATATTTGCCTTTGAGGGACATATGCACTAAAAATTTTTGATGCATAAGCAAGTACATATACATCTGTATAAATTATTAGGGCTTTGCCACATTCAGTAGTCTTTTTCCATGTTCAATTTATAAAAAGATTTTTAGTTTTTCTGAATACTATATAGCAACAACTCTATGATAGAAATAATAGTAGGTCAGTAGTTGGAGATATTAAGTGTATGTTGAATGAAGAAAATTATTTAAATAAATAAATGATTGTACATTTATAGATTCTTATGATATTTCAAAAACCTGACAATCTTAAAGATCATTTTAGTAATTATAACTTGATGAAGATTTAAATGGTGCATATTATATCTATTAGCACATCTCAAATGTATGTACAATAATTTAATAAAAACAAAAAATTTCAAAAGTAAAATAAAGGCTAAAGACTTGCAAGATCTAAGGCTATGTAAAAACATAGTGAAAAGATGGCAGTTTACAAGCCAGGAGGAAAGGCTTCACCAGACACAAAACCTGCTGACACATTTACCTTGGACTTCTAGTCTCAGAATTGTGAGAAAATATATTTCTGTTGTTTAAATCTCCCTGTCTGTGGCATTTTTGTTTTGACAGTCCTACCAGACTAATATATTCCCTGTAAAGGAATAAACATGAATCTTACCTTGCACCAATGATGGAGCAACACAATGTTTTTTCATTGTTTAGAACACTTTGCCTTATCCTATTCACAAGTTCTCCATCTGCACACACACATACACATCTTTCTTCAATAGTAATGTTTAATTAATTATGCACATACTTTCCAATGGCTAACTGTAGATTAGTTCACAAAGCTCAGAGGGGAGTGGCTTCATACTTGTATAGTACTGGTCTGTTTCTTCTAAGAAGAAAAGGGAAGGACAAGAAGAGTCTAGGCTTCACTACAGCATTCCCACATGCCATTTAAAAATACTTAACTTGTGTTCACTTTCAAATCTCTCTTTATAAATCACATACGCATGCCATTTGTCAGTTAATTGCCAGTGGTAAATGTTAATGTTCTAATAAACTAGATATTAGCTGATGTAGTGAGTGGTATCATGTAGGTTTTCACCATTATAAGGCATACTTAACAGTTTAGAAAATCAACGACATATTAAATAAAGGTTAGTGCTCCTGGAAGAATTCCTTGATAAACAGTTGTTTCCTGACAGATTATGACTAATTTTTCTGCTTCCAGGAAGATAGAACATGTTCTGCTGCCTTATTAACTATTGAGAGTTTGTGCATAGGGAAAAAAAATCACACACACATATGCACAAACACAACTTTCACCAATGAAACTGCACATTTATAGATGGGAAGGTAAGAAGATGTGAGGCAGGGGACTAAAGTCCAGGCCTGATGCTTGTTTCAGTTTGTGTTCTCCAAAGACAAGACATTGTTTTGACTTAGGATAAATACGTGAAAGACAAGGATCAGTGTGACATATTTGGGAGTTTTCTTTAAATGTGAGTTTGCCATCCCGAGCGGTCAGGAATGGTACTAATCTGGTGAAAGAACTCTTCATGCTGTGGCTATTTACTTAACGTTGCTATTTACAAATGTCGTCTTGGAGCTGCCAGATAGAGGAATGCAGATTCACAGAAGACTTGGTAGCAGCAATTCCCAGGGAAGATCATCTGTGTTTTGTCAAAATATATTCCCTTACCTGAGCTTTTGGACACTCAAGCTAGTCAAAAAATAATTGGGAAATATTTAGTAGGACAAGAAATAGAAAATAACACCATTCTGACTGAACATCCTTGAAAGAATGGGTTACAGCCTGTATTTAAGAGTGTGCTATTTTAATTGGAATTTGCTATCTCACACCCCACGTCCTTTCATTAAGCACATCCCTATAGGACTTATCCTTTATGCATAAAACTTCATTTTGTTTACTTTTTCCCTATTCACTACGATGTGTTCTACAGCAAAAGGTTATTAACATGAGTGCATAACTTGTTAATGTACCACAGGGACAAAGTTATGGTAAATTCTTGGTAAAAGGATAAAAGTGATATAATGTAGGGTTAAGGATGTTCCACTGAGAGACAGGAAACCTGCTTTCCTCTTTTGAATTTGTGATTAATCTATTGGGCAACCACTGGAAATTATAAACATCCCTGCACCCAAAGGTTCTTATCTGTAGAATGAGGAAATTGGATGAGATGTTGCCTAGCGTACGATTATATTCTCTACTGTATCATTATATTTCAGCAATTATGGTACAACTTCTACATTGTAACCACAATGCTGAGCATTATTCTGTTTCATCCAATTAAACAGCATTGCCCTGTTTGATTCTCATCACACTCTTGCAAGGTAGGTATCTTCATCCCTATGTCACTAAAGAGCAAAGCCTTTGAGAAAATAAGGAGAATGCTAAACACAGCTTGCAAGTTGCTGGGCTGATCCTCTGTATTCTAATGAGTGTATCTGCTCTTCACCTGGACCAAAATTTTATTAATGGGCACAGCTACTTTTTGTTATCAAAGTTGTCCCTCTAGAATACTGGATTTCAAGTACCTAAGAGATGAGCAGACTATATGAATATATCTAGGTGTTGGAGTACAAGTTGATTAACAGCCACTTTTGAGTTCCCAGACCTTATTAGTTGTTGCCCTACACACACTCCCTCACAACAACTGATCTAGCAACTAAGGGGGAATGCCTAACACGATCTTCTAGGACTTTATCCAGCTTTCAGACCAATCTTCATAAACAGAGTCATGGTGCCACTTTCCAAGTACAATAACAGACATATGTACAGGGAAACTCACCCACAAGGCAGGCTGAGAAAAGATACAACCAGGGTCCACATAGCCCTTTTACAGTTTCATTGTCAATGAAAAAAGTAAATGTGGCATAGAAGGGCTATAGACAACAGCAGTTTCTGACTTGAAAGTCTGCAGAGTAAGCTCTTTATGAATTGCTTCTTGAGATTTGGTGATTTCTACTTGGGTTTTTGAGATCAGAGACATTATGATGGTGTCAAGCTCCTGGGAAGAATTAGAGTGGTGGGCTGTTGAAGTTCCTGACCTAGTCTTTCTAAAAATGACAAAAGATTACCATATATGGTCAATGGACAGATGGCCAAATGGTCTCTGACAGGCTTTCTCTAATGGCCTGTACAACTCACCTGATGTTTGTTGCTCCAAAGGCAAATATTTTCTTAACTTATAACTAAGGCCCGTATTCCAGTGACTGGTGCCTACTGCCCAACATCAGGGAGCTCTAATGCAGCATTTGAACATAACAGCACCAGAGGTTAAATGAAAACTTATTTCTCTACAAGACCATCTTGAAATAAACTGTTCCCCTTCCTTATTCAAGTTAGAATCAGTGTTGCATTTTGGTGGTCTTATAAATAAAAATAAATAGTGCTTTATTTTTTGTCTGTGCTAAGTGAGAAGTACCTTGACATGTCTATCAGCTTTCTTTAAAACATGATGATGTTGCTTCAAATTTTCTATATGTACAAACAGGTTTGTCCACATGAGTCTTAGTGAGTGTGTTTGCTGTTCAGTTGCTTGTAGTAGCTGAGCATAAGTGGATATACTATATTTTCTCTGTAAACTGTCTAAGGGAGATCTCTCTGAAGAATGGCACTGGGGTGTTACTGTGGGTAGTGGCAGATACATCAAAGAAAGAACTTTGATTTCATGTAAGAAATCTATTTCCTGAGAGCACCTTGCAGATGATTCTTCATCCACTCACTGCTCAATGAATATAAACTGGCAGAATTTCTTCAGGGACAGGTGGGCATAACTATTTAGCTGCCTCTAAAGCCCATATTTCTTTGTGAGACTCTAAAGGAGAAACTGAACTTCAGTGAACCAGGGGGTTCATTCTTCACCATTCAGGCTATTTCTCTCAGTTGTTTCGGTACTGTTGGTTGAGATGGAAAGATGCATGCCTGACTGCTGGTGAGTTTTATTGAACCGAGTGATCCTGGCATTTGTATTAGGATTTGGAAATTACATGGACCTTGTGAAGATGAGTTTCAAAGTACTTCTGTGCTACTTTCACAGTACAGATCAGGGAAAGATCTGTTTTCATTCTCTCTTAGTGCTGACTACCATTTCCGAGTCAAGCGATTCCTCTGAAAAATATGATTCAGTAAGTCTTCATTTTTTTTAGAGCTTTTTCATTGGACAGTTGTCAAAATCTACTGCAAAATGATGAAATCGACCCAATATTTGACAGCTCAGAGGTTCTAGTTATGTTCTGGGAATTCAACAACCCGAGAGACTATGTCACTTTCTGCTAGATAGACCCTTTCCAAATCAATTGAGACCACCTTATCCTTTGTTATATAAGGGAAAATTGACTGCTACAGACTATGAGCATGATGTATAAACCAAGATGAAAATAGACAATGAATCCAAAATTCTGATGCCAATTTAAGTTGATTTGCTCTTTCTTCATAGAGCCCCTTCAATTTTAATCCTATAAATAAAGTTCAGAAATATTAACCACAGGTTAAGATGGTAGCATCATTTTCATGTTTCCTTTCATGTCAAAACAGACACCCTGTCTAGGAGGCAAGAATTCTCATATTTAACTGAGAATTCTCATTAATAATACTATAATACATCACCCTCGACAAAGCTTTCCAATATGCATTATCTCACTTGATCTTTGCAACAATATTTCAAGCAATACATTCTATGGGAATTTAATTTTGTTTGGTAGATTCAGTTCCAGGAGGGCTTCCAAAAAAAGGTAGAATTTGAGTTTACTCTAGTGAGAGGAAGCATAACCTCTGCATATGTGTTTCTCTGCAAGAAGATAGCATCTGTCTACATCCCGCGGGTGTAGCCCCAGATACTGCTATCAATACCAATGCAGGTGCTCAGCCTGTGCCTTGTCATGCCCTTTTTCCCTTTCTCCTTATGGACATGCCATGACCTTATCTCTTACTACCAGGACCACTACTCCGAGGGCCTCTTCCCAAATGGCTCAACAAGAAGGCAGAGGGGTAGAATGGGACACTGTCTAAACTGGGAGTCTACAGACTTAAATTCTAACCCTAATTTTGAGATAGTTTGACATTTGACTAATATCTTCTGTTAAATGACAAGGTGGGTGGATGACAAGAAGATCCTTTGGGTTTGGATTATAATCCCAGAAAACACAATCCCAGATGCCACAATCCAGAATGTTAAACTCCTGAAAGATCAGTGTTCTTAAAGTCTAAATTCCTGAAGTCTGCAATCCCTAACATCTAAAATCCTGAAAAATCACAATCACAAATTGATTGCATAACATCAGGTGAAACTATTATTTTGTTATTGTCTTTTTTTTTTCTTTCTTTTTTCTTGAGGTGGAGTTTTACTCTGCCGCCCTGGTTGGAGTGCAGTGGCATGATCTTGGATCACTTGCAACCTCTGTCTCCTGGGTTCAAGTGATCCTCCAACCTCAGCCTCCCTAGTACCTGGGACTACAGATGCGGTGCCACCATGCCCAGCTAATTTTTGTATGTTTACTAGAGACGGAGTTCCACCATGTTGGCCAGGCTGGTCTCGCACACCTGACCTCAAGTGATCTGCATACCTCGGCACCCTCTTACTGTCTTTATGCAGAAGAAAATGAATTTCAATTGAATCCCCAAACCATAATGACAGATTTGGAATTAGGTGCAATTAAGGTTTCTAAAAATGAATTTCAAGGTGTTTCCAATAAAGCTGGTTTTTTTCCATTCACCTCAATGTATTTGACAGAAAATTAAGATGAATCAATTGGCCATGAGGTACAGCAATGATGAAAACTTCAGTTTGAAAATGTGTCATTTACCTGCACTGGCATTCCTTCCAGTTCATGGCATTCTAGGATCTTTTAATGAATTAAAGCTCCATGCGGTTGCCTGAAGAAGTCAGCAAAGTTACTGACTGGTTCAGAAACAAGTGTGTGCATGGTAAGATAAGAAGATACTTACACAACAGTGTCCCATTCGGTTACCAGCATTGTTTCTATCAAATTTGTAGTATGCATATGAGTGTCCGTGGAATGGGTTTCCCTTCCCTTCCCTTCACTTCCCTTCCCTTCCCTTCCCTCGCCTCCCCTCCCCTCCCCTCTCCTCCCCCCTTCCCTTCCTCTCTTGTTTCTTTCTTCTTCATCTTTCTTTCCCTGTTCCATCTTTTCTTTCTCATTCTATCTCTTCTCTCCTCTCCCTCTCTCTCCTCCCTCATCCTCTCATCCCCTGTAAGCGCCTCTCTCCTCCCCTCCACTCTCCTCCCCTTCCCCTTCCTTCTTTCCGTTTTGTTGAGACAGTCTTACACTACTCTGTAGCAAGCTGGAGTACAGTTGGCCACGATTCCGGCACTCAGCGCAATCGTCAGGCTTCACTGCAAACCTCTATCCCCAGATCAAGCGTTCTAGTGCCTCAGCATCCTGAGTCAGCTGGGATTAAGGGGTGTGCCACACCACGCCTGGCTAATTTTTGTATTTTTAGTAGAGATAAGTTTTGCCATGTTGGCCAGGCTGTTCTCGAACTGCTAACCTCAAGCGACATGATGCGATGCCTTAAAATATAGTTAATGATCATAAAAATTGGCCAGAACCTCTGGACTATCTTTGATAATTGGTCTATTAATCTATACTTGTAGTACACTTTTTCATATTTTTTTTTTTTTGTACTTTTTTTCTGGTTGTTATTTGTCTTTAGGTTTTTTTAAGTATTGTTTTAATTGTCAGCATTTTTTTTTTTTTTTTTACAATTCCTTATGCTATGTATTTTTACTTTGCATCATTTTAAACACTGCAGTATACATTGTGAAAGACTTTTAGAGCGTTCTAATTTTTATGCATTTTTTGAAATGGTGACTCCATGAAAGTGTATTATCACAACATTGACTTTGTATGTAAGCATTGTACATGTGCATAAAAACTTCTGGCCGGGCATGGTGGCTCATGCCTATAATCCCAGCACTTTGGGTGGCCGAGGCGGGCAGATCAACTGACGTCAGGAGTTCAAGACCAGCCTGGCCAACATGGTGAAACCCCGTCTCTACTAAAAATACAAAAAATTAGCGGGGGTGGTGGCCCGTGCCTGTAATCCCAGCTACTTGGGGGGCTGAGGCAAAAGAATCGCTTGAACCTGGGAGGTGGAGAGTGCAGTGAGCCGAGATTGCGCCATTGCACTCCAGCCCAGGCAACAAGAGTGAAATTCCATCACACACACACACACACACACACACACACACAACAACAACAAAACAAAACAACAACAAAAACAAACAAAAAAACTTCCTCAATAAGTGAGGAGATACTTTTTGTACATCTGCATTTGTGAAAGATAAATTTCTCCAGTTCTTGGTTCTTTGGGTGATTGATGCAGTAGTGACTCATTGCAGTTTTTTTTAATCAATCTTGTCAAAAGACAGGTTGTCTGTTGTAGTTCAGGTGATTGCAGTTATACAGCTAGGTACACACAATTACAAACCACAGTGATATGTGCTAATAAGTTTCCCTTTTTGACATATTACTTTATGAATATGGTTTGTTTGCTCATAGCTGGTATACCTGTCTGTTAATATACCAGAGTGTTTAGGCTTTCAAAAATATGTATGTTATTATTGTCTCTTTTATTATGTAAACTATCCTATAACATGTTCTGTCCTGTGTTATACGTTTCTCAGTTCCCTTTAAAATGGAAATAAATATATTTTAAAGTTTTAAAATTGTTTCTTTCATAACTATATTTTCAAGATTTTGATCTTTTGGGATTTAAATGTTTGGGATTATGGCACTGAAGATTGTGCCTTTTTGGATTATAATTGACTCTTCAGGGACTTGCAGCAACAGAAAACCTTACCACACCTGAAGGGGAGAGGTATTTTGGCAGCCAGTTGAGAGAGGGAGCCTTGCCAGAGAAGTCACTGGTAAGAGCTATAGTTGTGGAGGGGCACAGTGACTGCCACAACTGCCCAAGTCTGAAAGTGGTTTGAGGAATAAATTCCACAACCTCACTTTCTTCCTGCCCTCCATGCTCTCGCTGGTGCCTCCCATTAGCTAAACCCAACAGGAGCCGGAGAGCAGAGGAGCCCCTCATGAACACTGCAGGATGCAGCCTTCTGGGGCACAGAGAAGAGCAGAGAAAAGCAGTTGGTAGAACTGGAGAAGATGGAACATAACCCTCACAGGCCCTGAGTCATGATTTGGTTGTTCTTTTTGAAAGTGACAGGATCTGTCTTCTGTTTGTTTGTTTATTTATTTAAGCAGCCTATATTCCCACCTGTATTTGGAAATGGTCCCTGGCAATCTGCTGATGGAGCAGCCCATTTCACATGACAGCCAGTTTCTCTACAATAGCTGACAAACATTGCACTTTATTTGGTGACTAGTTGAACTTTATAAACTCAGGTTCAGAAACTAGTGCCATATTTTTTTGGAGAGAATAAAGTTATATTGGTAATGTAGCAATGCTACCAGTGGTAGTTCTCTAAAATAGGTGATATTAGCAAAATTATAACTTGAGTAACACATGTTAAGGGTTGATGAACTTATAATGGGGAAACATTTAAGTGGTTGGGAGTTTACAACTATTGCAAATGAAAGCATGAGGAATAAATATTCCTGATTTTGATCTTTATAAGAATCAACATGTTTGTATTTATTGGGGAGTTTGTGTGTATGTATGTGTGTGTGTGTCCTGACTAATGAGTCCTATCTTATTCCAAATAATAGACAAAACGTAAGCAAATGCTTATGAAGCAAAATATCATATTATACAATCTCATAAGTTTTGTTTGCTTATATTGGACCTAATGGAGCTGCTTCAGCAGTGTCATGGATGATTTTCTGTACATAACTTGTGGGACCACTTGCTCTGATTTTTCATTTTGTTACTATCCCAATAAGCTGTTGACATACCCAGGTCTCTAAAGTTCTAAGAAGAATGCAGAAGGGTAAAATGAGTCTGCAATGCCACATCAGATGTATTTTTAGGTCTGATATTAAATACACTTGAGAGTAAATTTCAAGTGAAGAAATAATATTATCTACAAATTCCGTGTTTTAGGATCTGTGCTCTTTTATTTCATTCAATTAATTTCTGATATGAATTTGCTTTATAACCCTATAACTCAGTACATTTTCTCAAGCTTTGAAATGCGCTGTGTCTTTAAGCCTGTATTTTTAGAATTTAACAAATCATATTAGGTGGCTCCTATGTACAAGCTCTCCCCAGGGACCTGCATGGCATGCTTGGGAGTGGTTCCATCTGTAGTCAGAGATGAGGACGCAGTTGACATTTGGATGCTTATGGGGGTTCCTTGGGAGTGTCATGCCGGGAGGAGCTGCACAGCTTCCAAACTGAAAGGTAGAGAATGAATATAGATGTGCAGTCCATGAACCTACATTTGAGGAAGCGCAAGCCTACATTTGAGGAAGCCGCACAACGAGGTCCCTGTGAAAGGACAGAAAACAAAGGGCATGTCATGAGGTCGTCATGGTGGAAAAGGGATTCAAAGGATAAGCCTCGGGTCTCCTATTCCTCACTCCTCATCGGAAATTGCATCAGCCTCAAGATGCTGTGGTTTTAGACCTTATACAAGCGGCATACAGGGGAGTCCAGGGTGGCTGCGTTCGTGAATAACTAGTGAGTGAAAACAGAGGAGGAAAAAGGCGGGTACCTTCTACGTAGGTCCTTAACAATGATGATCCAGTGGGCTGCTGAGATGTTATGTAACCCCACTCTGCTCAATGTAGTAAGCACTGTCGATTCCAGGGCAGATGTCCCTATTCCCAAATACCTTTCATGTAAAATATCTCCAGCCTTCCCTTATAGCTTCTAACCCCACATTTTGCTGCCTGTATAAAGTCCTGCATTATTATCTCCAGTAAGGAAGGGTACTTGAAGGTTCCTACTAACATGTAAAGATATCAGCCCACATGGAGTCACAGATTAGCATCCGTTCAGATCTGGTACATAGGTGGTTTATTGATTAGTGAGGCACTCATACTATCTAGAGAGAAGAGGGCACAAGGCAGGGTTGCTTCCTTTGGAATGGGAAGCAGGATATTTCACTCAGGCTCAGTGTAGCCAGGAGAATAAAGGACCTGACCCTCAAGGGTTGGGTGAGATGTTACGAGAAGGGACAGAGGGGATCCTTGATGGAATGAGACTCCCCAGAACCTCACTTGGGCCTGGCTCTTCCACGGTGATGTAGCTCACAGGGAGGCAGTCTAGCAGGGGTGTCCTTCTGGAGCAGAGGCAGTAAAAGGCAAACAAGCTGTATTTAACCTTGTCTCTGAGCCAGTCACCTGTAGGGATTTCTTACTTCTTTCCCTTTTCATTTCTTTTGATTCTGTTTCTCTTGTGTTATTTTGTGATGAGAGTCTCCCCTCTCCCCTCAGGAAGGATTTGAAAATTCACAAACAGGAGGTCACATGAGGGTCTCAAGCTCACCTCCTTCAGAGTCACAGCCTGTGGCTTGTGTGAAATGGCCATGTGGGACCTGAGTAACCTGGCCCTGAAATGGCACCTGCTCATCTTGGATTCCACTGTGAGGAGAAGTTATGAGGCAAAGCAAAATGTGAGAGAATTGTCCTTACATTGGGTCTTCTTAAGAAATATATTTAGTGTATCTTAAGAGAAAAGGAAGACATTTGAACTTCATGTCTGTAATTAGATGTAATCTTTTCAAGTTATGACTTGCCATATAACCGTTATTTGGTCCTTTTATGGTAAAACAAAAAAATCGTAATGCAGATGCCGTATTTTTTTAAAAGTTCCCTAGAAAAGTTAATAGAATAACATTGAGTTAATTCCTGCACTGAAGTTGCCAAGTGTTGACATTTTGCTTGGCACATCCCTGCTGTGATCTTATGAAATGCATAGTTTTGGAATTGGTTGAGATAATATTGGTTGGTGATACAAACATATAGGCATTTTATCTATAATTGCGATTTATAAATACTAACCTTCACTTAATTTTAAAAGCAATTTATTTTTCTATTTTGTTGTATATAATTCTTATAGCTACCTATTTATAAATAAAAGCTACAAATTTTAATATAGTATCTGGATTTACAGACCCCTGACTCTTTGTTAACTTTTTGATTTATAAACAAGGGACCAAAAGTCTCAGTTGATAGATTAAAAACTCTTCTGTTGGATTTATGCACTCTAACCAAGAACCCTGGTGTAAATTATTGTCGAGTTTACAAATGTGTCCGTTAGTGATTTGGCTGTGTGATCTGAAAACACCTTCTCTCTTAACTATTAAATTCCCATTTATCTTTTTAGTACATGGTACATTCTGATAATTTGTTGCTGATTTATTAGAACACTGTAATACATTTTATAACATAAATTTTAAAGGTTTTGAATTAGATACACCATATTCTTGAAACTCTATGGCTGAAAAATAATTATCAGAAGGAAAAATTAAATTTTACACCTAACATCCTTGAAAACAAAACATAGAGTGCTGGCCATAAGAATATTTGTCTTTTGTTTCTATACTATCTGCCCATCCCCTGTATTAGAAGTTTCCTTTTTAAACAAGTCCGTACAATTGTTGGCTGGACCTAAGCAGACTTCCAAGGGAAGAGAAAAGTACTAGTGCTTGACCTAGACATATTGATGTGATTGAAACCACCTTTGCAAAATGATGACTGAGACAGTAAAAGAGATCTAACTTAATTGACTCCATCTTGCTTCTAACCTCCAAGCTGTCTTTGTTCATTCCTGGGCATAGGCTGAACTAACTTTGGGAGAAACTCAGTTTATAGCTTATAGTTTAAAACAAAGACGATAACAGCCCTTCCCCAAAGAGAGAGGCAGACCTCTCTCTTGCCTGGGACTAGAATGCCTTTGTAGGACTCACGTTAGCCACAAGATTAGAAATTATGGTTTAGGAGTCATGCAGCTGGAGGCTACAAGATTCTGACCCTCCCTAAACTGCTCAGAAGATCTGTGCTTGAGATATTTTGCAGACCTTGCACTTGATGGATCAGCTGGCACCACCCAGATCAATAAACTGGCTCATCTCATCTTGTGGCCCCCACCTAGAAACTGACTCAGTACAAGAAGACAGCTTCAACTCCTTATAATTTCATCCCTGTCAACCAGCACTCCTGGCTCACTGGCTTCCCACCACCCACCAAGTTGTCCTTAAAAACTCTGCTCCCTGAATGCTTGGAGAGACTGATTTGAATAATAATAAAACTCTGGTCTTCTGCACAGCCAGCTCTGTGTAAATTAGTCTTTCTCTATTGCAATTCCCTTGTCTTGATGAATTGGCTCTGTCTAGGCAGCAGGCAAGGTGAACCCCTTGGGCAGTTACATGATTACCTTGTACTAAGTCCCTTGTTGAATTTTGGAGGGGCCTACATGGTTTCACGATGGTTCTGTCTTCCATTTGTGCTTTTCACCCTCTGGTGCATATTTGCATTTAAGTCCCAGTTTGGGGAACTCAGAGCACTTGTTGAGCAGCCTATTAATTACATATCTGTTAAAGTTATTTATTGTTTCCCTAGCTGAAGGATTTATGTTTATCAGTGTAATGCTTTTGCCTACTGGTGATTGAATTACTGCCCACTGTCAGTGAAAATTGCTCCTACAGAGGATTACAGCAAGGCCTGAGGGCATTGAATAAGGATTAGCATTTTCAAATAATAATGTTCTCAAAGTGTTATGTACAATTAAAAAAGAATGATGTTCCTCTTTAGTATATCATATTTGGCAGATCTGTGTGACTCACTTTGCTTCTTAGGTTCATGTGGTTCACATTTGTACTTTGCTTCCCCTCAAGGTGATATATGTTGTAAAATGGTAGTATTTACTGGAAGCTTTATCTTACAGAATTTTCAAAAGCTGAAAGCTATCTAAAGTGGGCAATTAAAGGCATAGATATTCCTTTGGGTGGACTAGAAAAGCAGTAGACAGAAATTATTACCTTGTAATCTCTACTTAGCCCTGAACTTTGTAGGAATCTTGAGCATTTGTGGCAAGAAAAAATGATGGGTGGCTAATTTGCTGTAAAGCAGTTGGGATTGACTATGAAGTATTTTTTTCATAAAGCATTTTTTATAACATACATATGTTGTAGAAGAAAGTAGTCCATATATATTTTAAAAAGCCTCCTCGTCAGACTATCTGTGAGCATAAGCAACAGGATTGAGGTTGACCCATGAAGGGAACTAACACAATTCTGGGAAGTTCAACATGTCTGTGTGCTCAAGGGCAAATCATGGTAGCAAGGTGAGATTAAAAGCAAAGAAGTAAATAAACGACCGTCATATTTTTTCTGGAAGTTCTGGCTTCAGCTAGATCCCTGCTGGAGTAGGATGAGTGAGTTCACTGCAAGTCACAGCAAACTCAGGGTCTTAATTCATTCTACTTTGTATATAGAGATTTGACTAGCAAACATTTATTGAACACCTATTATTTTCCAGGTACTGTTGAAACTATTGGGAAATGAGTGATCATTTAAACTACAGTCCAACTTCATGGAATTAAAGTCCATAAGAGAAGGCAGACATGTTTACAACTAACAAGATCACATATGTATTAGAAAAGTTTTTCCTTTTTTTTTTTTTTTTTGGGACAGGATCTCGCTCTGTTGCCCAGGTTGAAGTGCAGTGGCGTGATCTTGGCTCACTGCAACCTCCGCCTCCTGGGTTCATGCCATTCTCCTGCCTCAGCCTCCTGAGTAGCTGGGACTACAGGTGTCCACCACCACGCCTGGCTAATTTTTTGTATTTTTAGTAGAGACGGGGTTTCACTGTGTTAGCCAAGATGGTCTCGATCTCCTGACCTCATGATCCGCCTGCCTCGGCCTCCCAAAGTGCTGGGATTATAGGCGTGAGCCACTGTGCCTGGCCAGAAAATAAAAAAAATTTAAAAAATACTGTAGAAGAGGAAGGAAAAACTCTATGTTTCCTTTAGTCCTGCAGTATTTGTGGTTCTTGGTGTGGCTAGCAAGTGACAGAGAAGGAGAAAATACCAATTCTTTGAGAACAACTTTGAGAACAAAGAATTGGTATTTTGTCCTGTCTGATGGCTTCCTGAGAGATAATCTCAGGGGCTTGCTTTTGTTTTGCTTTCCCAATGGAGTTTCCTCAGCACTGGATTGGCTTTCCAGTAGGCATTTATCAAAAACGTTTAAAGTCCATATCCACATGAGATGAGGGATAACAGATAGAGCAAGCATCAGACAGACTGAAAAGCCTGGAAAGGGAGAGACTGCTGAAGGAGATACATGGGAGAATAATGGCTTTGAAAAGGTGCCACCTATCCTGGAGAATGTAAAAGTCATACACACACTAAGGGCTGGATGCATGTTCAGAAAAGACTTGCAAAAACCCTAAGCTATCACCTTTGGCTGGCATTTAGGTTCCATGAAGATACAAAGGAAGGCAAAGGCAGAGTTGTAAATGGCCTGGCTAAGCGTTGAAATGGTGACCACAACAGAGCAAATATGCAAAGACTGGGAGAGTATTAAATTTTTTTTTGGCTACAGGTGTTTAAGGAAATCCCTATAAAATTATTAGCTTACCACAAATTTAATAGAACAGAGGCCTCAATAACCATACATGAAAATAATGCAATCTTTGCAAAATAGCCTAGAAAAGTCACTAAAAATACTACCTAAAACAACAACCACAACTGACAAGAAGCAACAACAAATCATGGGAAGGAAGTAAAATCTGATTTCTATAGTTACCACATTATAATATTTAAAAAGTATTAGCAAAAAATTATAAGGCACACAAAGAAACAAAAGTATCGTTCATTCCCAGAAAAATAAGAAATTAATAGAAGCTATCTCTGGGGAAGCACAGACATTGGACATACTAGACAAAGACTTTAACTATCTTAAATGTGCTCAAAGAAGTAAAGAAAACCATGGGCAAAGAAATAAAGGAAACCAGGAGAATAACGGCTTGATAGAGAATATCAATAACAAGATAGAAATTATTTTTTAAAATAGAAATTTTGGAGCTGAAAATCTAATAATGGAAATGAAAATTTGGTAGAGAAGCTCAGCNATGGAAATGAAAATTTGGTAGAGAAGCTCAGCAGCAGATTTGAGTGGGCAGAAGAAAGAATCAACAAGTTTGAAGATAGGACATTTGAGATTAACCAGTCTGAGGAAAAGAAGGGAAATAAAACATGAAAAAATTTGAAAAGAGCCTAAGAGCCATATGGAATTCCATCAAGCATGCCAACACACACATTATGGGAATCTCAGAAGGAGGGGAAAGAGATCAACGATCATAAAGAATATTTGAAGAAATATTGCCCCAAAACTACCCAATATTGATGAAAGACATAAATCTACACATCCAAAAAGCTCAACAGATTCAAAATAGGATAATCTCAAATAAGTTCATTGTAAGACATAAAATAAATACGTTGTCAAAAGCCAAAGAGAAAGAGAAAATTTGGAAACAGTAAGCAATCAAACAAAAAACCATGACACATAATGGAACTTCCATAAGATCAACAACTGATATTTTGTCAGAAACCATACACATCAGTAAGAAGTAGGATAATGTATTTAAGCACTGAAAGAAGAAAATACCTGTCAACCAAGAATTATCTATCTGACAAAACTGTCCTTCAAAAATGAAGGAGAAATTAAGACATCCTTATATAAATAAGAGCATAACAGTTAGTTGTTAATAGACCCAACCTGTAAAAAGTACTGAAGGGAGTTTTGTAGACTGAAATGAAAGGAAATTAGATAGCAATTTAAAGTCATGAAGAAATTATTAAAACAAGTGTTATTGTATTTTTGGTTTGTAAATCCTTTTTTGTTCCTATATAGCAGTAAGTATAAATCTGTACTAATGGGGATATAAGTGACAAAAATGGAATTTGTGACAATAACAACACAAAAGGGGGGCAGAGCTATATAAGGACAGACATTTTATATGCCACTGAAAGTTTTTGTATACTGTAGAAGTAAGGTTGTTATTAATTTAAACTAGATTGTTATAAATTTCAGATGTCAATTTTAATACCCCATGTAAGCACTAAAAAAATAACTAAAATATATAAAGACAAGGAAATGAGAAAACAGTCAAGTCACTACAATGAAAATTAATTAAATACAAAAGAACATGGTAATGGAGGAATTGAGACACAAAAAAGAAAAAATATAGAAGGAAATACTAAAAGGGTAGAAGGAACTCCTATCTTAGCAGTAATTACATAAAATGTAAATTGATTAAACTGTCTAATTACAAGGCAGATTGGCACAATGGTTGAAAAATACAATTCATCTCTACACTGTGTGGAAAAGACTCACATTAGATTGAGTGACACAAATAGTGATTTCATTTCCTTTGGATACCCAGTAATGGCATTGCTGGATCACATGGTAGTTTTTTAGTTTTTTGAGAAACTATTTGTAGATTTTTGAGAAACCTCCACACTGTTTTCCATAATGGCTGTACTAATTTACACTCCCACCAACAGTGTATAAGAGTATTCTTTTCTCCATGTCCTCACCAGCATTTGTTATTTTTGTCTGTTTGGTAAAAGCCATTTTAACTAGGGTGAGATAATACTTCATTGTGATTTTGATCTGCATTTCCCTGATGATCAGTGATGTTGAGCATTTTTTCACATACCTTTTGGACATTTTATATGTCTTCTTTTGAAAAATGTTTACAAAAGCTTGTATTTTTTGCTATTGAGTTGTTTCAGTTCTTTGTATATTTTGGATACTAGTCCCTTGTCAGATGAATAGTTTTAAAATATTTTTTCCCCATTCTACAGGTTGTCTCTTCACTCTGTTGATTATTTCCATTCCTGTGCAGAAGCCTTTTTAGTTTGATATAGTCTTATTTGTTTATTTTTTATTTGTTGCCTTTGCTTTTGAAGTCTTACTCATAAAATTTGTGCCTATACTAGTGTCCTGGAGTGCTTTGCCTGTTTTCTTTTAGTAGTTTTATAGTTTTTGGTCTTATATTTAAGTATTTAATCCATTTTAAGTTAATTATTATATATAGTGATAGAGATACCTGTATTCCCATGTTTATTGCACCACTATTCCTAATGGCTAAGGTATGGAATTAACCTAAATGCCCATCAACAGATAAATGGAAAAGGAAAAGGAAAATGTGGTATATATATAAAAAATAGAATATTATTTAACCATAAAAAAGAATAAAATCCTGACATTCATGGCAACATGGATGAGCTTGGAGGATATTATGGTAAGCAAAATAAATTCATCACAGAACCATAAAACCACATGTTCAAACTCATATGTGGGAGCTAAGTAATCATTGAGTTCATGAAAGCAGGGAGTAGAATTGTGATATTAGAGGCAGAAAAGGGTAGTGGCAAAGGGAGGATAAGGAGAGGTTGGTTAACAGATACAAAATTACAGCTAGACAGGATGAATGAGTTCTGGTCTTCTGCAGCACTGTAGGGTGAATATAGTTAAGTGTAATTTGTTGTAATTCTCAAAAAGCTAGAAGAGAGAATTTTGAATGTTTATAATACACACAGAAATAATACATGTTTGGGGAGATGACTATGCTAATTATGCCGATTTGATCATTATACATTGTAGACACATATTAAAATATCATTCTGTATCCCATAAATATGTTCAATTGTTATGTGTCAGCTAAAAGTAAAAGGGGAAAGAGACAAAAACAGGTTGGACATGAAAGAAAGGTAAAATATATACCAAGGAGATATAAAATAGGGCTGAAGTGGCTATATTAAATTAATAAATCTATATCTATAATAAATATAAAATCAGGAAAATTAGAAATTTAAGTAAATTTTTTGCTGAGAGACATAGGCATATATATGCATAAAAGTGTCAACACTTCAGAACTAGGTGACAGGTAATTATATGCGTCAGCCTAACACAGAGCCTGCAAATATTGCAAAGCAACTGACATAATTGGATGCGTTTACATACAGTCACTGATAATAGGTTAGAGATTTCAAAGATTACACTTTTAACTAATGTGCAGAACAACTACAGATGATTCGATAAGTAAAGGAGTATTTGGACAACATTTGCTAAAAAAACTAGTCCTAACACTATATGCGAATGTACAGTCTTCTTCAAGTTCCCATGGACATTTCCCAGGAATTAGGTTCATAAGCTTAGGCCAACAGAGAATACCTAAATGGCTTTGTTAAACATGGATAGAAATTAAACAAAGCTACCATTTCAGCCGCACTGAAATGAAAATTAGAAATCAATAAGGGAGAAGGACATTTTGAAGATTTTGCAAATGTATGGGAAGTTAAACCATATAACTAATAAGTCTAAATAATCAATGTTTTTTCTGAGGACGATGATCAGTGCAGGGCTTTTTTTTTTTTTTTTTTTTAAACGGAGTCTCACTCTGCTCGCCCAGGCTGCAGTGCAGGCAGTGATCTTGGACTCACTGCAAACCTCTGCCTCCCGAGATTCAAGTAATTCACTTGCCCGGGGGGCCTTCCTAGTAGCTTGGACTACAGGCACGTGGCCACATGCTCAGCTAATTTTTTGTATTTTTGTAGAGACAGGCGTCTTTCACCTTCGTTAGCCAGCGATTGCGTCTTGATCTTCTGACCTCGTGATTCTGCCCACCTCAGCCTCCTGAGTGCTGAGATTACCAGCATGAGCCACTGCCGGCCCAGCAGATCGTGCCAGAGCGTTTATTCAGCCATTTTTTTCTGCCTCTTAATGCATAATTTTTAAATGGCCCATTGTTATTTTTTCTTTAATTTGCAGAAAGCCAGTTGAATTCTTCATATTCCTTTGCAGGTTTATTAGCCGTTATTTATGTTCATTTTTTTTCTAAAGAAGTATCTGGTCGGGTGGCTGGCTCAGGGCTCATGCTATAATCCAGCACTTCCTGGAGGACTTGAGGCGCGTGATCACCTGGAGCCTGCGAGTTCGAGGGAACCAACCTGGCCAAACTGGCAAAACCTGTCAGTCTACTTTAAAAAAAAAAAAAAATTAACTGCGGCCTTTTGGTTGGTGGGCGGCTGTAATCTGGCTACTTGGGAGGCTGTGGCAGGAGAATACCTTGAACCTGGCAAGGTGAGGTTGCAGTGAGGCCGGAGTCATGCCATTGCACTCCATCCTGGGGGTGGACAAGAGTGAAACTCTGCTCTCAAAAAAAAAAAAAAAAAAAAAGAGTCGCGTCTGCCTGCCCTTGAATACTTTTGAAATTTTTTAATTTCAGCAATTATTATTTTTAAAAATTTAGGATAAATTTACATAACATAAATTCACCATTGTAACATTTTTAAAGTCTACAATTCAGCTGCCGCTGCTTTAGTATATTCACAATGCCCTGCTACGAATCATTCATCAATATCTCAATTCCAGAATTTTTTTCTTACAAATCCTCTGTCCATTAAGCAGTCAGTAGAGGAGAGGGAAGAGTAAAGAGGAATTTGTCTTGCAACTTGGATACCAGCTCAGCCACAGTAGGATAGTGCACCAGGCAGAGACCTGAGGCCCTCATTCTAGACCCTATATCCTGGATGACATTTCTAGACACACCTCAGGCCAGAAGGGAACCTCCTGCCTTAAAGACAAGGACCTAGTCCTGGTAGGATTCATCACCTGGTAACTAAAGAGCCCTTGGGCTCTGAATAGTCAGCAGTGGTAGCCAGACAGTACTTGTCATGGGTCTCAGGTGAAATTCAGAAATGTACTGGTTTCAGGTGTGACCCAGCACATTCCCAGCTGTGGTTGCTATATGAAGAGACTCCTGCTTGAGAAAAGCAGAGGAAAGAGCAAAGAAGACTTTGTCTTGCAGCTTAGGTATAAGCTCAGCCACAGTAGGGTAGAGCACCAAGTGGTCTGTTGGGGTCCCTGATTCTGGACCTTGCCTCTTCTGGACCTGTCCTGACATTTCTGGACCTGTCTTTGGCCAGTGGGGAGCCCACTTCCCCGAATAAAGAGTCTGAAGTCTGGCAGCATTGACAACAAGCTGGATGAAGATCCCTGAGGACTTGAGTGAACATCAACAGTAGCCTGGCAGTACTTGCCATGGGCCTGGAGCAGTGGTGACCATGGGGGAGAGACTCTTATGTTTGTGCAAATAGGGAGGAGGAGTGGGAAGGACTTTGTCTTGTGGCTTGGGTGCCAGCCCAGTCACAGTAGAATGGAGCACCAGGTAGATTCCTAATGTTTCCCACTCCAGAAGCTGTCTCCTGGATGGTATCCTCGAACCCACCCAGGGCTGGTGGGAACTTGCCACCCTGCAAGGAAGGAAATAAGCCTGTCAGGCATTGCCATCTGCTGATTGTAGAGCCCTAAGGACTGGAGCAAACATAGGCAGTAGCCAGGCAGTGGTTAGTGTGGGTCTTGTGTAAGACCCGGTTTTGTGTTGGCTTCAGGTCTGACCCAGCACAGTCCCAGCGATGGTGGCAATAGGGATACTTTTGTCACCACTCACCCAGCTCCAAGCAGCTTGGCACAGAGAGAGAAACTCTGTTTGGAAACAAGTAAGGGGAGAGAACAAGAATCTCTGCATGATAATCTAGGGAATTCTTCAGGATCTTATCCAAGACCACCAAGGCAGTACCTATATAACTGCAAGAGCCATTGCATTACTGGATTGGGGTGCCCTCTAATGCAGATATGGCTGCAGTGATCAGAAACCTAGATTGCAACACCCAAGTCCCTTCAAATACCTAGAAAGCTTTCCCCGGAAGGATAGGTACACATAAGTCCAGACTGCGAAGACTACAATAAATACCAAAGTTTTCAATGCCCAGACACTGATGAATATCTACAAGCATCAAGACCATGCAGGAAAATATACCCTTATATAATGCATTAATAAGGCACCTGGGGCCAGTTCTGAAGAGACCGAGATATATGACCTTTCAAAGAATTCAAAATAGCCATTTGAGGAAACTCAACAAAATTCAAGATAACGTAAGAAGGTATTCAGAATCTTATCAGATAAATTTAACAGAGAGACTGAATAATTAAAAAGAAGCAAGGAGAAATTCTGGAATTGAAAAATGCAATTGGCATATTGAAGACTGCATCAGAGTCTCTTAGCAGCAGAATAGACCAACTGGAAGAAAGAATTAGTGAGCTTCAAGACAGACTATTTGAAAATACACAGTCAGAGAAGACAAAAGACAAAATAATAAAAATAAATGAAGTATGCCTACACAATCTAGAAAATAGCCTCAAAAAGGGAAATCTAAGAGATATTGGCTTTAAAGAAAAAGTTGAAAGAGACATAAGGGTATAAAGTTTATTCAAAGAGATAATTAACAGAGAACCAAAGTTCATTCAAAGGGATAATAACAGAGTACCAAACCTAGGGAAAGATATCAGCATTCAAGTACAAGTGGGTTACAGAACAAGAATATGTAAACAAAATAAGGCTACTTGAAGACATTTAAGGTCTCCTTTTTTCACTATTCTTTTCCTCAGTATATAGTTATGATCAACACACACACACACACACACACAAAGGTGCATCACGTATGCAAGGGTCCTTATTTAGTGGGTCAATCCTTGATTGGATTTAGTGTTCTAAGTCCTTAAAGAGTCTTGTCAAATGAACTTGATCTTTTTCTCCCTACCTCACACCCTCACTTCTTCCTCACCCATAGGGTTTGGCCTCATCTGGATGGTTTTACCCTTTTTTTCTCCATTTATGCACCTTTTCTTGCTCACAGAAGTAGGGTCCAAGGACCAGAAATTAAGATGAAAATTGGGTGCAGCCTTTTTTTCTAATTAAAATAGTAAATAAAAAATTTGGCGTGGCGCTTTGAAAGCTAGAAGACCACTTAGACTGTTTTGATTCTGGGTTCTATGTCTTCTGTCCTCTAGACCAAGGATTATTGAGCCTTCCAGGTGATCTGTGTTGCTTTGCAGTGCTCTACTTTGGAATTTGGAGCTAAAACCCTTTTGAATAATAAAGATGGTTCTTCTCTTCTGTGCCTTTTATGCACCTCCCTTGGGCAGGTAATAGGAAAGATCTTGCTGGGCCAGAAACAATTGAGGTGATGCTGGGTCCCTGGCTCAGCACCACTGTAACTCCATTCTCCAACAGAACCCCAATCGCTTCATTTTTCAACAATAATAAACATTTTAGTTTTATTATAAATGTGGTACAAAATTAGTAATACAATAGATGTATTATTAAACCTCAACTGGTACTAAGCACTATGTTTATTCGTTTAAAAGAATGATCTTGATTCAAAACAAAGCTTCACCACCTACAAACTGTTTTAGGTTGGACAGATAATGTAATCATTCTCATTTCAATTTCCTCATCTAATAATGTTTATATCAATACTCATATTTCAGAGCTACAGATTTCAGATAACGTGAAATATTTTATATTAATAATGATGAAAATGCAAGTCACAATCACAATGAGATTTTACCTCCTACCTTTTAAGATGGCTGTTATGTAAAAACAAAACAAAACACCAATAACCACAAAAGATAAGTGTTGGCCAGAATGTGGAGCAATTACAACCCCAATTATTTCTGTTTCTCAACAGGTATTGACAAAAATATTCACGAGCAGCTCTTCTATTGGGCAAGAGGGGTTAGAGTAGAGACCTCATATGAAGTTTCTATATTCTATTTATATAAAATTTCTTCTTTGTGTTGTCTTCAAATAGCATCGTTATTAGTAAAGTTAAGGTTGTAAAATGCAAGGAGGAATAAAATTTAAATGATCTTCAAAACAATGCATCTTAAAATGTAGTTTAATGTTTGTTATGTCTCAATGTTTTACAAACCAAATTATAAATTAATTATATTTGTCAGGGAAGTCTGAGAAGATAAATATCAGGCAAATCTCAAGAATGTTTCAAAATCATTTTGCCACAATCATAGCAGCCTAATGTCCACAGAAGCAGAAATACATTAATTCATCTCTCTCTTGCAGTTTTGCATCGTTCCCTTTTCACATGTAAAAGGTAGCCACAATGCCTGATTATTTTTTAAAATAATTTTACTGGAGTTTTCCAACCTTTAGCATTGGCATCTCTATATTTCTTTTGGACTTCATTCCATTTTATAGAGGCATCATACTATCCAAGTCTCTGGACAGGGAAGATGGAGGCTGGCCTCTCCTCATGCAATGCTAATAGAATGTCCATCTAGTGAGCCCTTTGGAAATGCCAAGCAATGATTTACAACTCTTCATCCTGTGGGGCCTTTGTAAAAAAATCACCCAGATGGTGGGAAGCACACTTGGACAGTCCAATGTGGGGCTATGGGTCACAGGAATGTCTTGGAGGCTTTGTGCACTCAGGAAGCTGCAGGAACCATCAGTGGAGAAAAGGATAAAGAAAACAATAATGGAGCCCAAACTTGAAGCCTGTACCCTAGAATCCCCAAGAATAAAACTGTACAAAGAATCATCTGTATTCATGGAATATAATGTATAATTGGAACAAAATAAATTATATGAATAATAGATATATTAAGGAAACTAGATTTACACAGATGTACAAGCACATATATTACTGTCAACCAAGAGGCAAAAGACCACACTCCAGTGCAGTAAGACTAGGCATTTATTGGTGTCTTAGGAATTGCTATTTGGAGGACACATATTTGGCTAGAAGCCAAATTGCATTCAGAAGAAAGGGAGGGAAGTAAGCGTTTTTGAAGGGAAGCTAAAGGTGATTACACAAGTTGCTTTGAAAGAATGGTCATTGGTGGAGGCAGCTGGCTTAGTACACAAATCCGTAGTTCATTAGTTGTTGCTGTTCAGGAATTTGTAGTGTTGGTGAAATTCGGCTGTTTTCCAGGATGTGGTGGTCATTACAGTTTGGCCCAGTTCAAGGGTTCAAGGCAAGTTCCTGGATTTTTGTTTGTTTGTTTCTGCTTTCTTTTTGCAGCTAATGCAGGCAATCCTTCTTGAAATAGCTTCCTGAACTCTATTTTTGTATTTTGAACCAGAGTGATGCCATTTTGTATATCACATTTTATATTACACATATTAAATATAATATATGCATGCATTCTTTCTTTCTGTGGGTGTTTTTCAAATTGCAACATATTTTAGAGTAGAAGCCAACAAATTTGTTTTTTGTAAAGGGCCCGATAGTAAATTTTAGGCTTTACAGGCCACGTATAGTTCCAGCTACTTATCTCTTTCATTGTAGTCCAAAGCAACGAGAACCATGTAAACAAATGAACAAGGTGTGTTCCAATTAAATTTTACTTATGAGCAACAAAATTACAACTTTATAGAATTTTCATGTGTCACAAAGTATTATTTTCTTTGGGGTTTTCAACGATGTACAAATGTAAAACCATTGTTAATTTATGCACTATGCAGAAACAGGTGGTAAGCTACATTTTGCTCACAGGCCATCGTTTGCTGACCTTTATTACAGACAGTCAAGATTCATGGAATGAAATTAAATTTGATGCCATCTAAAAAATGAAAATGTTTTAGAATTGTGGAACACCTAACACATGTAATTCATTTATCCAAGTAGATACGACTATTTTGAAATGCTAAAATAACCACTAGGTGGCTCTGTACTCTGTATATTTTCTGTGTTGTAACAGCATTTCACCCATTCTTTGCCATTGCTATGTGTTCAGCACTAGATGGCATTAACTATTAACAATGTGTTTTTTTCATCTTTTGAAATTAATATTCCCAAATATAGAAATAATTTCTTATTTTTCATGTATAGCGGGAAAACACATGATTAATCTCTGTCCTTATTACCAGAAGACCAAAATAAGCACTTTAAGTTCAGCCTAGAAACTGGAACTTATCCGTATGTCCTAACACAGAGCATTTTTGTATCATAATAGATTACAATAATGCATTTGATCAATAGAAGTTTACCTGTTAGAAACCACAGAAAATTAACCTGACACATTACAATAGTTCCCAAATATCTAATTCTAAATAATATTTTTAAAAATAGGTGTATGTGTGTTAAATAATCTAGTAATTCAAAATCAACCTTGACTTCACTGTTTTCATGTATATAGTGAAACACATTTGTTATTTCTGAAATCCAAAGTAATGGCACATTAATATACCCTCAGTGAAGTAAAATCAATCCTACAGATCATTGCTTGACTTTGTGGGCTAAAATTGCATCCAAAATCTTATTACTAGCAATGTTGCAGTGGAGGCTTCTAAATCTATTATCATAGAGGCAGGATTTTATTTCTTGTACTGGCTCGATAGCTTTCAAATTACAAAGTTAGGGCTGGGTGCGGTGGCTCACGCCTGTAATCCCAGCACTTTTGGAGGCCAAGACAGGTGGATCACCTGAGGTCAGGAGTTCGAAACCAACCTGGCCAACATAGTGAAACCCTGTCTCTACTAAAAACACAAAAATTAGCCCAGTGTGGTGGTACGTGCCTGTAGTCCCAGCTACTTGGGAGGCTGAGGCAGGATAATCACTTTAACCCGGCAGGTGGAGATAGCAGTAAGCCAAGATTGCACCACCGTACTCCAGCCTGGGCAACAGAGCAAGACTCCATCTCAAAAAAGAAAAAAAAAATTACAAA
>NW_016812638.1:49535-53819 GCF_001698545.2 Rhinopithecus bieti
GTGCACACCTGGTACATTTCCAAGAGAAAGAATACTAAAATAGCTCATCAATCAACAGGTTTAAAATCTAATAAAAATGTTTTCAATGTGATGCGATACGTGACAGCAGGGTTGAACAAAGCACACGCAGTTATCCTTGTCTCTTCATTCCTTGTCATTTCCATATAAAAATAAGTTTTGCTTTGATCTTTTAAAAATTCATGTGTATATTAAATCAAGAAACTACACGATGCAATTTATCTATTCTGGATCTGGTAGAATGCTGTTATCACCTTAAGATAATGTCTATTTATTGTCATAACTATATATCAGCAGAATAATAAGGACAACATATTATTCCTGAAGTAGCATCCCTACTGGTGCCAGGCTTGTTTTGCATCAAACATAACTTCCTTATTCCTTATTCTTTAAACCATAGTCCTTTGAATAAGAGATCTGAAGATATTATTTTGATTAGTCAGGACATTTTGTTCCACTAAGGAAATTAACTCTGTTCTTACTTAGAGATTTTCAAGGGACATTTTGGGGAGACTATCTTAAAAATAAAAACAAGGAGGGTTGTTTGTTTAAATTTTACTTTCTTAGTTTATTTGTATTTCTCTTATGGTAATTAATATTTAAACTGCATCTACACAACAGAAAGTTGAAAATATAGTTGACAATTATCTAGTGGATTTAAGTTTAAATGGAAAGTCTAAAAATAAAATTCACATCTCAATGTTTATTAAGATGTCTAGGGCCCTGGTTGGTCAGTAAAAGTTTTTTTGATAGTGACCTGTAGTTTTTTGAAATAAAGAAAAAAACCAGTACTCACAGCTTAAGAATATTTTGTGTTCAAATGTCTTAGACTAAGAGACTGTGCCCTTGCTATGATTATAAAATATGGACTGACTTACCCAAGAAACCAATAGGACAATAGTGGCTTAGTAAAATATATGTTTACCATTTGCACATTAAATATTCTTCTTCCAAATAATACTCTATAGGTGTTAGCCTTCTATCAGAAAGACAGTCTAGATTATACCAAGGTGAAATCCCTACATGGTATACTAAGAAAAGTTGATTAACTGAGATAAGGGAGGAAGAAAAAACCAGCAGAAAGCCTGAAAATGTATGGTACTAGAAGTATTGGTGCCTAATGATACTGAATACTATTCTATCATACTTGAACTTCATGCCAAACTCCATTTGGAAATTTACAATCAGCTATTTCAGCCACACTACTTGTATCCGCTGTCATTTGTCAGTGATTCAAATTCAAGCCTTCTTTCCTCAAATCCAAACTTCTTCAAAAACACTTTTTCTGTCTTGATTTCATTAAAACAAATCCATATATAAGGCTATTGCATATGATTGTGAAGACCACTTACTGCACAAAGTAACCAAATTCATATACCCTGGTATTGAGCTGTATACATCTACCAGGAGAAAAGAACTCATTTTTCCCCTAATTTACAGGCAAGTATTGTGAGACTAGCAACATTTCTCCTTGTATCTGAATGTCACTGATTTCCTCTGTAACCAGTAATCTTTATCAGAAGCTGCTAAACAAAGACATATGTAGTGTTTTTGTGGGACAATCCTGGTTTATGCCTATTGCCCCTGTATAATTGTTCATAGTACTGTCTTTTACTGTTAAATGTGTCCCATTTGGGAAGACAAACTACATGTTCACTGTATTAGTCCATTTTCATGCTGCTGATAAAGACATACCAGAGACTGGGCAATTTGCAAAAGAAAGGTTTAATGGAATTACAGTTCCACATGGCTGGGGCCACCTAACAATCATGGCAGAAGGCAAGGAGGAGCAAGGCAAGGGGGAGCAAGTCACATCTTAGGTGGATGGCAGCAGGCAAAGAGAGAGCGTGTGCAGGGAAATTCCTTTTTATAAAATCATCAGGTCTCGTGAGACTTATTCACTATCATGAGAACAGCATGGGAAAGACTTGCCCCTATGATTCAGTTACTTCCAACTGGATCCCTCCCACAACGTGTGGGATTTTAAGATGAAATTTGGGTGGGGACAGACACAGCCAAATCATATCGTTTTGCCCCTGGCCCCTCCCAAATCTCATGTCCTTACATTTCAAAACCAATCATGCTATCCCAACAGTCCTCCAACTCAAAAGTCTACAGTCTACTCAGCTTTAACTCAAAAGTCTACAGTCCAAAGTCTCATCTGAGACAAGGCAAGTCCCGTCTGTCTATGAGCCTGAACAAAGGGGGTACAGGCCCCATGCAAGTCCAAAATCCACTGGGGCAGTCAAATCTTAAAGCTCCAAAATGATCTCCTTTGACTCCATGTCTCACATCCAGGTCACGCCGATGCAAGAGGTGGGTCCCCATGGTCTTGGACAGCTTGACTCCTGTGGCTTTGCAGGGTATAGCCTCCCTCCCAACTGCCTTCATGGGCTGGCATTGAGTGTTTGTGGCTTTTCCAGGTGCACAGAGCAAGCTGTTTGTGGATCTGTCATTCTGGGGTCTGGAGGGTGGTGGCCCTCTTCTCACAGCTCCACTAGGCAGTACCCCAGTAAGGACTCTGTGTGGGGGCTTGTACCCCAAATTTTCCTTCCACTCTGCACTAGCAGAGGTTCTGTATGAGGGCCCTGTCCCTGCAGCGAACTTTTGCCTGGGCATCCAGGCATTTCCATACATTTTCTGAAATCCAGGTTGAGGTACCCAAACCTCAGTTCTTGACGTCTGTGCACCCACAGGCTCAATACCACATGGAAGCTGACAAGGCCTGGGGCTTCCACCCTCTGAAGCAATAGCCTGAGCTGTATGTTGTCCCCTTATAGTCACGACTGGAGCAGCTGGGACACAGGGCACCAAGTCCCTAGACTGCACACAGCAGAGGGACCCTGGGCCCAGCCCACGAAACCATTTTTCCTCCTAAACCTCTGGGCCTTTGATGGAAGGGGCTGCTGCAAAGGTTTCTGACATGCCCTGGTGACACTTTCCCCCATGGTCTTGGTGATTAACATTAGGCTCCTCATTACTTATGCAAATTTCTGCAGCTGGCTTGAATTTCTCCTCAGAAAATGGGATTTTCTTTTCTATTGCATTGTTGGGCTGCAGATTTTCTGAACTTTTATGCTCTGTTTCCCTTTTAAAACTGAATGCCTTTAACACACCCAAGTCACCTCTTGAATGCCTTGCTGCTTAGAAATTTCCTCCACCAGATACCATAAATCATCTCTCTGAATTTCAAAGTTCCACAAATCTCTAGGGTGGGGCAAAATGCCACTAGTCTCTTTTATAAAACATAACAAGAGTTACCTTCGCTCCAGTTCCCAACAAGTTCCTCATCTCCATCTGAGACCACTTCAGCTGGGATTTCATTGTCCATATCATTATCAGCATTTTGGTCAAAGCCAATTAACAAGTCTCTAGGAAGTTCCAAACTTTCCCACATTTTTCTGTTTTCGTCAGAGCTGTTTAAACTGTTCCAATCTCTGCCTGTTACCCAGTTCCAAAATCACTTTCACATTTTCGGGTATCTTTTCAGCAATACTCCACTCTACTGGTACCAATTTACTGTATTAATCCATTTTCACACTGCTGATAAAGACATATCTGAGGCTGGGCAGTTTACAAAAGAAAGAGGTTTAATGGATTTACAGTTCTGCATGGCTGGGGAGGCCTCACGATCATGGTGGATGGCGAGGAGGAACAAGATACATCTTAGGTGGATGGCAGCAGGCAAAGAGAGAGCTTGCCCAGGGAAATTCCTTCTTATATAACAATCAGGTTTCGTAAGACTTACTCACTATCATGAGAACAACAGAGGAAAGACCTGCCCCTATGATTCAATTACTTCCCACTGGGTCCCTCCTACAACAAGTGGGAATTCAAGATGAGATATGGATGGGGACACAGCCAAACCATATCATTCTGGGTGGAGACACAGCCAAACCATATCATTCTGCCCCTGGCCTCTCCCAAATCTCATGTCTTTACATTTCAAAACTAATCATGCCTCTGAACAGTCTCCCAAAGTCTTAACTCATTTCAGCACTAACTCAAATGTCCACAGTCCAAAGTCTCATCTGAGACAAGGCAAGTCTTGTCCACCGATGAGCCTGTAAAATCAAAAGCAAGTTAGCTACTTCCTCTCAATAAACTAGGTATTGATGGAACACATCTCAAAATAATTAGAGCTATTTATGACAAACCCATAGTCAATATCATACTGAATGAGAAAAAGCTGGAAGCATTCCCTTTGAAAACTGGTACAATACAAGGATGCTCTCTCTCACCACTCCTGTTCAACATAGTATTGGA
>NW_016812638.1:54199-57666 GCF_001698545.2 Rhinopithecus bieti
TTAATAAATGGTGCTGGGAAAACTGGCTAGCTATATGCAGAAAACTGAAACTGGACCCCTTCCTTATACCTTATACAAAAATTAACTCAAGATGGTTTAGGGACTTAAACATAAGACCTAAAACCATAAAAACCCTAGAAGAAAACCTAGGCAATACCATTCAGCACATAGACATGGGCAAAGACTTTATGACGAAAATACCAAAAGCAATTGCAACAAAAGCTGAAATTGACAAATGGGATCTAATTAAACTAAAGAACTTCTGTACAGCAAAAGAAACTGTCACCAGAGTGAACAGGCAACCTACAAAATGGGAGAAAATTTTACAACCTACTTATCTGACAAAGGTCTAATATCCAAAATCTACAAAGAAAAGGAACTAAAATTTACAAGAAAAAAAAAAAAACACATCAAAAAGTGGGCAAAGGATATTAACAGACACTTCTCAAAAGAAGACATTTATGTGACCAAAAAAACACATGAAAAAAAGCTCATCATCACTGATCTTTAGAGAAATGCAAATGAAAACCACAATGAGATACCATCTCACACCAGTCAGAATGACAATAGCAAAGACATGAAACCAACCCAAATGCCCATAAATGATAGGCTGGATAAAGAAAATGTGTACATATACACCATGGAATACTATGCAGCCATAAAACAGAATGAGATCATGTCCTTTGCAGGGACATCATCCTCAGCAAACTAGCACAACAACAGAAAACCAGATGCCGCATGTTCTCACTCATAAGTGGGAGTTGAACAGTGAGAACATATGGACACAGAGAGGAGTACAACACACACTGGGGCCTCTTGAGGGATAGGGGGCAAGAAAAGGGAGAGCATTAGGACAAATGCATGCAGGGCTTAAAACCTAGATGACTGGTAGATAAGTGCAGCAAGCCACCATGGCACATGTATGCCTATGTAACACACCTGCACTTTCTGCACATGTATCCTGGAACATAAAATAAAATAAAATAAAATAAAACAAAATAGTCTTTACTTGAGGATCATGATATCTGGCTAAATAATGCTAAACTCATTTTTATTTTCAGTGAAGATTCTCATGACCTTGCCATCTCATTCTCTCATGTTTCAGGACTCCTGACTATAATCTTGACTGAGTTCTGTGCCTATGTGGTTGACATGCCAGGTACCTACCATTTATAATTTCTTGTTCATCACAAATTTACTTTCAGCTCCATTTAATTTTTTTCACCCATAACCATCTATCTCAAGATTTTTCATTGCCCAGAACTGTTATACATATTAAATTTGAATTCTTCATCATTTCAACACAAAGTTGTAACCTCAACTACAATCAATCCCATTATGATGAGAAACCCCATAGAAATCTCAGATACTGTTTTCTCTATTTTCTTCCAAGCTGTTAGCTTGCTCATATTCTTTCTCTTCCTGGCTTTTATGATTATCTATTTTCAAACATGTTCCCTCAATATCCTTAAACTATTGCTTTTTAACCACACAGAACTGACAAACCAATCCTATAAATCAATTCAACATGTTTTGTCTCTATTCTAACATCTGGTATACTAAGCACAGCTACAGTAAAATAGCATAGCCCCATGAGAGCTGTCAGTATAAATGTATGTTCCACTGTGAATTTTCTCTTCTTTTCTAATTTTCAGTTTGTTATCTTGACTTGTTTTCATAAATAATTATGTTATCTGGAATTAATAAATGCTTTTTTTGTCCTCTCTAATTTCTATACCCACCCCCTCTTGTGTTTTATCTTGTCTTATTTATTTATTTATTTATTTTTTGAGACGGAGTTTCGCTCTTATTGCCCAGGCTGTAGTGCAATGGCATGATCTCGGCTCATTGCAACCTCTGCCTCCCGGGTTCAAGCGATTCTCCTGCCTTAGCCTCCCAAGTAGGTGGGATTACAGGCATGCGCCACCATGCCTGGCTACTTTTTATTTTTTAGTAGAGGTGGGGTTTCTCCATGTTGGTCAGGCTGGTCACAAACTCCCGACCTCAGGTGATCTGCCCGCCTCAGCCTCCCAAAGTGCTGGAATTACAGGCATGAGCTACCAAGCCTGGCCTATCTTGTCTTATTTTAATGGCTAGAACCTTCAGCACAATGTTGTCATGCTCAATGGTAATATTTTAAATTCTAACTTTAATGCAAGTTATTCTAGAACTTTGCATCTTATATTGTACGTGTGTCTGTTATCTATATCTGGTATCTATATTTATGAATGTTAAATTTGCCAAAAATGTTTATCATGAATGGTTGCTATATTTTATTCAATGGTATAATAACACCTATTATTGATAAAATATTTCTCTCATTTAATTTGTTATTTTAGTGGATTATGTTGATAATTTTTCTAATATGGTGCTATTCTTGAAATCTTGAAATTAACCCTTAATCATGTAGTTTTATAATATAAACTGTTGATTGTGGTTGCTGATCGTCTATTTAGACCTTTGCTTCTATGTTCATAGGTATGATTAAAGTAAAATTTTATTTTCTTGTGATTTTCTGTCTTCACTGCCACAGTCATTATTAATCTCATAAAGTAAGTTAAGTAGTTTACCCCTTTTATTCTATGCTTTGGAACCGTTTTTATATAACTAACATTAGCTGATTTTTAAGGTTTAGTAGACTGCACCTGTAAACCCATAAAATCAGTTAAGTAGTTTCCCATCTTTTTTCTATGTTTTGGAACTGTTTTATTCAATTCACATTAGCTGATTTTAAGTAGTGAATTGCACCTATAAATCGATATGTGGCTCTGAAATCTTTGTTGAAGAAGAAAATTAACTGTTCTCTTACTTATTCTCTTTTTGTTGCACTTGACACCAAGCAGTTGACCAATCAGAAATGCAGTGCTGTATTAATTTATATTGTTTTCCTTTCCTTCTTTACTTCACCATGTCCCCTTCTCAGACTCCTGCTCGCTAGATTTTCAGTACCTAATAAAGTAGTAATATCTGAACTTCTGTGACACATGTTAGTTTCTGGATAGTTCACACTAAGAAGTAAAGCAGTGCACTGTAGAGTCTATTTTCCTTTCTCTGTAGCTATTAGAGTTATGACATATTTTACACAAAATTGATGTGTGAGCTAATATCCTACTAATACATCCAACCCTGAACTACATACGTCCCCAAGGACAGTGCAGATCACAATATTTATCAAGACTGAATAACAAAGAAATTGTAAATCTGAACAGACCCAGTGGATTCAAGTCCGAATTTTACCAGACATTTTAAAATGAACCAATGCCCATCTTTCTCAAACTCCTCTAAAATATTGAAGAAGAGGGAATACTTCCAAATCAATTTTACAAGGCCAATATTACCCAGACACCAAAGCAGGCAAGTACACTACAAGAAAACTTGTATCTTTGATGAACATAGATGCAAAAATCATCAACAAAAATAATAAAAAAATCAACAAAAATAATATATTATAAAAATATAATATAAAA
>NW_016812638.1:57995-76025 GCF_001698545.2 Rhinopithecus bieti
GTGATCCGCCCGTCTCGGCCTCCCAAAGTGCTGGGATTACAGGCTTGAGCCACCGCGCCCGGCCAAGAAGTTCTTTTTTAAAACATTCATATATCATAACAAATTCACATTTCATTTACAGTTCGAAAAGTTGGGAGGCCAGAAAACCAGATTTTGACATTGCCATTCTGTATTTGAAAGCATTCAGGTATTCAGACATTGAAACTCATTCACAGTATGTTGGTAGCAGACCAGAATTAAAATCAGTTCTTCTGAATCCTTCTCATTTGATTAATAGCTTGGTAGTCAAATTGCTCACTACAAATATTATTTTCACCCCTGGAGTAAAGTTAAAAAAAGCCATTCATGCTTCTGAAGCAAAAGTCTATGATTATATAAACAGTTGTTCTCTTTGATGCTGGTATCAAAAATAGTATTTTCCAGGTCAACAAAATGAGAAATAACAAAGTGATGGTAGTTACGAATCCTCTGAGAGACGAACAGATGAACCCTCTGTGGAAATAAACAGTGTGCTGCTGGCGCTCCACCCCTCCCATGTGTTCATCATTTTATTTAGTGAGTTTAAATGTGGACTCCTTGACAATGATTTGGCAAGGCCCATATCATCACTAGTTAACTAAAATGCTGCCCTCTCTGTCTCAGTTTGCTTATATCAACACTTATGCAATGTATAATCCTGTGAAGTCAGTTAAGTTTCCCACGTGTTTTCACTTTGGATAAAGCTAGGGAAATTGTTACCTAAAAAATAAGTAAGTATTTTTTCCAAGGGCATATGTCCTAAGAGCCCTTTCAGACACCCTTTAGAGGAATATAAAATAACAGATATAAAAGAAGCATATTAGCTTATATAAAATAGAATTCAACTGAGATTCTGTGGATAAGGGGAAATAAAAGAGAAAATTTTGGAAGTTATAAGGTAAGAAATAATCACTGTTCAATACAAGAGAAAGCAAAGGTATTTTCTCAGACCCAGAACACATACCAGGCACTCACTTTTCACAATTGACCATGATATTGGGCAAAAATAGAGAGTTCTAAGGGCATATGGGAACTGTGCCCTATTAGAACTGCAGCTCAGCCTCTTACAGATGCATTTTTATTTAGAAATGTGTATATTGCAGTGCTGACTCTCAGAACATAAGCCACAAAACATCTGGCAATGCTTAATACTACAGCCCATCAGCTGCCATCTTAGGCTGCATAAAATAAGTAACGTCCAGTTCACAAGAGGGTAGATTCTGACGGTACTGATCAGAAACCAGTTCACTGTATTCAATCTAGGCATAGGCTGAGAGCATAAACCCAGATCAATGACTTAGGGAATGCCAATAGTATTCTTTGATATTTTTAAAGTCAAGAGTAAAGATGATTCCAAGAGATACCGGTTGCATTCTTCAAAAAATCTTAGGGCTGTTATGGAGAAAATAATTTGATTTTGTTTTGTTTTAGCATAAAGTAATACAGATCGGAAATCACTAGATGTATGGTCCAGTGCCACAATAAATCTTTATGCCCACATTAAAACTTTTGGGGTGGCATGATAGATTGTTAAAACCTGATTTGCCTGTAGATTTTGAATGAAATTTTAGATCATTTTAAATGTCCCCAGTCACTGAATATACAATGTTGCATAAAGAAGGGAGGATGCATAAAGCCTATCTTCTATATGCTAGAAAGAAACAGTGCTCCCATTCATGTGGCGGAAAGTAAAGACTAAGACCATCTTCCCAAATTTGAGTCAAGTCATGGGGAGGAGTAACTGTGCAGGACACAGTAACACCGTACTGGAGAGTTTGCCAGACATTTTTCTGGGAACTTGATTCATTCATTCTTTTAGCAATAACAAATGAGGCGATACTGAACATCAAGCAGGAAGATATTGGGCTAGAAACTACGGGCATAAAAAATATAAAATAAATACTGAAGATGGAGCTTCTGAAATGATAGAATAAGGAACATGTTAGACTCCCTCCCTAGTAAAGCAATTAAATCAGTGAAAAATTACAAAAGAAAAAATATTTTGAAGTCTCTGAAGATTTTCCTAAAACCATAGAGCATTAGGAGACACATTTGTTAAAGAGAATTTACTAACTTTTGGTCAGAACAGTGAGAGTCTGAGGCATTTGAGCCACAACTTGGTCCATTACCCATCCATTTCCAGTTATTTGTTCCATAAGTTCTACCCCAGGCATGTGCAAAAAAGAATATGGTAGATCCCTTTCACCCAGCTGCCTGGGGATATATTTTGATCCCAGAATGTGAAGTCTGCTGCTGTGTCTCATTCCACTTACTTCTGAGGTGTGGAAGCCTTATTCCAGGTGTGCAGAAGAACTGGTCTCTCTTTTCGCACCCTATCTCCACTCATAGGGTTAAAGGTCTACCTTAGGTACTGCAGGCAAAGGATACTGGCCCCAACTGTCTAGCTACTTACCTTGCTGGTAGAGTAGAGGTTCCATGTCTGGAGGGGCAAGCTGACAAGACCAGGGCTGACATTCCAGTCCCCGATGCCCATTCTTAGAACAGGGGTGTTACTTTGAGAAAGTGGGTTCCCATCAGCAGCTTCAGTGAGGTGACACAAGGGTTCTGTCCAGGAGTAAAATCAAGCTTTAAGAGTAAAGAGTTCCTCAGTTGTGCATGAGGGAGTGGACATTATTTGGAACAGTGAGTGGAGAAGTCATGCCTAAGTGTGTTGTTGAAAACAGTGAAGACCTTAGTGAACTATTGGTGGTATTTCTGATATAAGCAAAACAACAGAACAGCCACAAATTAAATAGTGATTACCAGGGAAAGAGACAGCCAATGTAGAGTCTTCCTAGGATCACAGTCAACCCTGTTAGTGAAGCCTGTGCATATACACTATGCTACACCCACTCAGAAGCAATCAGAGAAAGACATGGGGCAGAGCCATAAACAGATCCATTTATGCAGGGAAGAAGTCTTTTTGGCACAAGGTGCTTAAATAAAACATTTGAAAAGACACTGACTGAACAATCAGCTACTCTAATTCAGGGATGACTTCTAAAAATACGGGTTTAAAAATAATATCATAGTCACCCATGATTGTATGGAAGACTGAGTATATGCCCAAGGCTGCACTCTATGCAGAGTTACCCTTAGAGGGAATCTCCAAACTACTAGTGCCAGGATTACTGGGACATAAAACCATAAACTCCTTGAACTAAGATAGTAACCTTCAAGCCACACAAACATCTCATGGTAAAGAGTAAACATGTATCGAGTGAAAGGTGCTTAAGTGTAATCTTTGTGAAGTAAGTGCCTTATAACCACACAGGGGTGACCCCCCAGATAGTCAGGTTGAAAGACAAAAATAGAGAGAAAAGTAACTCAGAGACTACATGCTGAGTGGGAAATAGACTTACAGAAATAGTTCACCCAAGACACTAAACAAACTAGCAAGTAAAAAACCAGCAAAGATCACAACCACTTCTGGAGTGGGTCAGTACCCAAGTTGCAATAATAAAATATCTAAAATGTCAAATATTCAACAAAAATATGAAACATGCAAAGAAACAGTAAAGTGTGATGCATACACAGGAGAAAAAAACCAAAGCAGGCACTAGAGAGGTATTTAGGGCTGGCAGTGCTGCAGAACACCTAGGGGGCTGAGGGACACTCTGGGGAGGGGTGGAGAGCCCCAAAGTCTGGTCTGTATGGCCTGCCAGGGGCAGAAGTGGTGGGGTGCATGCCAGCCTCCCATGGTACACCTGCCAGGTATGGTGCCTGTGGCACACAGACCTGCCAGGAGGAGGGACCATGACCTCCTGCCTGTTGCCTGAGGCAGCTGCTGCTGAAGCTTCACTGCCTCCAGAATCCTAGCTGCAGGAGATCTCATGACCCACCCCATGGACATGTTAGCTGTCAGGGAGAGCTGTTTAGAGTGATGGCATGGGCAAGACTTCAGGCTTTGTGGAGTCCAGAGAGTTTGGTGCTGGAATGGCTGCAGTGGACCACAGCCACAGGTGCCCATCCCCTAAGGCTTGCCATGCTCCTCTAGGTGGCATTGGCCTTTGGTGACTATCAGACCTGGACAGAGCAGCATGGTCTTGGCTGTGGAATGGGGCCAGTCTATCTGAAATCCTCCTGTCTGAGCCTCTCCTGGAGCCCCAGCCTGGCCGCACCTGCTTACAGTGCAGACTTGAATACCCAACCAGCATGCTTCCTGGGGGCAGTAATTAGCCCTCAGGTTTGCTGTACTGAGTCATTATATTCACAGTACACGGTACTGAGACTGGTCCTTGACAACCCATAGCAAATGATACATACTCTTCCATTTATAAAAGTTTAGAAATCAAACTTTACAAGCAAGCAGTTTATAGCCAACAGTTTTATAATCAAGCAGCTAATTTTGGAATATCTTCTTTCTCCTACAATTCACATGGAGAAAATAAGGAGAAATTCTACAATACAACTTCAAATTATAAATTATAAATTATGTTCTCAATGAGAACATCTCACTGAGAGGGAACTAGTGTGAGCATAACTGAGATTGAACACTTCAAGATCACTGGAGAAGGAATAGAAAACTAAGGCTCAGAAAGTGCTCAGGAGCCTACAGGTGGCAGGTAGCAAAATGTTCCAGTAAAAACAGTTTCTAAGAATGCATTGTGGTGTAAGTAAGGGCTGCGATGGGAAGTGAGAGATCCAGGATGGCAAGGGAAGTTCACCTGAACCAGGCTCTGCTCTAAGATCCAGAGCAAAATTGGCTACAGAAAGGACGATACCTTAAGATATTCACTGTAGAGACAGAGGAAGGAGCTGAAAGCTGTGACGCTTAGAATACTACCCTAGCATACCCTGTATCTTCCATCCATTCCTCCTTTTAGAAGTCTAGAAAAATCCATCCCATTTAAATACAAGAAACAGGAAATGTGGAAGCTTTGCCTACACATAAGAATACTACAGGATAAATGATGAACAAGAGCAACATATATTTCTACAGAAAAGGAATAAAACCTATCTGGAAATGGCTTTCACAAAGCAGATGAAAATCGTAGCTTAATATTATAATAGGAATTAAAACAACAAACAGAAAACTTACAGAATCAAATCCTTGAAAGAGCAACGATAGTTATGCAGGAATATTACAAAGCATAAATCTAAGAACTCAAGAAAAGGTGACCAGAAGACAGGAAGTGATGGCCTGAAAATAGAAAGCACACTAAGGGATATAGAGGAAATAAATAAAAAGCAATATCTACAGAAACATGGGTAAAAAAAGAGATTCAAAAATAAAATTCGTTCTCGTTGTGGAAATTGAGGATTATATATACAGGGATAAAAATGTAGATAAGCCTAGAACATCTGGTCACACTGGTAAACAAAGAAGTTATTAAATAATATTTAATCATATCAAATCAACTAGAGAAGAATCACATCTTCCCCCAAATGGGACAATTTGAGAATGAATAATAATAAATAAGAAATACATAATAAGAAATAATAAATGGAAAACATAAATACGTTTTAAAATATGTTTACACTCATAAGTATTTCATAACATATACACCCGTACACACACACACACACACACACACACACAAACACACTCCATCACATTCATTGGTCAACTTGGGGGTATGAAAAAAAAATTCATTTATTTGAAAATAAAATACATAGTGTTTTTCTTACCTTTCCAGCACAAATGTTATCTTAAGGTATTTCTTTATAGAAGCATTCTAGCTAGTAAGTGAAGAACTAGTAATACAACTAGAATACCATCTTTTTGTAACTATAATTGGAAAAAACAATGCCTATCAGTAGTTGTCACCATAACAGAGAGTGCACCAGTTATTTTGGGTCTTCTAGCAAAAGGGTGCAATACAATTTATGAAGCTGTTTNCATAGAGCATTAGGAGACACATTTGTTAAAGAGAATTTACTAACTTTTGGTCAGAACAGTGAGAGTCTGAGGCATTTGAGCCACAACTTGGTCCATTACCCATCCATTTCCAGTTATTTGTTCCATAAGTTCTACCCCAGGCATGTGCAAAAAAGAATATGGTAGATCCCTTTCACCCAGCTGCCTGGGGATATATTTTGATCCCAGAATGTGAAGTCTGCTGCTGTGTCTCATTCCACTTACTTCTGAGGTGTGGAAGCCTTATTCCAGGTGTGCAGAAGAACTGGTCTCTCTTTTCGCACCCTATCTCCACTCATAGGGTTAAAGGTCTACCTTAGGTACTGCAGGCAAAGGATACTGGCCCCAACTGTCTAGCTACTTACCTTGCTGGTAGAGTAGAGGTTCCATGTCTGGAGGGGCAAGCTGACAAGACCAGGGCTGACATTCCAGTCCCCGATGCCCATTCTTAGAACAGGGGTGTTACTTTGAGAAAGTGGGTTCCCATCAGCAGCTTCAGTGAGGTGACACAAGGGTTCTGTCCAGGAGTAAAATCAAGCTTTAAGAGTAAAGAGTTCCTCAGTTGTGCATGAGGGAGTGGACATTATTTGGAACAGTGAGTGGAGAAGTCATGCCTAAGTGTGTTGTTGAAAACAGTGAAGACCTTAGTGAACTATTGGTGGTATTTCTGATATAAGCAAAACAACAGAACAGCCACAAATTAAATAGTGATTACCAGGGAAAGAGACAGCCAATGTAGAGTCTTCCTAGGATCACAGTCAACCCTGTTAGTGAAGCCTGTGCATATACACTATGCTACACCCACTCAGAAGCAATCAGAGAAAGACATGGGGCAGAGCCATAAACAGATCCATTTATGCAGGGAAGAAGTCTTTTGGCACAAGGTGCTTAAATAAAACATTTGAAAAGACACTGACTGAACAATCAGCTACTCTAATTCAGGGATGACTTCTAAAATACGGGTTTAAAATAATATCATAGTCACCCATGATTGTATGGAAGACTGAGTATATGCCCAAGGCTGCACTCTATGCAGAGTTACCCTTAGAGGGAATCTCCAAACTACTAGTGCCAGGATTACTGGGACATAAAACCATAAACTCCTTGAACTAAGATAGTAACCTTCAAGCCACACAAACATCTCATGGTAAAGAGTAAACATGTATCGAGTGAAAGGTGCTTAAGTGTAATCTTTGTGAAGTAAGTGCCTTATAACCACACAGGGGTGACCCCCCAGATAGTCAGGTTGAAAGACAAAATAGAGAGAAAAGTAACTCAGAGACTACATGCTGAGTGGGAAATAGACTTACAGAAATAGTTCACCCAAGACACTAAACAAACTAGCAAGTAAAAAACCAGCAAAGATCACAACCACTTCTGGAGTGGGTCAGTACCCAAGTTGCAATAATAAAATATCTAAAATGTCAAATATTCAACAAAATATGAAACATGCAAAGAAACAGTAAAGTGTGATGCATACACAGGAGAAAAAAACCAAAGCAGGCACTAGAGAGGTATTTAGGGCTGGCAGTGCTGCAGAACACCTAGGGGCTGAGGGACACTCTGGGGAGGGGTGGAGAGCCCCAAAGTCTGGTCTGTATGGCCTGCCAGGGGCAGAAGTGGTGGGGTGCATGCCAGCCTCCCATGGTACACCTGCCAGGTATGGTGCCTGTGGCACACAGACCTGCCAGGAGGAGGGACCATGACCTCCTGCCTGTTGCCTGAGGCAGCTGCTGCTGAAGCTTCACTGCCTCCAGAATCCTAGCTGCAGGAGATCTCATGACCCACCCCATGGACATGTTAGCTGTCAGGGAGAGCTGTTTAGAGTGATGGCATGGGCAAGACTTCAGGCTTTGTGGAGTCCAGAGAGTTTGGTGCTGGAATGGCTGCAGTGGACCACAGCCACAGGTGCCCATCCCCTAAGGCTTGCCATGCTCCTCTAGGTGGCATTGGCCTTTGGTGACTATCAGACCTGGACAGAGCAGCATGGTCTTGGCTGTGGAATGGGGCCAGTCTATCTGAAATCCTCCTGTCTGAGCCTCTCCTGGAGCCCCAGCCTGGCCGCACCTGCTTACAGTGCAGACTTGAATACCCAACCAGCATGCTTCCTGGGGCAGTAATTAGCCCTCAGGTTTGCTGTACTGAGTCATTATATTCACAGTACACGGTACTGAGACTGGTCCTTGACAACCCATAGCAAATGATACATACTCTTCCATTTATAAAAGTTTAGAAATCAAACTTTACAAGCAAGCAGTTTATAGCCAACAGTTTTATAATCAAGCAGCTAATTTTGGAATATCTTCTTTCTCCTACAATTCACATGGAGAAAATAAGGAGAAATTCTACAATACAACTTCAAATTATAAATTATAAATTATGTTCTCAATGAGAACATCTCACTGAGAGGGAACTAGTGTGAGCATAACTGAGATTGAACACTTCAAGATCACTGGAGAAGGAATAGAAAACTAAGGCTCAGAAAGTGCTCAGGAGCCTACAGGTGGCAGGTAGCAAAATGTTCCAGTAAAACAGTTTCTAAGAATGCATTGTGGTGTAAGTAAGGGCTGCGATGGGAAGTGAGAGATCCAGGATGGCAAGGGAAGTTCACCTGAACCAGGCTCTGCTCTAAGATCCAGAGCAAAATTGGCTACAGAAAGGACGATACCTTAAGATATTCACTGTAGAGACAGAGGAAGGAGCTGAAAGCTGTGACGCTTAGAATACTACCCTAGCATACCCTGTATCTTCCATCCATTCCTCCTTTTAGAAGTCTAGAAAATCCATCCCATTTAAATACAAGAAACAGGAAATGTGGAAGCTTTGCCTACACATAAGAATACTACAGGATAAATGATGAACAAGAGCAACATATATTTCTACAGAAAAGGAATAAAACCTATCTGGAAATGGCTTTCACAAAGCAGATGAAAATCGTAGCTTAATATTATAATAGGAATTAAAACAACAAACAGAAAACTTACAGAATCAAATCCTTGAAAGAGCAACGATAGTTATGCAGGAATATTACAAAGCATAAATCTAAGAACTCAAGAAAAGGTGACCAGAAGACAGGAAGTGATGGCCTGAAAATAGAAAGCACACTAAGGGATATAGAGGAAATAAATAAAAGCAATATCTACAGAAACATGGGTAAAAAAAGAGATTCAAAATAAAATTCGTTCTCGTTGTGGAAATTGAGGATTATATATACAGGGATAAAATGTAGATAAGCCTAGAACATCTGGTCACACTGGTAAACAAAGAAGTTATTAAATAATATTTAATCATATCAAATCAACTAGAGAAGAATCACATCTTCCCCAAATGGGACAATTTGAGAATGAATAATAATAAATAAGAAATACATAATAAGAAATAATAAATGGAAAACATAAATACGTTTTAAAATATGTTTACACTCATAAGTATTTCATAACATATACACCCGTACACACACACACACACACACACACACACAAACACACTCCATCACATTCATTGGTCAACTTGGGGTATGAAAAAAAAATTCATTTATTTGAAAATAAAATACATAGTGTTTTCTTACCTTTCCAGCACAAATGTTATCTTAAGGTATTTCTTTATAGAAGCATTCTAGCTAGTAAGTGAAGAACTAGTAATACAACTAGAATACCATCTTTTGTAACTATAATTGGAAAAAACAATGCCTATCAGTAGTTGTCACCATAACAGAGAGTGCACCAGTTATTTTGGGTCTTCTAGCAAAAGGGTGCAATACAATTTATGAAGCTGTTTTGCTAAAATGCAAATCAGGATATATATATATAATCAGCAATTTACATAAAACACAAGAGAGTGTGGAGCATGTTAAACTAAATAAGAGGGATGCAGTTAGTCAAATCCAGATTGATTGAAATACTACAAAACAACCAATTCAGTGTTTTGTTTTGTTTTGTTTCCACAAAAATAAATAGCCAGAAAATAAGAGTGGCATTCTATTGATAAAAGAAAGTCAAAATGTAAACTTGCTATGTACGGGCATTTTTGGAAATATAAATCAAACAAACTATAACAAAACATTTATAAATAACTGAGGAAGTTTAAACGTTGACTAGATATTGAATGATTTTAAAATATTATACTTACTGTTTATTATCGATAATGATATTCTTTGTTTTCAAGAGTCCTTTTCGTTGAGAGATACATTCAGAAATATCTGCAGATGAAAAATATGATGACAGGTATCTACTTCAATGTAATTCAAAGGGTGCCAGGGGATTGGGTGTGTATTAGTCCGTTCATTCTCACACTGCTCTGAAGAAATACCTGACACTCAGTAATTTATAGAGGAAAGAATTTTAATTGGTTCACAGTTCCACATGGTTTGGGTGGCCTCAGGAAACTTACAATCATGGCAGAAGGCAAAGGATAAACAGGCACCTTCTTCAGAGGGCAGCAGGACAGAGTGAGTGCAAGCAGGGGAAATGTCAGACGCTTATGAAACCATCAGATCTCAGGTGACTCACTCATTATCATGAGAACGGCATGGGGGAAACGGCCCCCATGATCGGATTACTTCCACCTGGTTCTGTCCTTGACATGTGGGGATTACAATTCAAGATGAAATTCTGGGTGGGGACACAGTCAAACTGTATCAGGGTGTTTGTTAATGAAGTAGCTGGGTGTATAGCTGTAACCTCTGAAGCTCATTATACTGTTTTCCAAAATTTATGATATTTCTCTTAAAAATTATTAAAACATTTCTATACTAACAAATAAAAGGAATACTCCTGAAAGATATTTATTGAAGGAATTATGTAGAAGCTTTCTTTAGGTTAGGGAAATTCTATATATTCCTAATTTACAAAGTTTTTACTATAAAGTTGTGTTGAATTTTGTAAAAAATGGTCTCTGCTTCTGTAGAGATGTTAATATTTTCATTTTAAGCCATTTATGTGGATTCTGTTTCTATGTCTTTTGTATTTTTTCATGATATCACTCTCCCATTTTATTTATTGTTTAATTTTTAATTTTTAAATTTTTCATGGGTACATAGTAGGTATATACATCTATGGCATATGTTAACTGTTTTGATACAGGCCTGCAATGTGAAATAAGCACATTATGCAGAATGGGGTATCCATCCCCTGAAGCATTTATCATTTATGTTGCAAGCAATCCAATTATATGCTTTTAGTTATTTTAAAATGTATAATTAAATTATTTTTTGACTATAGTCAATCTGTTGTGCTGGCAAATACTAGATCCTATTCAGTTTTTCTAACTATTTTTTGTACCCATTAACCATTCCCACATCCTCTCCACCCCCCTACAGTCCTTCCCAGCCTCTAGTAACAATCCTTCTATTCTCTATGTCCATGAGTCCAATTGTTTTATATTTTAGCTCCCACAAATGAGTGGGAACATGTAATGTTTGTCTTTCTGTGCCTGGCGTATTTCACTTAACATAATATCCTCCAGTTCCATTCATGTTGTTGCAAATGACAAGATCTAATTCTTCTTTATGGCTGATTAGTACTCCATTGTGTGTATATACCACAATTTTAAAATGTATTCATCTGTTGATGGACCTTACATTGCTTTGAAATCTTAGCTATTGTGAATAGTGCTGCAATAAACATGAGAGTGCAGATAACTCTTCCATATACTGACTTCCTTTCTTTTGGATATATACCCAGCAGTGGGACTACTGAATCATAGCATAACTCTACTTTTAGTTTTTTTGAGGAACTTCCATACTGTTCTCCATAGTGGCTGTATTAATTTACAAATCCCACCAAAGGTGTATGAGGGTTCCCTTTTCTCCACATCCTTGCCAATTTTTATTATTGCCTGTCTTTGGATAAAAGCCATTTTAAATGGGGTGAGATGATATCTTACTGTAGTTTTGACTTGCATTTATCTGATGATCAATGGTGTTGAGCCCCTTTTTATGTACCTGATTGCCATTTGTATGTCTTCTTTGGAGAACTGTCTATTCAGACATATTGCCCATTTAAAAAATCTGATTATGAGATTTTTTTCCTATAGAGTTGTTTAATCTTCTTATATTCTGGTTATTAATCCCTTGTCAGATGGATAGTTTGCAAATATTTTCTCCCATTCTGTGAGTTGTCTCTTCACTTGGTTGATTGTTCCCTTTGCTATGCAGAAGCTTTTTAACTGGATGTGATCCCATTTGTCCACTTTTGCTTTGGTGGCCTGTGCTTGTGGGGTATTACTCAACAAATCTTTGTCCAATCCAATGTCCTGGAGAGTTTTCCCAATGTTTGCTTTTAGTCGTTTCATAGCGTGAGGTTTTAGATTTAAGTCTCTAATCCGTTTTGATTTGATTTTTGTATATGGTGAGAAATAGGGGTCCAGTTTCATCCTTCTGCATATGAATATCCAGTTTTCCCAGCACCAGTTATCGAAGAGATGGCCTTTCCCCAATATATGTTCTTGGTATCTTTGTAAATAATGAGTTTACTATAGATGCGTAGATTCATTTTGGAATTCTCAATTCTGATCCATTGGTCTGTGTGTTTTTATGCCAGTTCTATGTTGTTTTGGTTACTATGGCTCTGTAATATTAGCTCAAGTTAGGTAATGTGATTCCTTCTGTTTTGTTCTTTTTGCTTAGGATAGCTTTGGATCTTTTGTAGTTTCATATAAATTTTAGGATTGTTTTTTCAACCGCTTGTGAAGAATGTCATTGATATTTTGATACGGATTTTATTGAATCTGCAGATTGCTTTGTCAATTATGGACATTTTAACAATAGTGATTCTTACACTCCATAAACATGGTCCATTTTTCCATTGTTTTGTGTGCTCCTCAATTTTTTGCATCAATGTTTTATAGTTTTCCTTGTATAGATCTTTCCTGTCTTTGGTCATGTTAATTCCTAGGTATTTCATTTTATTTGTAGGTATTGTTAATGGGAGTATTTTATTGATTTCTTTTTCAGATTATTCCCTATTGGCACATAGAAATATTACTGATTTTTGCACGATGATTTTGTATCCTGCAACTTTTGTGATTTTGATGATCAGTTCTAATAGTTTTTCAATGGAGTCTTTAGATTTTTCCATACATAAGATCATATCATCTGCAAACAAGGATAATTTGACTTCTACATTTCCAAATTGGATGCCCTTTATATCTTTCTCTTGCTTGCTCTAGCTAGAACTTTCAGTGCTATGTTGAAAAACACTGGTGACAGCAGCCATCCTTGTTGTGTTCCACATCTTAGAGGAAAGGATTTCAGTTTTTCTGTATTCAGTATGTTACTAGCTATGGGTCTCTCATATATGGCCTTTATTATATCAAGGTATTTTCCTTCCATACCCAGTTTTTTGAGGGTATATTTTTTAATCATGAAAGGATGTTGAATTTTGCCAAATGCATATTCGGCATCAATTGAAATAATCATATGGTTTTTATACTTCATCCTTTTGATATGATGTATCACATTGATTGATTTGCATATGTTCAAACATCCTTGCATCCCAGGGATGAATCCCACTTGGATCATTCATGATGAATGATCTTTCTAATGTATTGTTGAATTTGGTTTGTTAATAGTTTGTTAAGGATTTTTGCATCAATATTCATCTGAGTTTTCTTTATTTGATTTATCTGTCTGGTTTTGCTGTCAGGGTAATACTGGCCTTGTAGAATGAGTCTGAAATATTCTCTTCTCCACTGTTTTTCAGAATAGTTTGAATAGGGTTGGGTTAGAGCTTTAAATGTTTGGTAGAATTCAGCAGTGAAATCACTGGGGCCTGGGGTTTTCTTTACCAGATGACTTTTTATTGCAACTTCAATATTGTTGCTTGTTATTGATCTGTTAAGGTTTTGTACTTCTTCTTGATTCAATCTTGGTAGGTTGTATGTGTCTAGAATTTGTCCATTTCTAGGTTTTTCAGTTTATTGGCATGTAGTTGCTCATAGCCTTTAATGATCCTTTGAATTTCTGCAGTATCAATTGTAATATATCCTTTTTCATTTCTGATTTTATTTGTATCTTCTTTTTTCTTAGTCTGGCTAAATATTTGTCAATTTTATTTAACTTTTAAAATACAAACTTCTGTTTTATTGATCTTTTGTATTGTTTTCTTAATTTTGATGCCGTTTATTTCTGCTCTGATTTTTATTATTTCTTTTCTTCCCGTAATTTTGGGTTTGGTTTACCATTGCTTTTCTAGTTCTTCAAGATGCATCATTCACTGTTTTATTTGATGTTTTTCTTTTTTTTTTTGATGTAGGCCCTTATAGCTATATAAGTCCCTCTTAGTACTGCTTTTGCTGTATCCCATAGGCTTTGGTATGCTGTGTTTCCATTATCATTTGTTTCAAGGCATATTTCAATTTCCTTGTTACTCTCTTCATTGACCTACTTGTCACTCCAGAGCATATTGTTTAATCTCCACATATTTATATAGTTTCCCGAATTCCTCTTTTTATTCATTTCTAGTTTTATTCCATTGTAGTCATAGAAGGTGCTTGATATTATTTCAGTTTTTTTGAATGTTTTAAGACTTGTTTTGTGACCTAACATATGGTCTATCCCTGAGAATGATCTATGTCTTGAGGAAAAGAATGCATATTCTGCAGTTCTTGGATGAAATGTTTTGTAAATATCTATTAGATCCATTTGGTCTATAGTGCAGATTAACTCCGATGCTTCTTTGTTAGTTTTCTGTTTGGGAGATTTGTCCAATGCTGAAAGTGGAGTGTTGAAGTCTCTAGCTGTGATTGCATTGGAGCTGTTCTCTCTCTTTAGCTCTAATAATATTGGTTTATGTATGTAGGTGCTCTGGTGTTGGGTGCATATTTATTTGAAATTGTTATATCTTCTTGCTGAATTGACCCCTTTATACTTTTAGAGTGACCTTCTTTATCTATTCTTATAGTTTTAGTCTTGAAATCAATTTTGTCTGATATAACAGCTCCTGCTCTTTTTTGATTTCCATTGGCATGGAATATCTTTCTCCATCCCTTTATTTTCAGTCTACATGTATCTTTATAGGTGAAGTGTGTTTCTTGTCACAACAGGTGGGTCATGTTTTTTAATTCTTTTTATTGGAGAGTTTAGTCTATTTACATTGAATGTTATTGTGGATAAAGACTTACTCTTGTCATTTTGTTATTTGTTTTCTGGTTGTGTTGTGGTCTTTTCTTTCTTCTTTCTTTCTTTCCTGTCTTCCTTTAGGTGATTTTCTCTCGTGACGTAATTTAGTTTCTTTTTTTTAATTTTTTTGTGTCCATTATATGTTTTCCTGTTAGAGATTATCATGAGGCTTGCAAATACTATCTTATAATCCATTATTTTAAATTGATAACTAGTTAACACTGTCTGCAAAACAAACAAACAAACAAAAAAACTAATAAAACTCGATTTGTCCCCTGCTTTGTAACTTCTTTTCTTTCTGTTTGTATCTTATTGTACTTTCTAAGTCTTGAAAAGTTGCTTTTGCTATTACTTTTTATTGGTTCATCAGTTAGTCTTTCTACTTAGGATAAGAGTAGTTTACACACCAGTTACAGAGTTATAATATTCTGTTTTATTCTCTGTACTTCCTATTACCAGTGAGAGTTGTACCTTCAGGTGATTAGTTATTGCTTATTAATATCCTTTTCTTTCTGACTTACGTACTCCCTTTAGCATTTCTTGTAGAATAAGTCTGGTGTTGATGAAATCCCTCAGCTTTTGTTTTTCTGGGAAAGTATTTTTCCTTCATATTTGAAGGGTATTTTCACTGGATATACTATTCTAGGTTAAAATTTTTTTCCTTCAGCACTTTAAATATGTCATGTCACTATCTGTTGGCCTGTAACATTTTCACTGAAAAGTCTGCTGCCAGATGTATTGGAGCTCCATTGTATGTTATTAGTTTCTTTTCTCTTCCTGCTTTTAAGATGGTTTATCCTCAATCTTTGGGAGATTGATTATTAAACGTCTTTGGTTAGTCTTCTTTGGGTTAAATCTGCTTGGTGTTCTATAACTTTCTTGTGCTTGGATATTGATAGCTTTCTAGGTTTGGGAAGTTCTCTGTTATCCTTTTGAGTAAACTTTCTACCCCTATTTCTTTTTCTACCTCCTTTTTCAGCCCAATAACTCTTAGATTTGCCCTTTTGTGTTTATTTTCTTGAACCTGTGGGAGTGTTTCATTGTTTTATATTCATTTTTAAAAAACTCCTTAGAGTGTATGGTTTAAAATAGCTTGCCTTTAATTGCACTAATTCTTCTTGATCAATTCCACTATTAAAAGACTCTGATGCATGTTTCAGTATGCCAACTGCATTTTTCAGCTCCAGAATTTCTACTTGATTCTTTTAAATTATCTCAACCTCTTTATTAAATTTGTCTGTTAGAATTCTGAATTCCTTCTCTATGTTATCTTGAATTTGTGTGAGTTTCCCCAAAACAGCTATTGTGAATTCTGTGTCTGAAAATTCGCTTATCTCTGTTTCTCCAGGGATGGTCCCTGGTGCTTTATCTGGTTCATTTGGTGAGATCATGCTTTCCTGGATGGTTTTGATACTTGGTATGTTTGTCTGTGTCTGGACATTGAAGAATTAGTTATTATTGCAGTTTTCACAGCCTGGGTTTGTTTATACTCATCCTCCTTGAGAAGGTTTTCCAGGTATTTAAAAGAACTTGAGTGTTGTGATACGAGTTGTATCTGCGACATCAGGAATGTGACACAAGTAATTCCATGATTGTGCAGACACGTAGAGGTACCATGTTGGTGGTGTTGGATAAGACCTGGAAGAATTTTCTGGATTACCAGGCAGAGATTGTTGTTCTCTTCCCTTACTTTCTCTCAGAGTCTCTCTTTCTGATGGGCTGCCTGGAACGTGGAGCTGGGTGACACAAGCACTTCTGTGGACACCACCACTGTGACTATACTGGGTCAGACCTAAAGCAAGTTCAGCACTGGTTCTCAGCCAAGGTATGCTGTAGCCACTACCTGTCTACGGCCTACTTTTGCTGAAGCTCCCACGGCTCTACAATCAGGAGGTGGTAAAACCAGCCAGGCTTCTGTCATTCTCCAGGGTGGTACATTCCCCTAGGCCCCAGATTGGTCCAGAAATGCCATCTAGGAGCCAGGGCCTGGAGGCAAAAATCTTTCAAATCTACTTGGTGTTCTATTTACTGCAGCTAAGCTGCCACCCAAACCACAAGACGAAGTCCTTCCCACTTTTTTCTCAACTTTACAGAAGCAGAGAGGCCTCACCCTGTGGCTACCACCACCACAGACCCACAGGGAGTACTGCCATGGACAACTGATGTTCACCTAAGATCAAGGGCTAGGCAGTCACCTTATGGTGAGTGCGGCCAGGCCTGGGACTCACCTTTCAGGGTAGTGATATGCCTTCTGGCCCAGGGTAGGTCTAGAATTGCTGTCCAAAACCCAAGGCCTGAAATTGGGGGCCCCAAGAATCAGCTTGGTGCTCTACCCTACTGTCGCTGAGCTAGTGCCTAACGTGCAAAAAAAATCCCTTTACTGTTCCCTTTTCTTTTCTGAAGAATAAGGAGTCTCTCACCATAGCCATCACAGCTGGGAACGCGCTGGTTCTCACTTGAAGCCAGTACGTCTCAGTGTCTCACCTAAGGCCCATGGTGTACTACCTGAGTATGGGTGGGTATTCAGCACTGGTACCAAAGCTCAGCTCAGTACTAGGACTCTTGTAGGAATTGCAGTTCCTGTGGCCTAGATTGCCTTTCAAGTTTACTTAGGGCCTGAGAGCTTTAGCCTACGGTAGCAAGGCTTGCCAGAACTCATGTTCTGACAGCTGGGATGGGCAATTCCTCTCTGGCTAAGGCTGGTCTAAATGCTCCCTCTGTGGGCAATTATCAGCTGAGTTCAACCTGGTTTTACTTTGTGCTCTGACAGGGAAGTATTGAGTTCATTGCAAAGTCTCACAATTGCATGCTCTTTCCCTCCCTTTCCCAGTCACACAGATTCTCTTTCCATGCTACACATCCACTGCTAGTGGATGAGGGAGGGTGGCATTGGCAATTTAAGACTGTGTTTCCTGCCCTCTTCAGTGCCTCTTTTAGCAACATGAAGTTTAAAGTAGGTACTGTGAGAGCTCACCTGATTTCTGGTTCTTATGAAAGTGTGTGTTTTTTTTTTTTTTTTTTTTTTTTTTTTTTT
>NW_016812638.1:76286-84790 GCF_001698545.2 Rhinopithecus bieti
TTTTTTTTTGTAGATAGTTGTTAAATTTGGTGTTCCTGGGAGGGGGGATCATCTGTGAATCCTCCTGTCTGACCATCTTGCTCTGCCCCCTCTTCTATATATTTTTTCAAGGTTGAGATATTCTTGATTCCCGAGAGAAACTCCCTATCCTCACCCTATGCACAGAATTCCTGCAAAACTATAGAAATTAGGCAGAAAAAGGTTTAATGTGTGACTAATTTGAGAGCTCAAAGCAGATCAAGACAATGCAACCAAATAAATGTTCAAGACTAGAATTTAAGAAAATGCTCTTAAAGTAAAAGAAGATTTAAATATACACTTGAAAGGCAACACTATGCACCTGATGGAAATGATCCAGAACAGCAAATGTTAAGACATATCTTGGGAAAACTATTGAACTTTAAAAATGAAGAAAAAATTTTTGGACCACTTAAGTAAAATGCAAAGGTAACAAAAATCGGGTTGGCATCATCTTTTTTCAACAACATCATTAAATGACAGAAGACATTAAAGGTATTTCTAAGGGAAAATTTGTGCCAATGCTTTTGCATCCAAGCAAGCTGTCCTTCAAGTCCAAAGAGAATAGACAAAGAATTTTAAGATTTTAAGAACTAAGATGATATCATTTCCATGTGCCTTTTCTGAGGAAAAACCTACAGGATAAACTTTAGCTAACTGGAGATGATTAGGAAAACTTTGGCAAAGTCTGTTGGTAAGTATGTATATATAAATATATAATTAAGACAACAGTATGAAAAATCATATCAGAATAATATTTAAATATTATATATTATATGTTCTGAAATTAGATATAGTACAATGAACAAAAATGTGATAAAAAAGGAGAGAGAAGTAGAATAAACTTACAGATGACCTCATGTGTAAGAGCTCTAAATCAAAAGATAAAATATTATGTTGACAAATCAAATAATAATGTGCAACCCTAGGAGATTCATAGAATTCCATAGTAGATTATCTGACAGATACTAATGCATTAAAGGCATTAAATGTAGGCATTCACCAATATAGTTTCTTAAAAATATAATACAATGAGTTTCTGAAAAACATAATATTGAAACAGTTATTTTAAGTTATGAAAACAATCACAGGTAAAGATACAGAAGACCAGGTGCTAACATGGCTTTTTTACTAATTATGTGATTTTAAGTAAGTAATCTATTCTTTAGTTTTCAAGTAGTGCATTTTGGAAGACCAGAGAGATAAAGTGCCATTCTTATCACATCATGTAGAAAGCAAATACAGTCACCACGAATTATCACTGTTGATGTCGACCTTAAATCACCTGGCTGAGGTAGTTTTTAACAGGTTTCTCTACTGGATAGTTACTCTTTTTCTTATCTTTTCATGGCAGTCTTCTTTGCAATGAAGTGACTATGCACATACCACAGTTAAGGAATGGGAGTTATTTTTCACTTCCCTGAGGCCAGAATACATATATGTATATATGTATGCGTGTGTGCATGTGTGTGTGTATATATAACATATATGTGTACATATATATACATATATACACACACACATATATATGTTACACACAAAAAAATTATTTGGAATCCTTCTGCATGGGAGATTTGTCTTTTCTCCCCAAATTATTTATATATTGTACACATATATGTGTGTATACATATGTGTGTATAATGTGTGTGTGTATATATACACACAAACATATATAGGTGTGTATATGTACACATGTATATATGTATATATCTACATATATACACATATATGTACATATGTGTATACATACACACACGTGTATATTTGTATGTATATCTGTATATATCTGTATATATACATATATGTGTATATATGTATATATGTACATATATGTGTATATATGTATATATGTGTATATATACACACATATATACAAACACATATATAAAAAACTGATATGAAAAAGGGTTAAATATGTGAGAGTTTGTGTGTATGTGTTAAAATTCTGATACAACTATGTATGTACACTGGAATTGAACAATTAAGTGAACGGATGATGGATAGTGGGAATCAGGTTTTTCACTATTGGAGTGGGAGTTTATAAATAAGCAAAGGAAGGAGCTATAGTTCCAGATGTCTGTATAAATTTGCATTCAGCTTATTATAGATACAGATGGCTACATATAGAAATATGGATATGTGTATACATAATGATTATTATACACATATATATTTCCTATGCACTATCAGTTGAGAGAGCATAGAAGTAACTACACCCCAGTAGCAATGAGCACACTTAGATCCTGGATCCTGATTTCTAATACCATACTTCAATAAAAGGAACAAAGTCTCCTTGGAGAAATGGTAGGTATTAGGATTGAAGTAGAGAATATACAGAATGAGCCTGGAGCATCTCATGGTGCTAGTAAGCAAGGAAGAACTCAAACACGCACATGCACACACACACACACACAACCACAATAATGGGGGCATGTCAAAGGGACACAGGCGCTAACTGAAAGAGCTCACAATGGCCAAAGGAGGAACAATGTGGGCAATTGGATCATAAACCAAAGCATAAAATAAATATCCCAGGGTCCATATTAATATAAATAAATAATCAAATACATAATCAAATACATAAATAATACACAAATAATTTGGAGAGAAAAGACAAATTTCCCATCCAGAAGAATTCCAAATAATTTATGTGTGTGTGTATACATATATATGTGTGTGTGGTATATATGTGTGTATGTGTGTGTATACACATGTGTGAGTATATATATGTGCATATGTAGCCATCTGCATCTATAATAAGCTAAATGTAAATTTATACTGACATCTCAAACTATAATCCCTTACTACATGGATCATTCTAGCCTCTTCCCTTTGTTTATTTATAAACTCTGACTCCAATAGCAAGAAACCTGATTCTCACTATCCACCATCCATTCATTTAATTGTTCAATTCCAGTGTACATATATAGATTTATCCGAATTTTTAACACATACTCCCACACATTTAACCCTTTTTTGTATCAATTTTTTCAAGATTATCTATGTAAAGCCTTTCGTATCATGGTCTGGTAACAGGTGATGTCCAATTAGTGATAGCAGCGATTGGAATTTGAAATACTCTAGTAGTCTTGAGATTTTCTGTATTAATAGCACAGGTACTTTGATGGGGAAAGTACTTAAACTCTATTTTTTGGAAAGGGGGAGGTTAATAATAGTACTTTATGAGCTATATTGAGGATTAAACAATATAATTCAGTACAAACAGAGGAAAAATGTCCAATGAATGCTAGCTCTTAAGACTATCATTATTTCTCCAAAGAATTGACCTAGTCGGGCTTATAGTTTCTTTGAGTTACTTGAGAGCTCAAAGAATCTGGTCTCTAAAGAAAGGAGACTATACACCATGAAAGCAGTCCCAACTTTCCTGCCAAATGTGTGTGTCACCATAGAGCCTCCCAGCCCTGGTCCTGCATTCGTTTCACTAATGGGAGTTTGGAGGCCTCCCAATGGGCTCCTGTGGTGTGCAATAAGATTGACATCTCCCTTTCTACTCACGTGGTTAAGAAATAAAAGATCTGGTGGGGCAAATGAAGAATATTCAACACAGTGGCACAAGATAAATAAGGGAGTCTCTGCCCCTCCCTCCTGATTTCAGGATGGAAATATGTGGCCTGCTGGGAAAATAACAAGCTGCTCAATTGGGGCATGCCTTGCAGGATACATAAAGGAAAATAGAGTATCCATCACTATTATGTGATAATCATTGCTTTCACTAACTTATTTTCATACAAGAAATATAAAATTTTAAGTAACATTTATTGCCTTCTTTCTTGCTCTCTGGGTTTTGGCGGATTTTAGTGTTTGAGACAGTGCTTATCAACAGCCTTCCAAGTTGTTTTCCAGAACTGTTGTAGCACCTAAGACAGAATGGACTACATTTGAGTAATATATATCTCCAAAGTTACTGCTATTCAAATTGAAATTTGGTTTTCCACTCCCTCAGGATTAGCCATATCCAAATAAATCTCAAATCTACTTATCTGGTTTTCTAGCCCATTTTCCAAAGAATCTCTCACTTCACCTGTAATCAGCATTAAACTTTCCTCATAGGCATTGAGATTGCAAACTCCTTTAGAAAAACATTTACTAATCATGCCACCGTACTTTGTGCCCTGGAAGAAGGACTTAAGTGGACTATATTCATTGTGCCCCTTTGCATTCTGTCTTCTGTTTGGGTTTAGGCAAAGTAAGACACCAACAGATCAGGGTTGAGTGATCCATCTGAGAATGCTATGAATATTCATCCAGTTGACTGAGGTCTTCAATTTGCATTTTCCTTTTATTTGTTTTAGGGACATATTCATTGTTAATTGCTTTGAGTTTCTAAGATTCACATATAAATGTTTTTCCACATACTCATCATGATACAGCACTTTCTTCCTCCTGCTATTTTTCCATGTGCCTAATCTTTACTGATAGTTCGTGATCTCCTTGAAAGCAGGAAGAACATATTTTACATTTTATATGATCAACAGTTCTTAGCATAGCATTTGACCCATGGAAGGAAAATATTTGATGTTTACTGAAATAATGAATAAGTGGAAAACATCATATTTAGGAGATAAGATTAAGTGTGCGTGTGTGTGTTTGTGTGTGAAATGTTTAGGCAATAATAAAAGATTAGATGATTCAATAACAAAGTGCTGGACAGTATAGAATTCACAGAAAGAATGCTTCATGGGGACTAGAATAGTCATATAGTCATTAAACTATGCAATAAAATAAAAAGTCGATATTGAAATGCACCTTGCAGTTTGAAGCAGATTTGGCTAAAGAAAAAGTTTCCAGCAGGGAATGACATGCAAATGGCTGAAAATGATGGTTACAGATGAGTTAATTTCATGAAAAATGTGTGGGGAACATTAATGATGGCAAATTAAACATTGAATATTTTACAGGACATAAGACTGAGGTGGGGAGAGTTGAGCAAGTGATGGTTGTTAGGGTTTGGATAATTCAAAGAGCTTGGGAAGTCCAGACTGGATCCTGTGAGGGATTGAAAACACTGTACACATGGGAGAAGAGCCAAGGGTTGGGATGTAGTTGTCTTCCCCCTTGATGTGAGGGCCGTGGGGATTAGAAATTGGAGAGAACATACTGAGTTTTAAATAATACAGGGTGCATGATCTCTTTCAGATAAGTCCAAATAAATAGGAAAGAAGTAATGCTTCTTCATGTCTTTCTTCTCATTATAAGCCCCAGGGAATAAGTGAGGCTGTGGACTAGGTTTGAAGTCTAAAAACCATTTGGGTAAATAAAGGCAAAGAGAACTAGCCCTCAGTCTCTGTTTCTTTGGAAACCTTTGCCTTTTTCTAAATCCCCACAATCCACAGTTCTCTGTGGACAGAGATTTCCACAGAAAATGACTTGAAAACAAAAACAAAATCTTTTATAATTTAGAAAGAGGCACAGGGAGATTCTCTTTTGCCCAAACAAATATCTCGATTTTATTTTAATCAGATGAATGAAATACGGCAAGGTAGTTGCAAAGAGTAAAGTGGAAGTGTTAAAATTAAGACATTTTTCCCTCCATAAGTCCAGTCTTATGAGTAGTGGGAGCCTGACTAATGGGAAATACATCCCCTTACAGGAGAAGAGCAAGATTGTCACAAATTCTGAACAAGAGAACAAGTTATAGAGCAAGATATGCCACAGTGAGGGTGGGTGACATTACGAACATAGAAAAATAAGTTATCTGAGTGGATTTGCCACCCTGCAGAGATGTGACTGCCTTTTATTCTGTCCTGCTTACTCTCAGATTTTCGCTAATGTTTTGACTGCACTTGGCACGCTGAAGTCCTACGTGAGGTCCAAGATGGTTTATTACTAAACTACTTTCAGATTAGACTGCATAACCCACCTGCATACTACAATGCTTGTATATATGTCTGTTTCACTGGGAGCCAATCAAAATACAATGAACTTGTGCTTTTGCAGTAGCATAGGAGAAAATGTCACTATTTCCTAATGGAAGAGATTAAAGATAAACATGTCACCGAGTCAAACTCTGAGCAAGTTTAAGTCCAGGAAAAGGGCTTCCTAGGGCCCTGCAGACACTACTTTGTAAATATCTCTGAGGTCACAGAGGTCCTCTAATACCAATTCTAGCGATGTCTAGTGACAGAAGTTTCTCGGCATTCAGGCAATTTAGGGAACAATCACCCAGATGATATGGGGGTGCTCATGATTAGATGCCTGCAGCTGAGGTAATACCCAGCTATGATTTTATTTCCCTCTGTTTGGATAACACAATTCATTCTTATTTCATTCGCTGAAATAGACTGCCAAAGAAATGGCCAGTTTGAAAGAACACATGCTAAAAAAGTCAACATTCCAGGACTCATATTGTGATCAGTTCAGCAACGAGAACATATTTCCAAATAGCCAGAATAAAACAACACTAAGTCAAGGAGAGAGGATTTGGTCTTGCCGGATTGTGGCATCACCTCACATAAACACACAAAACTGGTGGTGACAAAATCTCTATGAGCATTTGCTTGTCTGTAAAGGATTTTATTTCTCCTTCACTTATGAAACTTAGTTTGGTTGAATATGAAATTCTGGTTTGAAAAATCTTTTCTTTTAGAATGTTGACTATTGGCCCCCACTCTCTTCTGGCTTGGAGAGTTTCTGCCCAGAGATCCGCTGTTAGTCTGATGGGCTTCCCTTTGTGGGTAACCCGACCTTTCTCTCTGGCTGCCCTTNTACATGTGCACAACGTGCAGGTTTGTTACATATGTATACATGTGCCATGTTGGTGTGCTGCACCCATTAACTCGTCATTTACGTTAGGTATATCTCCTAATGTTATCCCTCCCACCTCCCCCCACCCCACAACAGGCCCCGGTGTGTGATGTTCCCCTTTCCTGTGTCCAGGTGATCTCATTGTTCAATCCCCACCTGTGAGTGAGAACATGCGGTGTTTGGTTTTCTGTTCTTGTGGTGGTTTGTTGAGAATGATGGTTTCCAGCTGCATCCATGTCCCTACAAAGGACACGAACTCATCCTTTTTTATGGCTACATAGTATTCCATGGTGTATATGTGCCATATTTTCTTAATCCAGTCAGGACAGGGAGATTTTAAGAGAGGAGGCAAGATAGTATATGGCCATGCAAGCCATGTCAGGGAATTTGAACTTATACAGGAGAGCAACAATGACTCTACGAAAGAGAGTAATGTAGTTGGACTTGCATTTTGGAAAGATCACTCTGACAGCAATGTTTGTTTTAACATGTCACTTCTGTCATGCTAAAGCTTTCAGTAGAATGGATTCGGTGCAGAATTTAGGCAGAGATAGAGATGAAAAATTCAGGGTTTGCAATGATAATTCACCTCATGAATTTCGTCTACTTCTAAAGCTTATCCAATAGCATTAATATAGAAGATTCCCAGACCAAAGCCTGGCTACCTATATCTTATCTTTAATACAAGTGAAGTGATTGAGTAGCCTTAGTTTAAGACACCCTTTCATTATTCCTTCATTTCATTAAATCCTCTACCACCTGGTCCTCCGTTATTAATTTTTCCATCATATTTCTTCCAGATGAGATATAACTTTTAATTGTTCCATATATGGCAACAACGTCATGCTTTCTGACCATGGAAAGTGTTCTTTTCTGATTTTTCCTGTAGAAAAATGTGGAAGATAAAAAACAAAATGTGGGGCTGGGCATGGTGGCTCACGCCTGTAATCCCAGCACTTTGGGAGGCCGAGGTGGGTGGATCACAAGGTCAGGGGTTCGAGACCAACCTGACCAACATGGTGAAACCCCGTTTCTACTAAAAATACAAAAATTAGCTGGGCATGGTGGCGGGTGCCTGTAATCCCAGCTACTCAGGAGGCTGAGGCAGGAGAATTGCTTGAACCCAGGAGGTGGAGGTTGCAGTGAGCCGAGATTGCGCCACTGCACTCCAGCCTGGGTGACAGAGCAAGACTCTGTCTCAAAAACAACAACAACAACAACAACAACAAAACCCAACAAAACAAAACAACAAAAAAATGTGAACAATTAGCAGAAATATTGATAATCTCTATACTGTCCCTCAAATACTTTCTCATTTAGCTATTCCTGTGTTTCAAGTTATCTGCCAGAAAGTTATGTTTCCCACGTAAACAGATCTCTCGAAACGAAGTTTAGAATTTTACTGAGCTGAATTTGAAAAGCTGGAATTTATGTTTTTGAATTGATATAATCTATCTATAATGGAACTGGTTAATGGATTCACTGCAAAAAACATACAGGAATCTGTAGTGTGATTTACTTATTCCCGTTTTGAAATATGATTAAATATGACTCAGTAAGGAAGAGGTTAAAAATGTGACAGGCAGAGGGTCATTTCTTCTCTTACAATATGTCATAGTTCTGGCAAGGCAGTTACAGATCACAGCTGCCTGATTTGCACCCTTATTCTTAAGTTGGTGGAGGCGGTCAACAGAAGGAAAGCGTCTGTGGAAGGAATCTCA
>NW_016812638.1:86970-106919 GCF_001698545.2 Rhinopithecus bieti
CGGCTAGTTTTTTTTGTATTTTTAGTAGAGACGGGGTTTCACCGTGTTAGCCAGGATGGTCTCGATCTCCTGACCTCGTGATCCACCCGTCTTGGCCTCCCAAAGTGCTGGGATTACAGGCTTGAGCCACCACGCCCGGCCCATTTTCTTTAGATATATACCCAGTAGTGGGATTGCTGGATCACATGGTAGTTCTATTTTTAGTATTTGGGGAATCTCCATACTGTCTTCTGTAGTGACTGTACTAATTTATCTTCCCACCAGCAGTGTGCAGATTCCCTTTTCTCCACATCCTCTCCATCACTTATTATCTTCTGTTGTTTTGATGATAACCATAATAATAGGTGTGAGGTGACATCACATTGTAGTATTATTTTGCATTTCTCTGATGATTAGTGATGTTGATGATTTTTTCATGTATCTGTTGGCCATTTGTATGCCTTTCTTAAAAAAATGCTTTTTCAAATCTTTTATCCATTGTTTTATTTTTTTAAATTGTTTTCATGTTTTTTGAATTCCTTATATATTTTGGATGTTAGTCTTTTATCAGATATATGGTTTAAAAATATTTTCTCCCATTCTGTAAGTTGTGTCTTCATTGTTTTTTGTTTTGTTTTGTTTTTGTTTGTTTGTTTTTTTTGCTATGGGGAACCTTTTTAGTTTGATGTTTGTTATTTGTCTGTGTTTGCTTTTGTTGCCTGTGCTTCTGGGTTCATATTCAAAAAACCAATTGCCTGGACCAATGTCACAGAACTTTTCCCCCTATGCTTTCTTCTAGTAGTTTTATAATTTCAAGTCTTATATTTAAATCTTTCATTTTTGTACATGATGTGAGATGATGATCTACTTTCATTTTTCTGCCTGTGGATATTGTTTCAGTACCATTAATTGAAGGGATTGTCCTTTGTCCATTGTGTATTTTTGGCACCTATGTTGAAAACCAATTGACCATAAATGCATGTGTTTATTTCTGGGTTCTCTATTTTATTCTATTGTTCTGTGTATATGTTTTTATGCTAGTACAACACTATTTGATTACTATAGCTTGGTAGCATATTTTGAAGTCAGGAACTGTGATGCCTCCAGCCTTGTTCTTTTTGCTCAAGAATGCTTTGATTATTCAGGATCTTTTGTGGTTCTATATGAATTTCAGGATTTTTTTTTCTATTTTTGTAAAAGAAAGTCATTTGAATTATAATAGGGATTGCATTGTGTCTGTAGATCCTTTTGGGTAATATGGACATTTTAACAATACTAATTATTCCATTCTGAGAACAGGGGATATCATTCCATTTATTTGTGTCTTCTTCAATTTCTTCATTGGTGTTTTATTGTTTTCATTGTAGTGGTCTTTCACCTCCTTCAATAGATTCCTAATTATTTTGTGGTTATTGTAAATGAGATTTTCCTAAATTTATTTTGAATAATTTGTATTTATACATAACAGATTTACACATTTTCCAGGTACATGCAATATTTTGATATATTCGTATAATGTGTAATTATCAAATCAGGGTAATTGAGATATCTGTCAATTTAAACATTTATTTCTTCTATATCCTAGAAACGTTAAAATTAATTTCCTTTAATTATTTTGAGGTATGCAATAGAGTATTGTTATTAAAATCACCCTACTGAACTATTGAACATGAGGTATTATTCTTTCTATCTAACTGTATTTTTGTATCCATTAGTCAACTTCTCTTCATTCCTAGTCCTTACAAACCTTCCTGGCCTCTAGTGATCACCAATCTACTCTTATCTTCATGAAGTTCTCTCTTATAGAGTCCATATATGAGAGAGAACATGTGATATTTGTCTTTCTGTGCCTGGCTTATTTCACTCAACGTAATGACCTCCACTTCCATCCATGTTGCTGCAAATGACAGGGTCTCATTTTTATGGATGAATAATATTATATTGTGTACATATGTCACTTTTTTATCCATTCATCTGTTGATTAACACTTAGGTTGACTCTGTATATTGGCTATTGTGAATATTGCTGCAATAAACATGAGAGTGCAGACATCTCTGATATATTGATTTACTTTCTTTTGGATATATAAGCTCTCATGGGATTACTGGATCATATAGTAGATTCTTTTTTTAAAATAAACCTCCATACTGTTTTCCATAGTGGCTGTACTAATCTACATTCCCATTAAAGTGTATGAAGGTTCTCCTTTCCCTACATCTTTGCCAGACTCACTAATTCCCTTTTTATAAAAGCCATTTTAACTAGGGTGAGATCATATTTCATTGTGGTTTTGATTTTCATTTCTCTGATTATTAGTGATGGTGAGCATATTTTATACACCCGTTGGCCATTGTTTATCTTCTATTCAGAAATGTCTATTCAGATCTTTTGCCCATTTTAAAATTGGATTATTTGTTTTCTTACCATTGAGTTCCTAATATATTCTAGTTATTGATCTCTTGTCAGATGGATCATTTCCAGATATTTTCTTCAATTCTGTGGGTTGTCTCTTCACTTTGTTTTATCCTTTGCTATGTGAAAGCTTTTTATCTTGATGTAATGCCATTTGTCTATTTTACTTTTTTTGCCTGTGCTTTTGAGGTTTTGCTCAAAACTCTTTGTCCAGGCCAACATGATAGAGAATTTCCCCTGTTTTATCTCGTAGTTTCATAGTTTCAGGTTTTGATTTAAGTCTTTAATCTATTTTGATTTGATTTTGTATATGGTGAGGGCTAGGGGTCTAGTTTTATTCTTCTACATATGGTTAAGCCAGTTTTTATTAAAGAGACTGTCCTTTCCCCAATATACACTCTTGGCATCTTTGTAGAAAATGAGTTGGCTATAAATGCATGGATATATTTCTGCGTGCTCTATTCTGTTCCATTGGTCTAAGTGTCTGTCTTTATGCCAGTACAGTGCTGTTTTGGTTACTATGGCTTTGTATTATATTTTGAAGTCAGATAGTGTGATGCCTCCTGCTTTGTTCTTTTTGCTCAGATTTGGTATGACTATTTGGGGGCTTTTGCGATACCATATACATTTTAGATTTTTTTTTCTATTTCTGTGAAGAATCTCATTAGTATTTTAAAATTTTTTAAATTAAAATTTTCTGGTTACATAGCAGGTGTATATATTTATGGGGTTTATATTTCATCAGTGTTTTATAGTTTTCAGTGTAGCGATCTTTCACTTCTTGTTTAAATTTATTGCCATGTATTTTATATTTTTGCAGCTGTTTAGATGGCATTGCTTTCTTCATTTCTTTTCTTTATATTGTTTGCTGTTAACATATATAAATGCTACTGCTTTTTGCATATTCATTTTGTATCCTTCTGTCATTTCTTAGCGGTATATTCTTAGGAAATTTACTTAAATTCTCAGAGTTCTCGTTTTCTCACCTACAAAACAGGAATAATTATATCTACCTCATAGGCATAATGTAAGGGAAACGAGATAAAGTATGTTACACACCTTGCATGGTACCTGGTATATTAGGCACTCATCAAATAAATCTCTCATCCATCATCGGTGCTTCCCATGCTTTTGACTTTGTGCCTCTTTTTTGTTTTCCACAGCCTTCCTACCATCTATGATATCAGCCATCCCTATGATGATGAATCTTAAGTCAATATCTCCAAGTCCATTTCCATTTCAACCAATATTACGAAAGTCTGACAGACATATTTTATAAATGTACTACTTTATGTATGTATATCTTATAGTACCAGTCTTTCACTAATTAATTATTTCAGCCTTTGTACATTTGAAAAGTACTCATTTCCCATGAAGTGGCCTGGGCCTGGTGTCTCCCTCTGTAGTAATGTTTAAAGTCCTAAGGCTTCTATAGCTAGAAAATAGGGGCTAGTCAAATTGAATTTTTTATACCATTAAAAGATACAGGAAAATGAGTTTTAATATGTACTATTTATTTAATTTTTTAACTTTTATTTTAAGTTCAGGGGTACATCTGCAGGCTTCTTATATAGGTAAACCCATGTTATAGGGCTTTGTTGTACACATTATTTCATCACACAGGTATTAAGCCTAGTATACAGTAGTTAATTTTTTTTGCTCCTCCCCTCCTCCTTCCCTTCACACTCAAGTAGACTCCAGGGTCTGTTGTTCCCTTCAATGTGTTCATGAGTTCTCAACATTTAGCCCCCACTTATGAATGAGAACATGTGGGATTTACTTTTCTGTCCCTGCTTTAGTTTGCTAAGGACAGTGGCCTCCAGCTCCATCCATGTTCCTGCAAAAGACATCATCTTGTTCCATTTTATGGCTGCATAGTATTCCATGGTGTATATATATTACATTTTCTTTATCCAGTCTGTCATTGATGGACATTTAAGCTGATTCTATGTCTTTGTTTTTGTGAATAATGCTGCAATGAACATTCGTGTGTATGTGTCTTTATGGTAGAATGACTTATATTCTCCTGGGTATAAACCTAGTAATGGGATTTCTGGGTCAAAGAGGGAGACACCAGGCCTAGGCCACCTCATAGGGCTACGATGTGATCCCTACATTCCACATTAAGGCATTAACTCAGAAGAAATAAAAGCATATGTTCATTTGCAGAGGTTTTTTTTCTTCTTCTTCTTTTAGAGAAAGGGTTTTGCTCTGTAGCCCAAGCTGGAGTACAGTGGCATGATCATAACTCACTACACCTTCGAGCTCCTGGGTTCAAGTGACCCTCCTGCTTCAGACTTTCAAGTAGTTGGGACTACAGGCACACAAAACTGCAGCTGGCTAATTTTTTTATTTTTGCTTCCTGTAGAGATACAGTCATGCTATGTTGCCCAGGTTGGTCTTGAACTCCTGACTTCAAGCAGTCCTCCTGCCTTAGCCTCCCAAAGTGTTGGGATTACAGAATTGTGCCACTGTACCTGGTCAAGTGTTTATTTTTAAATACAAAACTTGAAACAACAAAATGCCCATTAACAGGTGAATGAGTAAACAAATCTTGGTATATCTGTGCAATAAAATAGTACTCCATAATAAAAAGGATGAGCTACTACTATATGTAACAAGATGAATGGATCTAAAATAATTATGCTGAGTGAATAAAAAACCAAAAAAAATCTGATTATTTCCTATTTATATGATGCTCTTTGTATAAAAGTATAAGAAATGCAAGCTATTTAACAGAAAACCAAAGAGTGGTTGTCTGGGGATGCTAAAGAAAGGGTATGGGAATAGGGAGAGATTACATAAGAGGCATGATAAAACTTTTGAGAGTGATGGCTATGTTCACTATCTTGATCGTGTTGGTTTCATGAGTACATGCATATGCCAAAATTAAGTGTATGCTTTAAATATAAATATATTGTTATATGTCAATTCAATCCTTCATGATAAAAAAGTCTTCATTTTGCCTTTGTTTTAATGGTATTTTGCTTATAATAAAATGTTGGGTTTATGGTTTTCTTTCTCTGTGCTTTTATTTTGTATGTTTTCAATAAGAAATCTGCTGTCATCCCTAAGTTTATTATTCTCTATGTAACAGATCTTTTTTTCTGGCTGCTTTTAAGATTGTCTTTTTATTGTTGGTGTTGAGCAATATGATTATAATGTATTTTGATGTACTTTAATGTTTTTTTTCTTGAGTTTCTCAGGTCTGTTATAGTTTTCAGCTAATTTAGAATTTTGGCCATTATTTCAATAAAAGTAAAATAATTTGTGCAGAATTTCTTGTTTGATTAAATAGGACATTCAAATGAAGTGTTGGTAGTGGCAAGATGCAGGGTTTCTTTTAAGTTTCAATTTATAAAATTCTTATTTTTTTCAATAAAAAGGCATCACTTATGTAATTTAAACTTAAGAAAAAAAGCAAAGAAAGACAGGAAGGGCAAAGGAAGAGAAGTACTCTGGAAAATGCAGTGTATAATCATTGAAAAGATGTTCATTATAGTGCATGTCTTATTTTTTGACACTCCCGCATAAGGGGGAAATTCTTTTATAGTTTCAAGATGGAATGCTATTGAGTAATTATTTTGTTTCATTCGGCCAATCTTTTAAATTATGAACCTGGTATAAATATTAATACCCTTATATTGAATGTTAGAAAATGTAATTTTCCCACAAGTGCTATAAGTCATAACTGAGTTATGATTAATTTTAGCCTAACTTGATGGGTTATACTTTGTCATCATTCTTCATTTTTTGTCTCTTGGTACAATTTTTTAGGGCTTATGGTTATTTCTAACCTTTCTATTATTTAAATAAACTTTTAAAAATATTTTATTTGTAATGTATTATGAGTACATAATAGGTATTTATATTATGGGCTACATGTGATTTTTTATACTGGCACTGCATTAGTCCATTTTCACACTGCAAGATACTACCTGAGACTAGGTAACTTGTAAACAAAAGAGGTTGAATTGGCTGACAGTTCGCATGGCTGGGGAGCCCTCAGGAAACTTACAATCATGGCAGAAGGCAAAGGGGAAGCAGGTACTTCCTTCACAAGGCAGCAGGAGAGAGAGAGAGAGAGAGAGAGAGAGAGAGAGAGAGAGAGCGCACAGGGGAAGCTGCCACTTTTAAGCCATTAGATCTCTTACTATCACAAAAACAGCATGGGGAAACCGTCCGCATGGTCCAATCACCTCCCACCAGGTGTCTCCCTTGACACATGGGGATTAGAATTTGAGTTGAGATTTGAGTGGGGACACAGAATCAAACCATATGAGACACCAACCTTCTATATTTTTTAAAGCTTTCTCAAATCCTTTTTGGAACAACATGGTGTAAATATACAAATTAACAGGCAAAACTTGATTGAGTGGTTAGTTCTATAATGCTATCATATGTGAATATACCTGATTTATACTGGTATAAAGACTATACCTGTCAAGGTGCCTAATATATTTATGGCAAATGGTCAGGTTACACTTTCACAAATAAAACAATTCTTCTTCTTTAGCTTTCCATTTCTTAAATTTTATACAAATCACTTCACTTTATAATATGAAAATAGTAGACAAAGCAGATGGCCATTATTTTCAATCTCATACTGTTTTACTTGAATTACATTTCAGTGTCTCTGTTAGAGACTTGAGAATTGTCTTAGTCTTTCAATGAAACTAGGGAAACATGCTAGAAGCAGCAAAAATATTCACACAAACCACTTCTAAGGGGTACTACCCCTGCACATGTCCCATTGATTTGATTATCATGTCTGGGTTAATAATTTGATCCATACTTAGTGATGTAAAATAGCAATCAATTAAAATTATTATCTCCTTATAGTTTTAGGGTTTGACTGAGCTCAGCTTGGTAGATTTCAGTTGAAGTCTGTCACGCTGCTGCACTTAGAAAGTGGCTGGAGCTGAAATCTTCTCAAAACCTTCTTTACTCCCATGTCTGGTGTGTGGTGGTTGATGTTAGGTTTTGGTTGGAGTCATAGCAGGGGCCAACAATAGAATCATCTACATGTGGCCTTTCTATGTAGCTAGGTCTTCCTTACACCATGGCATCTTTGTTCCAAAGGCAAATGTCCTGAGAGAGCCACAGTGTTACCTCTTCTAATCTAACCTCAGAAGTTGCACAAGAGAGAAGCAGTGTTACCTCTTCTAATCTAACCTCAGAAGTTGCACAATGTCACTTCAGCTGCAATCTTTTTATTAGACTTTGGTCACTAAGGCCAGTCTATATTCAAAAAGTAGTGGGGTGGGAAATTTTCCCATCTCTTGATAGGAAACTTGTCAAAGAATTTTCAAATATGTTTTAAAAGCATACACTCATCTTGCTTCTGTGATATTGAGACTTAATAGTTCCAGTTTTGGATGGTTACTTTTCCTCTGCTAGGCTTCCCAAATTGCTTATTAGTTTTTTTCCATGCATCAAGATACATTATTCTAAGCCTATGTTCTTCATAAAAACTTCACCACACAGCATACAATATCATGACCAGTAACTCTGTATCTGTTGTCATTGTGCTTGCCTTGGGAAAGTTTTCCCCTAAGTCAATATTGCTGGATTCTGTCTCAACATTGTGCTTCAAGGGGATAACATGCAATATCCAGATTAATAAGCGTTTTCCCTCCTAGTCAGTGATGGTAAAACTTTGGTATGGCTAAAAGCTTCTCTGGATCTATTGGTTTCTGAAGTCATTTCAGGTTTCTGGAATGGTTAAAGGTTTCTCTTGGTCTGTAGGTTTCTAGAATCAATTCAGGTTTTTGGAAGTTTGCCATTATTTCACTGCTTTTAGTTCTAGAGGGGCTACTCTTGACTGATACTCAAAGGCAAGAAGACACACTACTGAGGACCAGGTACTGCTATGCTGAGTGAACTAAGTTGATTTCAGATTTTATTTAAATGTAAATCTGTCTGGCTGAATAGATTTTGCTCAACAGACCAATTTATTCATGGCATGATTCCAAGAATCAAAAGTTTGAGTGCCAGTGTAGGCATATGAAATTATTGGAGAGTCAACAGATTGACTTGTATAACTACTGTACCGTAAGACCATGCTTCCAAGAAATTGCTGCCTAAAATAGTACTCCTTGCCTTTTGATATTTGAATCCTTAAAAACATTCAACAATACAAACTACTTGACATTATTTAAGGCAAGATCAAATATTTCTACAGTTAGAGGTTCATGAGAATTACCCGAATAATAATACTTAAAAGAATTTTTGTTAAATACATACTTAGGATATAGTGAATATTCTTACAGGCTGTTTTCTGTGCATGTGTATGTAAATTAAGTTGAATGAAGTGAAGCACATTTGCTAAATCAATACTATTCCATATGGTTTGTATATATAAACAATTCATTTGAAATTGAATGCAAACTTGATCATTCAACTGGTATTAAGTGATTTTTCTATTGTTAACGTATAGTTAAATGTTTTACTTGAAGCAAGATTGATTTGATCATAAATGGCAAGTTTTAAATCAGATTGGAAATCCTACAGATACGGAATTTAAATTATTTTAATTAAAATTAATATAGTCCTGTTTGAAAATTCCAAAATTATTTTGGTTTTAGCACAGGCTATATATAATTTCAAACGTGAGGAGGGACTTCCCACTGTGCTAAACTTTAGAATGTATTTAAGGAGGATAAAAAATACAAACACTTTTTAGTCACATGCTTGTGAAAATTGCCTTTGAAATAATTAATGAAGTGGGAAAAATGAGATTTTAATAATGTGGAATATAAATCAGTTTCTGGTAAGATCTAGTATTTGTACAACATTAGGGAATATTTAGTGTGCAAATATGTTTGATAGTATACTTCGTGTTATGTTAGCATTTTTATTGAAGACCCTAGAGCATTTTAAATAGACATTAAGATTTTCAGTTCTCTTCTCTGACTGTGGAAATGCTCACATCTTATACCTGGCATTTTTTTCTCACAGTTTTATGTATTTTCTCATAGATACAATACAGAATTAGAGGGCAAGTGAATCAGACTGGACAATGGAAAAATGGAGATGACTATAGGTTGGGAATTCTTAATGAATTCAAAAATATACCTATAAAATATATCATCTCCATCTATTTTTTCCTTTCATCCTAAAGGATAAGGTTTCCTGTGGCTGAGAGCCTTTGTATAGTACTTTCTCTCTCAGAGTTATCAATCAAATATCTCTCTGGTGATAGAACAAATCAGAGAACCTCATTCTGAACCCAAACACTCAGACCCGTATAACGTATCAGGGTAATCAATGTCAGAAATACTAGTATACTTCCTGGTTGCTGTTTCACTGTCACAAATTGACACTGTTATCCAAATTTGTTTATCAATCACTTCTCCCTGAACTAATAGGTTAGTCTCTTTTTGCCTTCCTCTGTAAACTACAATTGACTTAATTTTCCCTAATCATTCATCTGTCTGAGAAGTGATTGTAACTGGTTATGGAAGACCTAAGTGATAGTCATTAATATTCTAAACTGGATTATGCCACTAGATGGCAGCCTTGCAAAGCCAGTATTGTCTTTAAAAGTATTTTCCAAACTGTAGACTATGAAGTGTTGGCCCAGGGAAGCCAATATATTATTCCTTACCCTATCCATGTAGGACTTTAGGTTTGTACTTCCCAATGGAACAAGGAAAATAGAGCATAGAGGAAGAATAGGGAAATACTGCCTGTATCTGGCTAGGAAATGTTTGAAAGGAGGAAAAAAGAAGGGAGAGAGGAAAAGAAGAAAGCAATCACCAATTTTCTCACTTGTTGCGGCAAGGTGTAGGAAGGAGATACTTATGATAAGGAATGATTACATTAAAGCATAGAAGGAGGAAGAGGTTGCTTTTACTTTCCATTGAGAGAGCCAAGAATAGGTCACTCTTTGGATGCTGTTTTCATACCAACCTTGAGCAATGACTTTAGGAACTTGGCCTTATAATGGGATGTGACAGAGGCAAGCCCTGAAGTTTTATTTTCCTGAAGCAACCTCAATTCCCATATGGCACAGGCATGAGCTAGGATCTGGCTGGCCTGACAAGGGGCTCTATGTAGCTGGGAACCAGAAATAATGATGGTGGATCAAAAAGTCTGGGAGGTGGAGGTTGCAGTGAGCCAAGATCGTGCCACTGCACTCCAGCCTGGTTGACAGAACCAGACACGGTCTGAAAACAAACAAACAAACAAACAAAAAATAGGTCTGTATTGGTACTAGCAAGCCACACCAGGATCATGAACTGCCAGCTGTATGGACTGCTGGGCAATTGGAGATGGTTGGCAGGTAAGCAGAAATACAATACTTTCTTGCCAAAATTTCACATATTGTTTATTCATTAAGCAATCTCACGATTGATATAAGTCTTTTATTATACTTCAGAGCTCCCAAAATTTTGCATTTTTTTTTTCCAGCTTACAGGTACCTCAGTGGATGGACTGCTTCTTTGAGCCCTTACTTTGCCATTTTTTCTCAACTTTTATACATTCAGATTTGCTTTCCTGAAATACTTTAATGAGAATGCCTCTTGTTTGCTGAAACAACAATCAATTACTCACAAATTGTGCCCATCTTCTTTTAGCTGACAATCAAATCTTAAGAGTTGTAAAAGAGAATTTCTTCCTGCTACTGGTGAAAGAACCTGGCAATCCAGCTAGACTCAAATACTCATCATTCTATGATGACATGTTGTTCTCATTGTATTAATTTCTGTTTCCATGTTGTTTACCTTTCCTAGAATTCAATCCTTATCATTCCTTCATTAATATTTGCCCATCCTGAATGCTGATTGGCCTCCTCCACCTTGTTTGCCTTGCCTGCTCAACCCAGTTCTTCTTAAGATATGACTTAATTTCTGCCATTTTGTGAGTCCTACTACATACTGTCCTAAAGAGTCAATTCCCTTTGTTTCTTTCTGATCGTATTCTTGGAGGAGATTGATTTTGACAGTAAAAAGGAGCTAAAGTCTTAATTGCTTTACATCTCCCAGTTTACACTCATAATACCGTGACTAAAAATTTAGTCTTCCATTTTCTCATCTAAATTTGTGATTAATATTACATTCATCCAACTGACTTAATATTTGGAATATGTGGTTCTCTCATTAAGTGAAGAATTGGGATGCATATTACATGTTTTTTATAGGACTAAAACAAATCACTGAGTCACTCATTTAGAATCTTGTCTCAAAACATTTTTAATATTGGAAGATAATACAAGAGAGTTGGATAATCTTTGGTTGTAGAATGGATCTTACATCCCTCAATATTTGCGCAGTGCTAAGGATAAAGACATTCAAAAGGTCTTCTTGATTGTCAGTCACCATTAGTTATCAATCCACCTTTTAAACTCAAAATTGTCTCTCTGACACAAGCCCAAGAGCTTATGTAGCTATAATTTTTAAAAAGCAGTGGATATGCAAATAACTAAGTTATATATTAACCAATAAAGATTATTAGTAAGTTAATTCTAAAAAACGTGCCACTTAACTACAAATACCTGTCAAGTAGTGATCTTCTTTGATATTATTGAAATTTTATTCTGTGTTTCACAGTACAGTCCCAGTCCAAAGCATATGTGTTCCAATGCAATATTGGGTACTTATCATAAACAATTGTTGCTAATTCTGCTGGCTGTGGTCCTGCTACTTTAATATTTCTCCATTGAACCATAATAAATAATTGTGATCTCTGTGCTTCTTGTATTGTGTTCCATTATGTTCCATAACCAAAACAAATAAACCTACATACACTTTTAAATATCTTATGGTGGATTTTATTTAGAATTCTATACCAAAATGGTATTACTTTTATTATTTCTCATAAGTGTGCTCACATGCTCAAATTGGCCATTTCTCATAAAACCACTTTTGGGTTTTGAATGATTTTAGTTTCACTCGAAATGTTGTTAAGCATCTGACATAGGCTTATTTAAAACATTGTGGGTTTGTATTATTGAAGTTGCTAAAGAAAAGGGTATGTTGCCAACAAGTCAGGCTATACAATGAAAGCTATTTGCCATTAGTTGGAGAATTTGAGTCACCTATGCGTGCAGAAAACTGATAACTCTCAGTAGGTCAAGAATTTGACCCAGCTGTCAAGGATAGCACTGAGTGTAAATCATTGGGAGCACTTGTTCTTCACAGAATCATTAGGAGCACTTGTTCTGCACAGAATACAGAGAAGTGCTGTAAATAAATTAACACCATATCTCTAAATGACATTTAGGAACAGTAGAGAACTTATCAGTGCCAGAAACTATAAAACACATACTAGGGTAACCCAGGCAAGGACAGAGAGATTCCAGTTTACAGAATAATAGTATCTGAGTCAGAACAGGTTCAAAAGAAATATAGATTCCTAAGTCAGCATTGCTCATCTGTCATTTAATGGATACTACCCTGCCCTGTCTTTTTATATAAACCTCATACCTTATTGAAAAGAATATGAAGTCTGCTGTATTAACTTGAATGATGAAAGGATGAACCTCATGGCAAATTTTTAAAATACATAGATTTATGTTAAAGTCAAACAAATCCATGACTCTCAAGGGCAAGTTAGGGCCAAAATCTGCTAAGTTAGTCAGATTTCCCTTTATACTTATAACTGTTAGGCAGAGAACAGATTGAGAATGCATATGTTTAGGGGCATGAACTACACATTGTGGAGGGTGTAGGCCTTGTCTTCTCGGAATTCAACACAACTGTATTTGCTGATCTGGGGAGATGCACGTTACGGTAAGCATGATTTCTTGTAGATGCCTTTATTTTCCAATATCATGCCATGGCAATTCAATTACTATTCTTGAAAATGGGCAGGGAATCTCTTTCTTTTGCACCCTTTTCGTAAGCATCAAAAGGCAGTATTACTAATATGTTTCTTACAAACCCATCCAATTTAACTTTACAGATGTTCTCAATCCTTAAGCTAGATACTGTATATTAACAGAGTAGAACAAAACTCCAAAGTTCCAAGATGGTTTCATTGTTTTGAACCAGAGATATTAAAGAAATTAACACTTTTGTGAGAGCTAAAGACCTAGCACTCTCTAAGAATTACTAAGAGTCTGAGGCTTACATAACGTTAAGTGAATAAGTATCTTCTAGAAACTTCACTAAGCCATCAGTTTTATTAACCTGGATCATTATATGGGCATAGATTGGAAATATGTTTGTTGTCTTGGTTACAATGACTTGGAGATGCACATCTATCCCAAAAGGGCGCTTTCTAGGACTGTCCTCAAATTAGCATGATTGAATATCCTTGATAATGCTGAGAAGCACTAAATCTTTAATAATTTTCAGGTAACGATAAAAGTCATTATTCTGTGACAAGAATGTACTTCAAAAGTGCAGACAGGCAGGGTGAGTAAAAGTCTGTAATCATCAAATGAAGGAAAATGAAAGTTCAATGTTCTAATTGATTTAATGGGGACAGTCATTCTATTGATTGCTTCGTCTTTCATTTTCTCCTTTCAAACCTTTTGTGTGTCATTATGTAGGAGAGGGTTAAAACCATCATCTAAGACAATGCCAAACCCATCCTTCCCAAATAGGATCAGATACTCAATTTCTAAAACCCTGAGAGGGTAAGGCTTTGAGGTTTTTGTTAAGGTTTAAGCAATTCAGAGAATGGTAAGGAAAGTGAAGATAATTTAGACTAAATAAAATTTGTANATGCCATGGCAATTCAATTACTATTCTTGAAAATGGGCAGGGAATCTCTTTCTTTTGCACCCTTTTCGTAAGCATCAAAAGGCAGTATTACTAATATGTTTCTTACAAACCCATCCAATTTAACTTTACAGATGTTCTCAATCCTTAAGCTAGATACTGTATATTAACAGAGTAGAACAAAACTCCAAAGTTCCAAGATGGTTTCATTGTTTTTGAACCAGAGATATTAAAGAAATTAACACTTTTGTGAGAGCTAAAGACCTAGCACTCTCTAAGAATTACTAAGAGTCTGAGGCTTACATAACGTTAAGTGAATAAGTATCTTCTAGAAACTTCACTAAGCCATCAGTTTTTATTAACCTGGATCATTATATGGGCATAGATTGGAAATATGTTTGTTGTCTTGGTTACAATGACTTGGAGATGCACATCTATCCCAAAAGGGCGCTTTCTAGGACTGTCCTCAAATTAGCATGATTGAATATCCTTGATAATGCTGAGAAGCACTAAATCTTTAATAATTTTTCAGGTAACGATAAAAGTCATTATTCTGTGACAAGAATGTACTTCAAAAGTGCAGACAGGCAGGGTGAGTAAAAAGTCTGTAATCATCAAATGAAGGAAAAATGAAAGTTCAATGTTCTAATTGATTTAATGGGGACAGTCATTCTATTGATTGCTTCGTCTTTCATTTTCTCCTTTCAAACCTTTTGTGTGTCATTATGTAGGAGAGGGTTAAAACCATCATCTAAGACAATGCCAAACCCATCCTTCCCAAATAGGATCAGATACTCAATTTCTAAAACCCTGAGAGGGTAAGGCTTTGAGGTTTTTGTTAAGGTTTAAGCAATTCAGAGACTGGTAAGGAAAGTGAAGATAATTTAGACTAAATAAAATTTGTATTGCTCTTGTGGAAAGAAACACAAATGTCTCAACAATTTTATTAAGGTTTAAGATTATTTTAAATAATCTTCATGATTCTTTTACATTTATTTTTTTACGTATCATGAAACTACTTAAAATCTGTTCCAGGTAGGAGAGACAGAAATGATAATAGGGATGAACCAGAATATAAAGACACTACTGGGAAAATTATTGTCTACAGTAAAAAGCACATACAATTTAGACAGTAAATGGTAGTCTTGGCTTGTGGAAACTGCATATGTTGTTTAGCAAAAGTCAAATTCACTTCTCCTTTCAAGAAGGTAAGTAAACCTCTGAAACCATCTGCAGTCTCTTAAAATCATTGTAAATATTTTAAAGTTGAGAAGTAAAGTCCTTTTTTTTAACTTCAGTCAGTAGACTAAAAAATAATCTTTTTTTTTTACTTTTCTTTTTCAGTTTTTTGGACCAGAAACACTGATTCAGTCACCCCTGATTATTGCAGTGCCTGCAAAGTACTTTGTGTAACAATTTGTCTCAACACATTTATTTACAAGCAGGTCATATGATATATAGGTGGGATGCTCTGACTTTCACTGTTGCTTGAGGGAGACTTTGACAGAACATGGTCAGTTCCTGCTTGAACAGCAGATTCTGGCAATGGAAACTCCTGCTCATAGACACTTCAGATTTACTGAAAAAATGTTGCTGGAAATGACTGACATCTGTATCCTCCCCCAAACCTCTGTATTATCTAAACAAACAAAACAATGGTGAATAGCTTTTGAAAGGGAAAATACTGGAAATTATTCTAGCTCTAACAAACTTACAGAATAATTAAATATATTTCTTTGTAAGTTGGAATTTTTTATAATCCTATTTTTTTCAACTTCTGCAATACTTCTACCATCAGTTTGAATACTTCCCAAAGAAAATTTCCAAAATATGGCATAACAACACTGGATGTGGAAACAAGCAGTGAAGAAAACAATTGTTATGCTATGCCTGGGCCGGGTCATGTCTTCTCAATTACCAGACCATCTCCCACCTTCTCAAGTTGTTTAATAACCATCAAAAAATTGAGACCATCACATTGCTTAGGCGCACAGCAAAGCTGACATCTGGCAATATATTTACCCAGTGAAATGCTAGATTATATTTATCTTGTCTGTGTTCTTCCTTCCATTATTTTCTTTTGCTTTTCTGACCGATTCCTATCTCCTGCCTACTGTATCTCAATTTTTTCAACCAGGATTCTTTGAATCCTCCTGTCTCTTCTCCACCACTCCATCTCAGTTTTAACAAGTGCTAATATTCTGTCCAACACTTGACCCAGATTCTTGCTCCTTGCTTAGACAACACAAAGATGCATTCTGGCTGCTGTACAATTTTCACGATTTCCAGCTCAGAGAGTTCACAGTTCTGCTCCAACTCCGGAGACAGGGAGGCTGGCTGGAGTCTTGCTATGCTAAGTGTGATCTGAGGACCAGCAGCATCAGCATCTGCTGGGAGCTTATTAGAAATGACAAATCTAAGAACTCACTCCCTGCCTGTGTAGTCAGAATCTGCTTATATATGTTTTAACAAGATTCTCAAGATGGTTCTGTCTGTGCATTAAGCATAAAGTATGAGAAGCACTGGACTAGATCAGTTGTTCACAAGATTATTTTTAACAGCACATGCTTTGTAATAAAACAAACATTTAATATATGTGCTCCTAAAATATGAATGTAGCAGAATGTCTCTGCTAAAAAAGAAAACTTCCCTGAATTTCTTAGTGCTTCTTCAAGAAGCCCCTGCCTTCTGAGACACAGAAATGTACATTATGCAAAGATAGAGAATGTTTGCTTTTATTTTCCCCAGAAATACTTTACTGTTTACAAGGTCTGAAAAGGTAATAAAATTCTCTCATCTCCCCTAAAGCGCTAAATGTTTGCATACCTGACTAGGTCCCCTTGTAACAGTTCCCAAGGTACAAGAAAGACTACAATAGCTATGCCTTGGGTATTTACATTCCCAGGATTATTGAGGCTGGAGAACTTGCAGACATCTCTAGGTCCCAAATTCTGAGACACATGCAACCCTCTGGCTCCTGCAAACATTTTATTTACATATCAATGAGTTGGAGTTAGGATTCAGACCCATTAATTTTCCAAGAACACCCTTTCAAGAGGGGTAGGGAAGAGCTGCTTCTTCCTCTTCATAAGCAAAGAGAAATATTTTTCCCATCATCTTCTCCCTTGCCTATGGAATGCTTGGCTACTTGTGTAGGACAGTTGGCCTTATTCTTATCGTGTAACCCCAGAGGTAAAGCCTGAGGCAAGGTAGAGCAGAGGATGAACTTATAATTAGGAAATTTGTCTCTGGTCTGGAATAACTTTTCCATGCTTTCAGGATAAAATGAATAAATATGAATATTGAAAATGTAACAGTCACATTGGAAATTTTGACTGAGGAACCAGGATACAATAGATGTCCAAATATTCAATGATATTCAATGAATATACAATTATATTCCAAAGTGAGGTTGCTGGACCAAAATGCAAATTTTCAAAGAAAATGAGAGGTTGGCATTTTTTCCAAACTTGAAACACTTTAAAGGTATCAAAGAGTTGAGCAGATTTGTCAGAGTACATTTGTGAGATTTCTTTGGAAAAGTTATTGTTATGCTGTGATCTCACCTACTCACCCTCACTAATCTCAAGGTGAATAGGTGGGAATGGTCAGATCTCACCTCAAGCCTAAAGAGAAGGGTTTAATAAAACCACTGAGATTATGATATATGTTCCTTAAGGTTTAAGAGTCACAGAGGACTGTATTCTCACTACGGACTAGGAAATCACAAAGACAAGTGAGATGGAATGGCAAGTTATTATGTGCGAAAGCAAAGGAGAAGTGACTGTATTAGAATCACTCAATTTGTTGAAGGGAGATGTGTGTTTCCCATGAATCAGAAGTAAGAGGCAGTAGAGCCACCTAGAGTTTTTGTTGTTGTTGTTGTTCTTGTTTACTGTGAAATTCTAAAATCATATTTATTCACCAATTCACAGAAAGTGTCGTAACAACCACCAACATGAATCGGTTTGTAGGCATTTACAAGCCACAGCTGAAAACAAAAATCTGCCTGCGTTGAATAGGCATTTAACAAATGACTTGAAAACTGCAAGAATCATAATTGTTACAAGTGTAAATAAAGTTTGTGGTTCAAACATGGGTAAGATCACAATCATGGGAGAAACCCAACAGATTCCCGTGATGGTTCTTATTTTCTTCCTATATCTTTATATGCATAGAGAGTCGCAGCGCCCCTCAATCTGTATCAGTCCGAATTGGATATGACAGCTCAATTAGGCCTGAGAGAGGATTCTGAGAAAAGGAGTGGGGAGGGGAAAGGGCATTCTCTGATCCTCTGTGGCTGCGCAATCTTGTCGACTGAGAAGATGATGTGGTCTTCTGAAATTAGATTCAACTTTTTGTAAATTCATACAGTCCTTCTAATGAGATACTCCGAAGTTTGCATTGTTTCACACTCATACACAATAGTATATTTATCAAATAAACGCATTTTTCTAGACTAAAAAGATTCATTCTTTGAGGCAGCTCGAAGAGCTCAGAAGTCTGATACATGTCAGGTAAACACTGGTCCACCCCTGGAGGCAAAGCCATCCACTGCGGGAGACACTGGCCCTACTGGCAGTAATGACCCAGACAGTAGCAGTGATTGAAGGCGATTCTGCAAGACGAGGCTGCTCCCCCTTCTCTCTCTGCTGTGTCAACACCACAGAGACTCCGGAGGAGAGAAAACATACCTCTCTCTCTCAGGCCTTTCCCACACACTCTGAAGTTGAGCAGCTGGGAATAAACAACATCTGAGGCTTCTAGATGGTGGTGGCAGCCTCAGACAAGGGAGAAGGGAAGGACTGAAAGAAGAAATTATTAGAGTTTTTAGACTGGCCGAACCCAGAACCTTTACATTTGGTTACAAAATTATGCCTGGAGGTGACAAATTCAACAGCACTTTACCAAGTGTTTGGGCAATGGTGTAGAGACAATAGTTGATACAAGCTGCAGCTTTAGACAGTGGTAGAGAGAAGCTACAACTTTAGCTTATAGAAGCAGCTGTTGGGTGTTCAGTAGATGCAGTCTATGTGCATGCAAACCCACTGTGTGTAGCATTCCGTCACTCTCACTACTTGGGAACCAGACCCTGTGCCTGCAGTTGACTGAATATTGCATGGAATCTGTGAATTCACAGAGGCTTTTCCTCAGCCAAGAGGGAGTGAGAGCCACCGAGAGTTTTAACCAAGAAAACCCCTTGGGAATGTAAAGGTACTGACCAAAATCAACTTCAAGACATCACCGAAAACATGTTGATCAAGCACAACAAAATCAATTACGCTCACTGCAGTAGGGGAGAATATGACTGAGCCTTTGTACTTTCTCAGAACTGAGAAAGTCAGGGGAAAATATGCATAGGATTTTAGAACCTGGGTATAGTGATGTGAAGATAGATCTTGCTGAGGTGATAAATCTTGCTATGGGGGACCAGGCAGAGGTTATGACAGAATATCTTTGGATTAGGAGACACAGAGAAGTGAGATCTGGAAGTGAACCTTGATGAGCAATCAAGGTTGTCAATAACTATACCATTCTTTTCACATTCTTATCTTGGAGTAGAAAACATTTTGTGGAACAAATTGGTGAGTTAGTTTTGCTTGTTCTTAGTTTTATTTCTCAGCATTACTTAACACAGAGATAGTAAAGTGTACTCAGTCCTGGTATTATTTTACACAGATCCAGGAAATTAAGTTAGTTTCGGGTTTCACACTCCAAAAGAGAGATTTTTTTTGAAGTTGACAGCTAGAAAAAATAGAAACAGAAGAGGTAACAGCAGCTGGAAAAACAGAATGCATCATGTTGATCACAGAACTTCAGAAGGGATCCAGGAGAACAGACTCTGAAGAACCCACAATTTATATTATATATAATAATTTATATTAT
>NW_016812638.1:108250-120200 GCF_001698545.2 Rhinopithecus bieti
AAAAAAGAGAGAGAGAGAGAGAAAACCTCTCTTTATAGTACTCTATAGATAGCATGAGTTATTTTCAACAGCAACTACTTTCTCGTTCTTTGCAAAAACCCACTTAACATTAAAGCAACAGATTAGATGTGAATGTGTGTGTGTGTGTGTGTGTGTGTGTGTGTGTGTGTGCGCGCGTGTGTGTGTCTTTAAATGCCTTTGAGGCAGCAACTACTCACAGTCACTGGTCCTCATTGAAAATGTCAGCAAATTAACTCCAAATCATTTTATTATAAAAAGTTTATATGTCTAATTTTTTTCAATTAATTTTTTGGTGCCTTGTCAGGAGTTGACCAGTGGCCCTCAGTGGGGAACAAAAGACGTCGTGCTCACACCCCATCCCAGTATACAACATTGCAAAGATTCTACCATCTAAGATGATAAAATCACATACTTGAGCATGTATAAATTGAAATCTGTTGCTACATGTCAAAAGCAAATAAATTAAAAAGTCGTTGCTGTGTCCAGACTCCAGGCTTTCCTCAGAACATGATGTGACACTTGAACATCTGGCAGAAAAACCAAGTGAGAATGCCATGTATCAATCATTGGCAAACTTCATTGGTTTTAATTTTTAGATAGGCTCTTGTTGTTACTGAAAGGTTGAAACTGTCTTCAAGCACCCCGTAGTATGCTTAAAGGGTATGTTCTGGACCTCAGAAACAAGGGAACTAGAACAGGCCTGAATAGGAGGTAGGGAACTTAAGAATGCCAACACCATCACACCTCTAAATTTTCCCAGCTTTCATATTCCCAAGAACTGCCTCCATTATCGATTGTGCACTGACCATAGAGCCCTGGCTGTGAGAGTTAACAGACCTCTTTCCTTCGCAAGGATCCCATCAATGCCCAAGGCTGGCCAATGGTTTCCTGTGTCCATACTGTAACATTGGTTTTTCTTAGCAGAGATTCAACAGCTCCAACGGACTAAACCTGATCATATGAAATGACAACCAAGAATCCAACCAGGAGAACTTCTCTGAAGTTTTTACAATTGTGCAGTTTGAAAATTGAGAATTTCACTCAAAAGTTGTTAAAGCCAGAGATTAATCTCTGTGGAGTGCCTAATACAATACCATCATCTTGAAGGGCTTCCTCAGAGGTTCCTGCACATCAATGCTTTTAACACTAATGAGAACCAGAAAGTAGACACTGAGCTGTTACTGGACTGTTTTTAAAATACTATCAGCAGTGTTTAGTGCATGCACTAAGAAAATGAACTTTATACCCCAGGGCTGCATACACATTCTTAGCAACTTGCACATCTTGAGACCACTCTGCTATTCTAATAGCCTGATCATTCAGCTTCTCATATTGAAGTTATTTGCTGGATGAAATCTTTATTTCCTTGCTTTACTTTTATAAGTGAGATTTTGCCTCTTAAAGAAATTATATCTATATATGCCTCTAAATTGATATTGATTGACAGATTTGAAACTTACCCTGTATAGTGGGTATATTTTGGCACTTCCTTGAAAAGCTATATTACTATTTCTCATTCACCTTTGATTGCATCCTTTTCTTTTTCCCCTTTTTGCTTCCAAGACCTTTATAAGGGAGCTGCTTGGTTAGCCTGTGTTTCTGTAGTGAGTCTTGGACCTTAATTTGTTCCATTACCACTTGGGAAATCTTATTAAAAGGTGTATTTGAAGCCTGAGATTCTGCATTTCTAACTCCCAAATTAATAGTTCTGGGACAATATTGACAGCAGTAGGATCCTAGTATGCTAGCAGTAGAATTGGGCGTGCCTAGAGTCAGATATTGCTCCTGCCTTATTTCAAACGTCATTATGCTCCACCGAAAGCAGTTTTCTCTGCTGCTTTTGAAATAGTAATTCCTAACTTGCTTCCATTCTACCATCACAAAAAATATCCTGTCCAGAGAGGAGTGAAAAGGACTGTGATTTGTACCCTTGGCTTCACATTACAATCACTTGTGATCTTTCTAAAATTTCTGATGCCCGGGCCACACTCCAGACCAGTTAAATCAGAACCTTTGGGAGTAGGATGAAAATAACTGTTTACTTTGAAGCTCTCCAGGTAATTCCATTGAGCAGTAAGGTTTGAGAATCACTGCTGAATTCTTTTCTACACAATTTATCGTCAGTGGACCAGCTGCATAGGCATCACCTGTTTTTAAGAAGTGAAAAATATCAAGCCCCAGTTCTGACTCACTAAAACCAAATTCTGCATTTTATTAAGATCCCAGGTGATTCCTATCTACAGTAAAGCATAGAAAAGCAGTGCATTAGATTTTTAAAATGAATTAAAATTAGTTTTAAAATTTTATTCCACTATGGTAGGAACACTTAACATGAGATTTAACCTTCTAACAAATGTTAAATGTACAATGCATTATCTTTGACTATAGATGTAATGTTGCAGAGCATATACTTAGAGCTTATTTATCTTACTTATCTGAAACTTTATGCCTGTTAATAATTACTTGCCATTTTCCCTCCCTCCGGAGTCTGGTAACTACCATTCCAGCCTTTGATTTTATAAATTTGACTATTTTAGATGCCTCATCTCAGTGTAATCATACAGTACTTGTATTTCTGTGACTGTTTCACTTAGCATAAAATTATCAAGGTCCATCCACGTTATGTAATGTTGCAGAATTTCCTTCTTTTAAAGTCTGAATAGTATTATATTGTATGCATATACTGCATTTTCTATATTCATTCATCTGTCCATGGGCATTTAGGTTGTTTCCATGTCTTAGCTATTGTGAATACTGCTGCAATGAACATGAGAATGATAATATCTTTTGAGATCCTAACTTCAATTCTTTTCAATATATACCTAGCAGTGGGATTACTGCATTATATGGTAGCTCTACTTTTATTTTTTAAATGTGCTTCACTCAGATGCTGTAATGTCTCACCTGGATTCCTTAGTTTATATGAATGTCTTTTGTGTCTGAATGGTTGTTCAAATTGGTTTCTATAAGGAGATGAACACTGGAAACTCCTATTCCTTCATCTTGCTGACATCACTCTTAAAGATAGTCTTTTAACAAATGTTGCTGGAAATGAAACATTGACACAGCAAGAAAAAAAAAAAAATGACTCTAGACATAGACCTAACACCTTTAACAAAATTAACTCAAAATTGATCTTACACCTAAATGTATAATACAAAACTATAAAACTCCTAGAGGATAACATGTAAGAATATCTAGGTGACCGTGAGTATAGCGATGATTTTCAGGTATAAAATAAAGGCATGGACCATGCATAGTGGCTCAGGCCTGTAATCCCAGCACTTTGGGAGAGACCAAGGCAGGTGGATCACTTGAGGTCAGGAGTTCGAGACCAGCCTGGGCAACATGGTGAAACTCCGTCTCTACTAAAATGCAAAATTAGCTTGGCGCATTGGCGCATGACTGTAATCTCAGCTACTCAGGAGGCTGAGGCAGGAGGGTCACTTGAACCTGGTAGGCGGAGGTTGCAGTGAGCCGAGATGGTGCCATTGTACTCCAGCCTGGGTGATAGAGCGAGACTTCATCTCAAAAAANTAATGAGGACACTGAGTTTGAAATCCCAACTACTAAACATTGAAAGAACTTCATTGAAATTTGGCAAGTAAATTTCAGTCTTCCCTAAGGGGAGTAATCAGATGTGCTTGCAAACTTATCAAAGGAAGTTTATGTTGTTATCAAAGACATTGAAAAGTCACTGAAACTTTTCTTTGGAGAGATTTTTAAATAAGTTAGAAAACTGAGGTCTGATTTTTAAAGTGACCGGATATCAGAGTTTTTATAGGTGACACGTATCTCTTTCAGCAAAAAAGCAACCCAGAAATGGAAAAAAAAAAAGAGAGAGAGAGAGAGAAAACCTCTCTTTATAGTACTCTATAGATAGCATGAGTTATTTTCAACAGCAACTACTTTCTCGTTCTTTGCAAAACCCACTTAACATTAAAGCAACAGATTAGATGTGAATGTGTGTGTGTGTGTGTGTGTGTGTGTGTGTGTGTGCGCGCGTGTGTGTGTCTTTAAATGCCTTTGAGGCAGCAACTACTCACAGTCACTGGTCCTCATTGAAAATGTCAGCAAATTAACTCCAAATCATTTTATTATAAAAGTTTATATGTCTAATTTTTTTCAATTAATTTTTTGGTGCCTTGTCAGGAGTTGACCAGTGGCCCTCAGTGGGGAACAAAAGACGTCGTGCTCACACCCCATCCCAGTATACAACATTGCAAAGATTCTACCATCTAAGATGATAAAATCACATACTTGAGCATGTATAAATTGAAATCTGTTGCTACATGTCAAAAGCAAATAAATTAAAAGTCGTTGCTGTGTCCAGACTCCAGGCTTTCCTCAGAACATGATGTGACACTTGAACATCTGGCAGAAAACCAAGTGAGAATGCCATGTATCAATCATTGGCAAACTTCATTGGTTTTAATTTTAGATAGGCTCTTGTTGTTACTGAAAGGTTGAAACTGTCTTCAAGCACCCCGTAGTATGCTTAAAGGGTATGTTCTGGACCTCAGAAACAAGGGAACTAGAACAGGCCTGAATAGGAGGTAGGGAACTTAAGAATGCCAACACCATCACACCTCTAAATTTTCCCAGCTTTCATATTCCCAAGAACTGCCTCCATTATCGATTGTGCACTGACCATAGAGCCCTGGCTGTGAGAGTTAACAGACCTCTTTCCTTCGCAAGGATCCCATCAATGCCCAAGGCTGGCCAATGGTTTCCTGTGTCCATACTGTAACATTGGTTTTCTTAGCAGAGATTCAACAGCTCCAACGGACTAAACCTGATCATATGAAATGACAACCAAGAATCCAACCAGGAGAACTTCTCTGAAGTTTTACAATTGTGCAGTTTGAAAATTGAGAATTTCACTCAAAAGTTGTTAAAGCCAGAGATTAATCTCTGTGGAGTGCCTAATACAATACCATCATCTTGAAGGGCTTCCTCAGAGGTTCCTGCACATCAATGCTTTTAACACTAATGAGAACCAGAAAGTAGACACTGAGCTGTTACTGGACTGTTTTAAAATACTATCAGCAGTGTTTAGTGCATGCACTAAGAAAATGAACTTTATACCCCAGGGCTGCATACACATTCTTAGCAACTTGCACATCTTGAGACCACTCTGCTATTCTAATAGCCTGATCATTCAGCTTCTCATATTGAAGTTATTTGCTGGATGAAATCTTTATTTCCTTGCTTTACTTTTATAAGTGAGATTTTGCCTCTTAAAGAAATTATATCTATATATGCCTCTAAATTGATATTGATTGACAGATTTGAAACTTACCCTGTATAGTGGGTATATTTTGGCACTTCCTTGAAAAGCTATATTACTATTTCTCATTCACCTTTGATTGCATCCTTTTCTTTTCCCCTTTTGCTTCCAAGACCTTTATAAGGGAGCTGCTTGGTTAGCCTGTGTTTCTGTAGTGAGTCTTGGACCTTAATTTGTTCCATTACCACTTGGGAAATCTTATTAAAAGGTGTATTTGAAGCCTGAGATTCTGCATTTCTAACTCCCAAATTAATAGTTCTGGGACAATATTGACAGCAGTAGGATCCTAGTATGCTAGCAGTAGAATTGGGCGTGCCTAGAGTCAGATATTGCTCCTGCCTTATTTCAAACGTCATTATGCTCCACCGAAAGCAGTTTTCTCTGCTGCTTTTGAAATAGTAATTCCTAACTTGCTTCCATTCTACCATCACAAAAAATATCCTGTCCAGAGAGGAGTGAAAAGGACTGTGATTTGTACCCTTGGCTTCACATTACAATCACTTGTGATCTTTCTAAAATTTCTGATGCCCGGGCCACACTCCAGACCAGTTAAATCAGAACCTTTGGGAGTAGGATGAAAATAACTGTTTACTTTGAAGCTCTCCAGGTAATTCCATTGAGCAGTAAGGTTTGAGAATCACTGCTGAATTCTTTTCTACACAATTTATCGTCAGTGGACCAGCTGCATAGGCATCACCTGTTTTTAAGAAGTGAAAAATATCAAGCCCCAGTTCTGACTCACTAAAACCAAATTCTGCATTTTATTAAGATCCCAGGTGATTCCTATCTACAGTAAAGCATAGAAAAGCAGTGCATTAGATTTTTAAAATGAATTAAAATTAGTTTTTAAAATTTTTATTCCACTATGGTAGGAACACTTAACATGAGATTTAACCTTCTAACAAATGTTAAATGTACAATGCATTATCTTTGACTATAGATGTAATGTTGCAGAGCATATACTTAGAGCTTATTTATCTTACTTATCTGAAACTTTATGCCTGTTAATAATTACTTGCCATTTTCCCTCCCTCCGGAGTCTGGTAACTACCATTCCAGCCTTTGATTTTATAAATTTGACTATTTTAGATGCCTCATCTCAGTGTAATCATACAGTACTTGTATTTCTGTGACTGTTTCACTTAGCATAAAATTATCAAGGTCCATCCACGTTATGTAATGTTGCAGAATTTCCTTCTTTTAAAGTCTGAATAGTATTATATTGTATGCATATACTGCATTTTCTATATTCATTCATCTGTCCATGGGCATTTAGGTTGTTTCCATGTCTTAGCTATTGTGAATACTGCTGCAATGAACATGAGAATGATAATATCTTTTTGAGATCCTAACTTCAATTCTTTTCAATATATACCTAGCAGTGGGATTACTGCATTATATGGTAGCTCTACTTTTATTTTTTAAATGTGCTTCACTCAGATGCTGTAATGTCTCACCTGGATTCCTTAGTTTATATGAATGTCTTTTTGTGTCTGAATGGTTGTTCAAATTGGTTTCTATAAGGAGATGAACACTGGAAACTCCTATTCCTTCATCTTGCTGACATCACTCTTAAAGATAGTCTTTTTAACAAATGTTGCTGGAAATGAAACATTGACACAGCAAGAAAAAAAAAAAAATGACTCTAGACATAGACCTAACACCTTTAACAAAAATTAACTCAAAATTGATCTTACACCTAAATGTATAATACAAAACTATAAAAACTCCTAGAGGATAACATGTAAGAATATCTAGGTGACCGTGAGTATAGCGATGATTTTCAGGTATAAAAATAAAGGCATGGACCATGCATAGTGGCTCAGGCCTGTAATCCCAGCACTTTGGGAGAGACCAAGGCAGGTGGATCACTTGAGGTCAGGAGTTCGAGACCAGCCTGGGCAACATGGTGAAACTCCGTCTCTACTAAAAATGCAAAAATTAGCTTGGCGCATTGGCGCATGACTGTAATCTCAGCTACTCAGGAGGCTGAGGCAGGAGGGTCACTTGAACCTGGTAGGCGGAGGTTGCAGTGAGCCGAGATGGTGCCATTGTACTCCAGCCTGGGTGATAGAGCGAGACTTCATCTCAAAAAAAAAAAAAAAAAGGCTGATCCACGAAATAAATGTTTGATAACCTGGATTTTATTAAAATTAAACACTTCTTATTTGCAAAAGACAATGTCAAGAGAATGAGAAGAAAAGCCAAAGACTGTAGGAAAATATTTGCAAAAGACATACATGATAAAGAACTCGTCCAAAACATATAAGAAACTCTTAAATCTCAACAATAAGAAAACAAACTACCTTATTAAAAGTGGACAAAAGACCACTGAATAGATACCTCACCAAAGAATATATATGGGTGGCAAATACACATATTAAAAGTTGTTCATTATCAAATGACATTAGGGAATTTGCAAATTAAAATAATTTGATACCATTACAAATCTATTAGAATGGCCAAAATTCAAAGCTGCGACTCTACCAAATGCTGGTGAGTTTGTGGATAAACAGAAACTCTCATTCCTTGCTTGTGGGAATGCAAAATGGTACAATCTCTTTTGTAGACAGTTTGGCAGTTTTTTACAAAACTAAACATACTCCTAAAATACAATCCAGATTGTTCTCCTTGGTATTTGGCCAAATGAGCTGAAAACATACCTTGACAAAAAGCTTCATACAGATGCTTTTAACAGCTTTGTTCATAATTGCTGAAACATGAGAGCAGCCAAGACGTCCTTCAGTAGGTGAATGAATAAACGGGGGTATATCCAGACAACGGGATATTGTTCAATGTTAAAAATATGAGCTTTAAAGCCATGCAAAGACATAGAGCAACCTAAGTTCATGTTATAAGTAAAAGGAGCCAATTTTAAAAGGCTGCATACTATATTATAACTATGTGATATTCTGTAAAAGAGAAAATTTAGAGACAATAAAGAGATCAGGAATTACCAGGAGTTACAGCATAAAAGGGATAAATAGCAGGAAGGCAGAGGATTTTTAGGGCAGTGAATCTATTCTGTATGATACTATAATTGTAGATACAAGTCAATACACATTTTTCGAAAGCCATAGAATGTGCAACACCAAGAATGAACCCTGATGTAAACTATGGACTTTGGGTGATAATAATGTGTCATTGTAGGTTAATGGAATGTAGCAAATATGCCACTCTAGGCTTCGGATGTTGAAGAGGGGAAGCTGTGCATGCGTATGAGCAGGAGTTTATGGGAATTCTGTGTACCTTCCACCAGCTTGGCTGTGAAACTGACAGTACCCCCAAAATAAAACTTTATTAATAAAATGATCCTTCTGGCTTAGGGAATAGACCAAAAGAGGTAAAGTAAGAAAAAAAGAGAAATGATATAGTCTGGGTATTTGTCTCTGCCCAGATCTTATGTTGATTTATAATCCCTGATGTTGAAGGTGGGGCCTGGTAGAAGGTGTTTAGATTATGGGAGCAGTTCCTTATGGCTTGGTGCTGTCTTTGTGATAGTAAGTTCCTGTAAGATCTGGTTGTTTAAAAGTGTGTGGCACGTCCCCCACCCACTCCACACTCTCTCTTGCTTGCTCCTTCTTTCTCCATGTGATGTGCCTGCTACCCTTCTTTGCCTTCCACCATTATTTTAAGCTTCCTGTGGCCTCCCCAGAGGCAGATACTGATGTCACCCTTCCTGCACAGCCTGCAGGACCATGAGCCAATTGAGCCAATGAAGTTTCTTTTTTTATAAGTTACCCAATCTCAGATATTTCTTTATACCAATGTGAAAATGGCCTAATACAGGAAATCATTTAGGAAGTTACTGCTGTAATCCAGGAGATAAATGATGGTGCTTTGGATGAAGATTATAGTAGTAGGGATGGTGACATGAGGTTATATTTTAAATATATTTTAGCAAGAGTTGATGTTGGACTGGATGTGGAATGCAAGAAGAGTGGAGAATGTTTCTGTGTTTTGTGATTCACACAACTGAAGGAAAGAAGCAGACATATACTGAGATGCAGAAGAATAAAGGAGTAATTCATGTGTTTCAAAAATATGCATCATTAATGTAGCAAAGCATTAGTCTCCTAAATCATTGAAAACAATTTATTTTGTCCATGACAGCAAGGAAAGGCTGCAAAGTAAAGAATCCACAATCTTCATCTACTTCTCATTTTTTTCTAAGGCCAATCCTGTTTACACACAACAAATGTTAAAAGTTCTATGCTAATTTTCAGTCTGGATTGCTACTGTGAACACCTGCTTCATTCCTACCAATTTCCAATCCCCATAAGCCTTCAAGTGGCCCTATAAGACTTAATTCTTCTACACAACTTAAAATCTCAAAAACTAAAAACAGAGAGATAGAAATAGAGAAAGAGAGAGAGGAGAAAGGGAAATTAGTAGGCAGATGGGTAGATAATCCTCACTCTGCTCCTCTCTAGATTTTATTGCCTGTTCCATCGCATGTCTCCTTCCAAGTTTTATGTCAATGTTCAATACATCCTAAATGCATTGTGGATCTATGCAGATGTGGGATTTGGGACAAGAGAGGGTAAAGATAAGGGAAAAGTTGTTTGTGAAGTGACATTGTGAACATAAATGTGGGAAAAAAACAAATGTATTCATTTCTTTAATAAAACCAAACATTGTATGATTCCACTTACATAAGGAACTTAGAGTTGTCAAATTCATAGGTAAAGAAAGTAGAATGGTGGTTGCCAGAGGCTGAGGGGAAAGGAAATTATAGAGTTGTTTAAAAGAGACAGAGATTCAGTTTTGCAAGATGGAAGAGTTTTGGAGATTGGTTGCACAGCAATGTGAATGATCTGACATTACTAAACTGCATAGTTAAAGCAGGTTAAGATGGTAAATTTTGTTTTGTGTGTAGTTTACTACAATAAAAATTTATCTGAAATGTTAAAAAAAAAAACTACAAATGATTGAAATCAACTACGGGTTAGAAATACTATGCTAAATCACAGGGCTTAGCAAAATCCTATATAGATACTCAACGAAGAGCAGAAAAGGGCTTTGCTCACTCAAGTTGCTTTGGTGAGGTCACTGATGTGCAATATGAGGTTGGAAACAGGAGAGTGGCCCACTAGCATGCAAGGCATCCTGGTGAGGTGCAATGATCCCTGAACTAAAAGTCAGTAGTCTTTTGTCCTTGCTGGCTGTTTGACTTTGGGAAGTTATTTCTCTTCTTTGAGCCTTTGCTCTTTCATTCATGAAGAAGTTGGAATAAACAATGTTTGAGGTCTCTTTTAGCTTCAAAATAGTGAAATTACCAGATAATTATATGCATTTGTATTCCATATCTTGCATTCAGATTTTATACATTTATTATGAAGTATAAATTTATTGAAGTTTGGCACACCCCAATACGAGGGAAATCTGGCTAGTAAATGGAATGGATAGTCTTGCTTTTCATGCATTCTTGTAACTGGCAACAATATGTACTCCTGAAACAGATGAGAAAGATCTCTCTCTCTCTCTCTCTCTCTCTCACACACACACACACACACGCGCGCACACACACACACAGGCACACATGTACATCACTACCTTTGTTATCCACATCATTTCTGATTATTACCAGAAGCCAGTCTCAGCATATATAACTGTCACAAACTCAGATACATTCTAATTGTGTATAGTTATGTTGCCTAGAAGTCAAGACAGTGAAACAAGTAAACAAGAAGGTACTAAATATCTCTGTGAGGCCAACATGTGCCAGAAGATATGAAAGACAAATATGTCAACAGTACTTCCTCTTCAGGAGCTTGTATAGAGACTAAGGGTTATATAAACCTGAGCCAAAGGCTGTTTTTTTTTTTATTGGCTCCCACTACAACTCTCATTAAGCATTTGATGAACACTCTGCATACTGTGGTAACCCTGGTGCACAGCGAGAAACAAAGTTCTTAGCTATATGGTCCTTGTGCAGAGACATTCAGTCATAAGCACCTTGCTGCCACACTGTGTCAGTTTATTGGCTTGAGGTATGGTAGGATCAAGTTTTTATCATCTGAACCTCATAACTGAGCAGCCTGGCTTTCACCAGAAGAAACAGGGGCCCACGACTCGGAGTTCTGAATCAAAGATCTGTCACTCTTGGAGTATATTTATACATAATATAATCAGTATGTAATACTAAATGTCTTCACTGATACACACGGAATAATGCTGCTTCTTGACCTGGCAGGTCTTTGTGTAGAAACGGTTGTTAAAATTTATTGACTAACTTATTGGGGGGGGGGAGGGATGAATACTTTGATATTGAGAATAAACTGAAAAGTATGACTTTTCCAAATTCCTAGTGAAGGATTTTGAAAACAATCAAATGAGCAAATTCGTGGGCCATTTCTATGGCATCTAATATCTATCTAATTTTAAATAAACTAAATTCCTTCTATCAGTATAGTAGTAAATGGCAATTGTGGTTAGAAAATTGTGAGCTTGTCAATTTCATTCACCTTTCCAAACACTAATTTTAGTGTTTATCAACTAGTTATTATGTGCCCTAAATTTTAATCAGTGAGATTTGCTCTACTTTTTTAAAATTCAAAAGAATTAATAAAAACTTATTGGATAATTATTTTTTAAGCAATAGAGGACTTTATTGGATCGCCTAATTTTTTTTTTTTT
>NW_016812638.1:120278-127808 GCF_001698545.2 Rhinopithecus bieti
GTTTGGATTACAGGTGTGGGCCACCACACCTGGCTAATTTTTGTATTTTTAGTAGAGACAGGGTTCACCATGTTGGCCAGGCTCGTCTCGAACTCTTGACCTCAGGTAATCAGGCCTCCTCAGACTCCAAAAGTGTTAGGATTAGAGGCGTGAGCCACTGTGCCTGGCCAAGAATAATTTTAATAACATTTTGGAAAAAATTAATGGTTATTTCAGACATGTTATACAGCTTGTAATTTTGTTTTTTGGGTCATACTTGCATCTGAATAGGCACATCAAATTGATTGTAAAAATAAAGCTTGTTAATGAAATTTTGTGAGAAAAATGTTAGAGAGCAACAAAACTAAAGAAAAGTGTTTTGCATTGGTACTTAATCCAGATAGCCAACTAAATTTTGTATCTATGACTTTCAGGAAAACGAAAACTAATATGTGTCAAATGATTCCTTTACTGCAGCCTCATTAAAGTTTCTGGGACCAAAATGTACAACAATCAAGACTGTGAGAGACATTTTTGTCATATTTTCATGATTTTCTTTATTGTGCTTACTACATTCAAATGTTCATGCATCATTAGTTAAAATTGCATGCTTGTACTAAATATTATTTTCCATAATATACAAATTCTCTAAAGGCACTATTCAATCCCAAATATTTTAACAACATGATTAGCTTTTTTTTTTTTTTTTTAAATATGAAGGCCTTTTTAAAGATAACTTTTCTTTAATGTATCTTAAATTGTAAGCCACACAGCTAGTAAACAATCCAAACCTCAAGAAACGATGGTGTGGAAAAGTGAATTTACAGCAAGTCATCCAAAACCCAGAGCACTGAATCAATGTACAGGGAGATGATAGCACTTGACTTCTTCCCAATTTCCTTTCATCATGTTCAGTGCTTGTTTATTCTCTGCTAAAGTGTGCCGAGCTGTGTTGGCAAATGCTATCATGGGGTGCTTCCAATTTTTCTTGTGTGGTATAAAGTTTCTTTCAAAATAAAAGCAAGACTTTCTCTACTGCAATTCTGGAATGTTTGTCATCAGTGGAAGGGTGGGCTCTGCCTTACTCTTCATATGTTTACCTAACCTCTGCTACTTTCTGGGCTGGTACTGGGCAAGGCTCCGGATTTGGTTTGTAGAATCTAAAAGTTGTTAAGACAAAGAGATCATTTGGTTCAATGATTCCTATCCAGCATAAATTTGTTATACAATAGGAGAAGAGAGAAGAAATACGAGGAAGGGGATCCTTTATTGTTGCTGCTGCTGCATGAGTTGGGACCTGTGAGAGGTGTTGTGTTGGGTGCTATGTGCATGAGACAGGCAGTTTCAAATCCCAGCTCTACAACTGACTATCTCTGTGATTGTTGTCAGTTTCATAGCCTCCTTAGGTTTCAGTTTGCTCACAGACTAAATGTCCTATTTCCTGCCTCTCAGGATTGTGAAGGATTCACTGAGATCATGAGTGTGCAGCACTTACCACTGTACACAGTACATAGTTACAGACCATGGTTATTGTTCAGTAAATGTTATTTGTGATGATGGTCATGATGAAGACTGGTGATGACTGTGTATTGGAGGATATTTTCTTCATTTCTGATAGACTATGGCACGTTGCTATTAGCAAATGAAAAAACGATGATGCCAAGTAAAAATACAGAAAACACTTTATGTGGTCAGCTTCCATCCAGTACATATTGTTGGGGTTCAGATTGTTTTGTCTGTGGTTACTAGAAGAGTTTCTGTGGGAGACACTGTAATCCAACTCAAACTGAGACCCAGTGTGTCTGTGACTTGAGAAATTTGTTCTGATGACACATAGGGCATGAGTTATATTTGTTCTCATGACTAAGTTGGCCAAAAGTGATGTGTCGGAATCATGTCTAGAAGAGAAGGTGAAAACATGCAAGGTGTTCTCTGCTTTTAGATTACCGGGGACAGTGAAAGTTTTCTGCTCAGCAGTATAAAGAATAAGATAGGAAACTAGATGATTCTTCAAAAGGCTGAGATGAGTTCAAACTTCACAATAAACCAGCTGTGACGGTTTTATCCATACTCCTAACATCCCTGAATCTTAGTGTTGTCATCTTCCAGGTGATATTCCCAACCTCCCTGTCGATTTAAATAAAGTAATGGGTGAATATGTGCTTATAATCCATAAAACCCTAAACAAATACGGTGGGGCTAATATTTGTGCTAGTGCTACTGTATAATGAGAAATGTAAATCAGGATAAAATTTTTAAAAAGGAGGCCAAGGATATAAGGGGAATCAAAGCAAATGAATGATACAGGAGTGGGTTATGCCACAGAGAAGAAAAAATAATATTTCATGGGCATTGCATAGTATTTAACATAGAGTGATTCTTTATGCTGATTCTCCTAAGTGTACTTGTTTAGCTTATACACCAGATTTGGGGCATAGTCCTGGGTTCTGATGATAGACTTGTTTTGTTAGCAATTTAAGATGTGTGGCTTAACAGCCCCACACCAAGTTATATAATCGCAGCTCTATTAAATAACTAATGTTTAATGTAAACACAAAAAATGAATGAGAGGATTCTCGGGCAAGATGGCCGAATAGGAACAGCCCTGGTCTGCAGCTCCCAGTGAGACCAAAGTAGAAGGCAGAAGGCAGATGATTTCTGCATTTCCAACTGAGGTACTTGGCTCATTTCATTGGGACTGGTTAGACAGTGGGTGCAGCCCACAGAAGGCGAGCAGAAGCAGGCTGGGACATCGCCTCACCCAAGAAGTGAAAGGGCTCAGGGAACTCCCTCTCCTAGCCAAGGGAAGCCGTGAAGGACCGTGCTGTGAGGAATGGAGCTATCTGGCCCAGATACTACGCTTTTCCCACTGTCTTCCCAACCCACAGACCAGGAGATTCCTTTGGTGCCTACACCACCAGGGCCCTGGGTTTCAAGCACAAAGCTGGGTGACCATTGGGGCAGACATCGAGTTAACTGCAGGAGTTTTTGTTTCTTCGTACCCCAGTGGCACCTGGAATGCCAGCAAGACAGAACCGTTCACTCCCCTGCTGAAGCCAGCAGGGAGCCGAGTGGTCTTGCTCAGCGGATCACACTCCCACAGAGCTCAACAAGCTAAGATTCACAGAAATTCTTGCTGCCAGCACAGCAGTATGAAGTCGACCTGGGACACTTGAGCTTCGTTGCGGGAGGAGCATCCACCATTACTGAGGCTTGGGTAGGCGATTTTCCCCTTACAGTGTAAACTAAGCCGCAGGGAAGTTCGAACAGGGCAGAGCCCACTACAGCGCTGCAAAGCTGCTGTAGCCAGAGTGCCTCTTTAGATTCCTCCTCTTTGGGCAGGGCATCTCTGAAAGGAAGGCAGCAGCCCCAGTCAGGGGCTTATAGATAAAACTCCCATCTCCCTGGGACAGAGCACCTGGGGGAAGGGGAGGCTGTGGGCATGGCTTCAGCAGACTTAAAGGTTCCTACCTGCTGTCTCTGAAGAGAGCAGCAGATCTCCCAGCAGGACACTTGAGCTCTGCTAAGGGACAGCCTGCCTCCTAAAGTGGTCCCTGACTCTCATGCCTGCCGACAGGAAGACAACTCCCAGCAGGGGTTGACAGACACCTCATACAGGAGAGCTCCGGCTAGCATCTGGCAGGTACCTTTCTGGTTTGAAGCTTCCAGAGGAAGAAGCAGGTAGCAATCTTTGCTGTTCTGCATCCTCTGCTGGTGATACCCAGGCAAACAGGGTCTGGAGTGGACCTCCAGCCGACCTGCAGAAGAGGGGCCTGACTATTAGAAGGAAAACTAACAAACAGAAAGCAATAGCATCAACGTCAACCAAAAGGATGACCACTCAAAAACCCTATCCACAGGTCACCAACATCAAAGACCAAAGGTAGGCAAATCCACGAAGATGAGGAAAAGCAGTGCAAAAGACTGAGAATTCCAAAAACCAGAATGCCTCTTCTCCTTCAAAGGATCACAACTCCTCTCTAGCAAGGGAACAGAGCTGGACGGAGAATGAGTTTGATGAATTGACAGGAACAGGCTTCAGAAAGTAAGTAATAACAAACTCCTCCGAGTTAAAGGAGCATGTTCCAACCCAATGCAAGGAAGCTAAAAACCTTGATAAAAGATTATAGGAACTGCTAACTAGTATAACCAGTTTAGAGAAGAACATAAATGACCAGATGGAGCTGAAAAACACAGCCCGAGAACTTCGTGAAGCATACACAAGTATCGATAGCCGAATCAATCCAGCGGAAGAAAGGATATTAGAGATTGAAGATCACCTTAATGAAATAAAGTGTGAAAACAAAATTAGAGAAAAAAGAATAAAATAACTGAACAGAGCCTCCAAGAAATACGGGACTATGGGAAGAGACCAAACTTACGTTTGATTTGATGGGGAGAATGGAACCAAGTTAGAAAACACACTTCAGGATATTATCCAGGAGAACTTCCCCAACTTAGCAAGACAGGCCAACATTCAAATTCAGGAAATACAGAGAACACCACAAGGGATACTCCTTGAGAAGAGCAACCCCAAGACACGTAATTGTCAGATTCACCAAGGTTGAAATGAAGGAAAAAATGTTAAGGGCAGCCAGAGAGAAAGGTCGAGTTACTCACAAAATGGAAGCCTGTCAGACTAACAGAGGATCTTTCTGCAGAAACCCCGCAAGCCAGAAGTGAGTGAGAGCCAATATTCAACATTCTTAAAGAAAAGAATTTTCAACCCAGAATTTCATATCCAGCCAAACTAAGCTTCATAAACGAAGGAGAAATAAAATCCTTTACAAACAAGCCTAAAGGCTGGCAAATACATAGGATCTATAACTACCTGACAGAATATCTGACCCAGGTTAACTTTTATTGGTTAATTTATACTGTTGATATGAAGGTCCAACCAGCTGTGAATCTGCCTAATTGGTTTTAGCCCTTGTTTTTGCATTTTCTCCATAATGATTCTGTTAGGTACATTTTGTGCGTATTGTTGAAATCAAGAAGTACTGTCAAAGGCACTCACTTAGGATACTAATATACTGATACTCTATATAAAGGACATAAAGTTTTTTCAGTCTGACTTGTTTTCATTGAATCCACAATGTCTCCTTGTGGTCACAATCTTCATTCCATACAAGATTTGAGTACTTTCAGAATCTTTTATTTTAAATTGTTTTGGGGATTTTCCACTCCTACAAAATTTTAATAATTAGTTTTTTCATTAAATTCTAGATAACAACATTTTTATTATGAGTACATTTGACTTTTAATTTTCTGCCAGTAACATTCATCAAGTTGAGTAAGAAAAGTATAAACAATTACCATAAAATATTTAAAATAATTCCCTGTCATTTCTAATCTTATATAATGCAATTAAAATAGTTTGTTATTTTATTTAGGCTTAGAATACAGGACAGTTTTTGGCCCTAGTAATTGTCAATGAACATAGCATTGTGGACTCAACCAAAAGTTCCTTTGGGTTAATAATGGTAGTAAGGAAGCCATTATGAGACTGCAATGGTAGGAAGATGAATAAGCAGGAAATTCATGATGTACTTGCTGATATTAGTATCTAAAGAATTATAACATAACCCAATAGTGTTTAGCTTGATACAATTCATGGATGTAGCAGGTCATATGGGAAGAGTTCACATTTGTGATCAAGTAGGTGCAAACATTGTGGTTCAGGAAAGCATTATTGTATGAACTAGGTAAAACAGCTAAGAACACAAAGATGGAGCTCCAGAGTCATTGGATGAAAAGTGAAAGGAATTTGGGAATTTGGCAGGGTCAGGGGTTCTTATGCTACACAAATTAGAATGTTCTCAGTGTACTTTGGCAGAAGACCTTTTAGGAGAATGAGCATAAACATAAATGATTTGGTAAAGGTCACAGTGTATTGGTCATTAAATGCCAAAAAAATACAAATACCTAGTATTTAGACTACTAAGTGACTGGTGTCCTCCTTCCATATCCCCATTCTGGGATAACTCATCCCCAGGTCCCTAAATTCCTTCCTTTGGATACTCAGCCTACAGAGACATATTGGCCCATGCCAGCTGTACACACATGTGCTAATAGACCTACTACACCATATGTCTATCTATAAATACATATAAGTTTTCCTAGACATCTACAGATAAGCCAGCCACATATAGGCCATTAAACAAACTGTATGCACATAAATATTACACCCACAGTCATGTCAAGCAGTTATGTCCATGCAAACACATACAAATTTACAATCAATCACCACACATATCGGCAACACATAACTTTGTCTTATGGCAGAAAAATTATTAGTATGGTGTGTGTGAGATTCCTATGTTTGATGAGACTCGTTTAACTTTGCCTTAGTTATAATTTCTGTCTCCCAATCAGAAATGATTTACTCTGCCTATAGCTGGGCAAGCCTTTTGGAAACATAATGATTTGAGGTAAATGCTGTCATTCTCCACATGTAAATAATACCCATTGCATTGAAAGAGGTTTGATTTATATTTATTATACATTCTGTCTTCTAGAAACACACTAAATAACAATAAATTCAAGCAACATGTAAAAAGAAAAGATTTTTAAAATCCCATGAATATATTTCTTTTGTACTATCTTAAGAAAATTCATTCATTCCATTAGAAATAGTAATACCAACAATAAAAATACGGTGGTTGGGGAAGGAGTTCCATTTTCAGTTTTGGTAGAATAGCTTATATCACAGCAACCTTCCCACTGCAAACAGCTATAAAAGCTAGATAAAATGCAAAGAACATCAAAAGGCAATAAAAGAAGACAGGACTTTTGAGGCCCAGGTCCTAAGAGTAATAATATACATTGAGATGGGTGTGGCCTTTTTTGTTTTTCCCTGCTAAGAGTCAGATTTTTATGGATAAATAAACAAACTTTGCCAGGGTTTTGATTAGGATTAAATGATACCATTAATGAACTTGACCTAATTGATATATGTAGAACAATGCACCATATAAATCCAATATATAGTCTTCTCAAATGTACTTGGAATGTTACCAATGTTAACCATATTATGAACAATGAAACGAGTCTCAAAACATTTTAAAGGAGATTATGGTCTTTGCAGAGAGTAGAATTAAATTAACAATCAGTATCAAAATGATAAATGGAAAAATCATTTAGTATTTTATATTAAGCTTTATAGTTATAAATAATCTGTAGGTCAAGAAGTAATCATGATGAATATTAGAAAATTATTGGAAATAAACGACAAGATATTTGGCAATAAAAATATTTGGGATGCACCTAAAGCCAGACATAGATGAGATTTTATAGACTTAGGTGTTTATATTAGAAAAGAAGGCTAAAAATCAGTAATCTATGTATTTATCTTAATGAGATAGAAAATCATCAAATTAAACCCTAAAAAGTAGAAGAAAAAATGACACACGCAGAAGTGCAATAAATATAAAACAATCATGCAATGCAATAATCAAAACAAAAAGTTATTTCTTTTAAAAAACAACATTGACAAACTCCTAAATCAAGGGAAAAAGAGAGAAGACACAAATGATCAGTATTAGAATAAAA
>NW_016812638.1:129614-131134 GCF_001698545.2 Rhinopithecus bieti
GTTTTGGTCAGGGAACAGAATTATTACCAAAATCAGGGCTACTTTTTTTTTTTCCAATGTGGATAATATATTTCCTTTAAAAGGGTGCCCTTTTTGCTGGATATGGCTTAAAAATAAGAATCTCTCCGTTCTGGATAATTGATTGGAATGTTGAAAGCTGAATATGCATTCTCGATTTGTTTATTACATAATTATCTTAGCACATTTTTGCATGTCAGCACCATTTCTAGCAATGACTTAAGCTACAATATCAGGAATCTCAATTAGCAGAAGGTAGCAATAACATCTGAAAAAAGAATTTAAATATTTTAATGGATAAGTTTTATATTCAATGACAATTTTCAGAAGCCTTAAACATTAACTTTGTTTAAAAATTAAATTGAAAATAAAAACCCCTTTGATTACAATTCTAAAATATTGTTATTGTTTTCTATTTTACCCAATATTATTAATTTCATTGGAGATTATTAATATTCCTCACAGGTTTATTAGAGCTAAGATTATCCAGGTTTTTTCTTTTGCATACTTTGGCAGACAGATATCATATGATATTCACATTATTTGTATCCATGGTGTTCCAGTCCACTTTGCAATGATGTTCTGCTTTAAAAATACATTGGCTGTGGGGTCATTTGAACATAGACTTTCTTTTTTGTTTGTGTTTATGCTTGGTACATTTCTTATTCATGATGTTCAGCTTTTCAGTTAATGGCAACTTTATTTTGCTAACTTTGTCCTAGAATGAGTCCAGCCCTTACCTCTCAGAGGTGCTTTTTACCCTGATATCTGTTCCTCTTCACACACCAGTACTGGTTGGGAGAGAAATCGTCCTTATCCAGACAAGTGAAAACAGAGGTGAAAAAGAGGAAGAAAATGAGAGTGGTACTGTAAAGAAGGTCTTTTCTCTAATCACCGCCACTTTCATTTTACTAAACCCCAGTTCCTGTATACCTGGCACAGCCTTTCTTACCCAGCTCATCCCTTTAAATTGTGCATAAACCGTAACTCAGTGTTTTCTACATCTAAAACCCGTTTACTAAATACGTATTCCCTCCTTAAACTGTCTTTTGAAAAAACTTGAGTGGAAAATACAGAAGGATATGTCTCCCTTATCAAAGAAAAGAGGAAACTAACTCTAGATTTTCTGCACATTTATTATGGAGCCAATAATGAACAACCTCAGTACTCTAACATGCTGCTTCAGCATTGGCAGAGAGGTAGCTTAAAGCTCTAAGGTTTTTAGGAGGCCAGGAAAACAGATGTAACCTTGGTGATTTAGAAATTCTTTGTCCTTTATGTAGGAAGTATTTTTCTACATCATTATTTATCCTTTGTCTTTGTGTTTTAATTTTTAGAAGACTTAAATGAGTATGCAGCAAAATTTAACCTTTTAATCATGAAAACATCATATACATACAAAAAGTTTAGCAAATACAAATAAAAACTCAATAATATATCACAAACTGATCCTCAGTGTATATTGACAGCATCAAAAAGCCCCCTTGGACACCATCCCAATC
>NW_016812638.1:132002-136085 GCF_001698545.2 Rhinopithecus bieti
TTTTTTTTGCAGGAACATGGATGAAGCTGGAGGCTATTTTCCTTAGCAAACTACCACAGAAACATAAAACCAAACACCACATGTTTTCATTTATAAGTGGGAGCACTAAATGGTGGGAACTTATGAACACAAAGAAGGGAACAGCAGACGCTGGGGTCTACTTGAGGGTGGATGGTGGGACAATGGTGAGGAGCAGAAGAGATAACTATTGGGTACTGGGCTTAATAACTCAGTGATGAAATAATGTGTACAACAAATCCCTGCGACATGAGTTTACCTATGTAACCTTCAAATGTAACCCCGAACCTAAAATAAAAGTTAAAATTTTTTAAACTAAAAAATATTGTCTTGGTGATCTATCCATTGCTGAAAGTGGGGTGTTGAAGACTCTAGCTATTCTTTTATTGTAATCTATCTCTATCTTTAGTTCTAATAATATTTGCTTTATATATTTGGATGCTCCAGTTTTGGATGTATTTATATTTACAGTCATTATCTGGCAGCAGTGACCCCTTTATCATTATATAAAAGAATCATTATCGTCATTCTTTGTCTGCTTTTATAGTTTTCATCTTGCAATCTAGTTTTTTTATAAGTATATATCTATATATCTGCCCCTTTTTGGTTTCCATTTTCATGAAATAGCTTTTCCATCCTTTTGTTTTTAGTGTATATGTGTCTTTATAAATGATATGTGTGTCTTGTAGGCAACATATGGTTGGGTCTTGTTTCTTTATCCATTGAATCACTCTGTCTTCTGATGGGAGAGCTTAGTCCATTTACATTCAATATTATTGACAATAAGGACTTACTCCTGCCATTTTTTTCTTTTCTGTCTGTTATGTTGTCTTCTCTTTATTTTACCCTATCTTCCTTCGTGTGAAGGTTATTTCTGCTTTTGTGTTTTAATATCTTGCTATATATTATTTGTATATTTCCTGTAGATTATTTGATTTGAGGGTAATATGAGGCTTGCAGTAACTTTTTACAACCCATTGTTTTAAACAGATGACAACTTAACACTGATTACAAAAACAAACAAAAAGAAAAAAAATGAATAAAGACTCACACTTTAACTTCATCCTTCCACTTTTTACCTTTTTGTTTTCTCTATATCTTATTATACTGCCTATGTCTTGAAAATTTCTTTAAGTTGATGGTTTTATGAGAAATGGAGTGGAAGCCAATTCTGCTTTCATAATGTGTATATATAACAATGGTAGTTGTAAAATTTCATTTAGAAGTTCTAAGTGAAAAGAACTTATACAGAACTTCACAAACTACAGTTGAAAGGAAGCTTCATTTAGAAGATCTAGTTAAAAAGAATAATTGCTTCATATTTCATTTTGCCTGGAAGATGTTCACATAACATTCTTTTCATCAATTGACAAATTCACTAGTGGCAGCAAATTGACCAATTAGCCAAAGGTATTTGCACCAAACAGTAGATATTCCGAATAAGCTCCACTAAGAAGGTAATTTTTTCCTATCTGATTCTTGGAACATTATGCATAAATTTCTGAAATGTAGCAGTCTTTTAGTTTCATAATAATGGGTATTTTAGCAAACAGAGGCCAATGATCATTTTCCATTATACTTATGCCTATTTTGATAGAATATCATGGAGAAAAAAAATCTTGGTTAATGAAGTAGGCACTGTTTTCTTGAAATTTTCTATGTAATTTGAAGTTTTACTGTATTTTGTTTTATTTTATTTTATTTTAGTTTTAGTTTTTTTTCCAGAGTCTTGCTCTGTTGCCCAGGCTGGAGTGCAGTGGTGTGATCTCGGTCACTGCAACCTCCGCCTCCCAGGTTCAAGAAGTTTTCCTGTGTCAACCTCCTTAGTAGCTGGGACTACAGGTGCACGCCATGATGCCTGGCTAATTTTTTTTTGTATTTTTAGTAGAGACAGTGTTTCACCATATTGGTCAGGCTGGTCTCGAACTCTTGACCTCAGGTGATCTGCCCACCTTGGCCTCCTAAAATGCTGGGATCACAGGCGTGAGCCACTACCCCCAGCCATAATTTAAAGTTGTATACATTTTAATTACACTTTCTTTTCAAGCCTTACTATATTACACTTGTGTTAGGATTTTTCCATCATTAGCCCTATATTTTAGGAGTCCTAGACTCAGTTTGAGAAATATTTTATATTAGAAATTTTCAGTTCAATGTATTTTAGCATATTTTACTCAGCTGAACATGTATATGTTTTCACTGCATGCTAAAAATAACAAAGCATGCAAATGCAAACTACAATTATTTACATATTCTAGAATTTGTGGATAGAATATACAATTACTTGGTTACATGTTTTTCTTGCTTATTCTCATTACTGTACTCTATGTTTACTCTTAACATAACGCAATGCAGAGTATATTATTAGTCAGCTCATATTCCAAAAATGTGTGTAACAAACTACCCCCAACCTAGTAGTTTAAAACTACAAGCATATTATTCTTGCAGTCTTGTTTGTACATCATGCGTGATTTCATTGATCTAGGATGGGTTAAACTAAATGGCTCTACGTTTAAGATCATCTAGGAGTGTGGAGAATGTCATTAAAAATGGTGCAGTAAGGGGTTCCAGGGGTCCATCTCTTCACAGAAACACACACATGCATACACACACACACACACACACACACACATGCAACCAAGCAATCAAACAAAATTTACTATTAGAATCAACTTTGTCAGAATTGTGGAAAATAGTCAAAGATCTACAGCAAACCCAGTAAATGGTGGCTCAAAAAATGGCGACTTGACAAAATAGGAAAACTTTCTGTTATTTTAAATTAGTCTTGCCTCACCACACTCACCAGTGTGGTGGAATCTTAAAGACCACAGCCCTAATTATCAGTGTAGATACCTGGTTCTGGAGAGAGCAGAGTAGCATTTATTTCCAAAAATTTTTATTTGTATATTATGATATGACTGGGGGTTTTCTGCCTTACCTCTATATTGCCTAATTCACAATTTTCTAAGGGTACAAAAATGGTCAAACAGAGAGTGTTGCTCCTTGAAAACACTAAAAATCAAATGAACAAGTTGAGGAAGGGTGGAGCAAGATGGCAGAATAGAAGGCTCCATTGATTCTCCCCCCTGCAAAGACACCAATTTAACTACTATCTATGCACAAAAAGCACCTTTATAAGAACAAAAGTCAGGTGAGCACTCAGAGTACCCGGTTTTACATTCATGTCACTGAAAAGAAACTGAAAAGGACACCACCCCTCCCCATCTCTCAGCAGCAGCCATGCAGCACAGAGAGAGAATCTATGCACTTGGGTGAGGGAGAGTGCAGCAATTGTGAGACATGGCATTGAACTCAGTGCTACCCTATTATAGCAGTTGCCTTTAATGTGTTTGATTGTTAAAAATTCTTTTAAAGTTATTGTTGTTATATAGTTATAATGTAGTTAAATATATCAATTATTCATAATAGATATAATTACCGTTTTCAATTAAGAAATTCTAAGCCTGTACTTTTCCTAATAGTTCTAAATTTTCACATTTATTAATAGTTCATTTAAATTTCTGAAATTTCTTTTGTGTGTGAAGCGACTTAGATATCCAATTTTATTAATTTTCACTTTCAGAAAGACAATTTTCCTAGCATCATTTATTGCGCAACTAATTCCTTACTTCTTTATTTGTAGTCTCACCTCCAATACAGACCAAGTTCCAAGATGTACTTGGGGGCACTTTTCTGAATATCTTATAATATTTCATTGAATTATTTGTCTATCCCTCTTCCAATAACACTTATTTTGATTACTAAAGTATCTTAGTTATTAGCTATTGGGTAAGGCAACTTCTCCTTCCTTGCTTGTTCTCCTTAAGAATTGTCTTGGCTCCTTTAAAGTCCAGTACTTTCTATCTCAATTTTTAAATCAATGTTATAGTTCCACAAAATAGCTTGTTAGTATTTTATTCAAATTATTTTAAATTACAGACTAATTTGAAGAAAAGTAACACTTGAAAACATTATTTTCCTTTCTTATTTGTTTTCTAGTGTGGCTAAATACTTCAATTTGATGTAGCTTTGCCCCTTCCCATAAAATTTAGTGAAAGATAGTGT
>NW_016812638.1:138332-150788 GCF_001698545.2 Rhinopithecus bieti
ATGGCTGGCCTATTTCACTTATCATAATATCCTGCAGATTTATTAATGTCATTGGAAAGGACAAGATTTCCTTCTTTTGGAAGACTGAATAGTATTCATTGTGTATATATACCACATTTTCTTTATTCATTTGTTAATGTATACTTAGATTGATTATGTAGTTTAGCCATTTTGAATAAAGCTGCAATGAACATGAGAGGAAGATATCTCTTAGAGATAGTGATTTGATTTACTTTGGATATATACCCAGAAATGGAATTGCTGTACCACATAGTAGTTGTATTTTTAATTTTTTGAAGAACTTCTGGACTGTTTTCCATAATGGATTAACTAATTAACATCCCTACCAACAGTGTACAAGGGTTTTCCTTTCTCCACATCCTCACCAACACTTCTTATTTTCATCTTTTTGATGAAAGCCATCCTAAAAGGTAAAGGTGTGAGGTGATATCTCATTGTGTTTGATTTTGGTTTGTATCTTCCTGATGACTAGTGATGTTGAGCACCATTTCATGTATCTGTTGGCCATTTGCATGTTTTCTTTTGATAAATGTCTATTCAGGTCCTTTGTGCATTTTTAATCAGGTTATTTGTTGTCTTGCTATTGAGTCATTTGAATTATTTATACATATTCGATATTAACCTTGTACAGAAGTATGGTTTGCAAATATTCTCTCTCATTCCATAGTTTGTCTTTTGATTCTTTTGATTTTTTTGTTGTGCAGAAGCTTTTGAGTTTGATGCAATCTCACTTGTCTATTTTTGCTTATGAGTCCTGTGTTTCTTGGGTCATATCCAAAAATGTTTGCCAGGGCCAATGTCAAGAAGCTTTTCCCCTGTGTTTTCTTCTAGTAATTTTACAGTTTGGGGTCTTATATATATGGCTATTTTAATTTGTTTTAATTTCTTTTTCTATATGGATGAGATAAGGGTCCAGTTTCATTTTTCTTCATGTGGATATCCAGTTTTCTCAACAACATTTATTGAAGAGACTCTCCTTTCCCTATTGGTCTTCTTAGCACCCTTGTCAAAGATCAGTTGACTGTAAATGAGTGGATCTCTCATTTCTGTGATCTCTAGTCTGTTTTATTGGCCCATATATCTATTTTTTTGTGTGCCAGTATCACATCATTTTGATTTTTTTTTTTTAACTTTTAAGTTGAGGAGCACATGTGCAGGATATGCAGGTGTGTTACATATGTAAACGTGTGTCATGGGGGTTTGTTGTACCAATTATTTCATCACCCAGGTTTTAAGCCTAGTGTCCATTAGTTATTTTTCCTGATCCTCTACCTCCTCCTACCCTCCACCCTCTGATAGGCCCCAGCATGTGTTGTTCTGCTCTATGTGTCCATGTGTTCTCATCATTTAGTTCCCACTTATAAGTGAGAACATGTGGTATTCGGTTTTCTGTTCCTGCATTACTTTACTAAGGACAGTGGCCTCCAGCTCCATCCATGTCCCTGCAAAGGACTTGATCTCATTTTTTATGGCTGCATAGTATTCCATGGTGTATATGTACCACATTTTATTTAGTCTACCATTGATGAGCATTTGAGCTGATTCCATGTCTTTGCTATTGTGAATAGTGCTGCAATGATTATACGTGTGCATATGTCTTTAAAGTAGAATGATTTATATTCCTTTGGGTATACACCTAGTAATGAAATTGCTGGGTTGAATGGTATTTCTGAGTTTAGGTCTTAAAGGAATTGCCACACTGTCTTCCACAATGGTTGAACTAATTTACATTCCCACCAACAGTGTGTAAGCCTTCTTTTTTCTCCACAACCTCACCAGTATCTGTTACTCTTTGACGTTTTAGTAATAGCCATTTTGACTGGTGTGAGATGGTATCTCATTGCTGTTTTGATTTGCATTTCTCTGATGATCAGTGATATTGAGCTTTTTTTCATATGATTGTTGGCCACATGTATATCTGCTTTTGAAAAGTGTCTGTTTTTGTCCTTTGGCCACCTTTTAATGGGGCTGTTTGTTTTTTGTTCTTGTAAATATGTTTAAGTTCCTTCTAGATACTGGATATTAGACGTTTGTCAGATGCATAGTCATGCATAGTTTGCAAAAAATTTCTCCCATTCTCTAGGTTGTCTGTTCACTTTGACGATAGTTTCTTTTGCTGTGCAGAGGCTCTTTAGTTTAATTAGATCCCATTTGTCTATTTTTGCTTTTGTTGCAATTGCTTTTGGCATCTTCATCACAAAATTTACCCACATTTTGATTATTATAGCTTTGTATGCAGTAAGTTTTGAAATCAGGTAGTGTGATGTTTCTGGCTTTGTACATTTTGCTCAAGATTTATTTGGCTATTTGTGGTTCCATATGTATTTTAGGATTCTTTTCTGTTTCTTAAAACATATAATTGAAATTTTAATAGAGATTGCATTGAATCTGTAGATCACTTTGAGTAGTATGATATTTTAACAATATTAATTTTACCATCATAAACATGAAATACCTTTTCATTTATTTTATCTTGTTTAATTTATTTCATCAATGTTTTACAGTTTTCAGTGTATAGATATTTCACCTTCTTGGTTACATTTACTCCTATTATTTTGTTCTTTTCAATGCTACCATAAATGAGATTGTCTTCCTATTTTTTTCATATAGTTCAGTGTTAATGTATAGAAATATAGCTGCTTTTGCATGTTGACTTTATATTCTCCAACTTCGCTAAATTCATTTATTGGTTCTAACATATTTTCTTTTGGTTGAGTCTTTTAGGGTTTTCTCTATATAAAATCGTGGTAGATGCAAACAGGTAATCTAACTTCTTTAATTTCAATTTGGAAAAAATAGAAACATCTATAGCATTGGTGTGAGGTTCTCCCTTCAGAGATATCATCTGCTTTCTCTTACTCTCTAGGCAAGGGCTCCATGAACACCTTTCTTTCATTGTTTTAACCCTTTGTTAACGGTTAAAACACTAAGCCTTTGTTTGCATCCATGCTTTTTAGGAAAAAAGAACAACTTGATGCTGCCTGTCTGATTGTAAAGTAATTGCTAAGAAAGTGATGCACGGGAGATAAAGAGAGAGTTCTCTAACGCAGGGGCTACAACTACTGGAAATCAAATTTCCTCAGGTTTCTTTGTAATTGCAGTGAATTGGATTGTAATTTACTGTGCCTTAGGCATTTTGCCATATCTAAGATTTTACAGTATTTAAAATTTTTATTTTCCAGAGTAATTTCACTTGGTTTTAGAGACATGAGTTAATTCAGATGAGCTGCATGTTATTAAGTGGTGAAAATAGTATCCCAAACAAGAACAGTTGTTTAGCATGCCCTGGCATTATGTTAAACACTAAATATGTGTTAGATAATTTAACCCTAACATAGTACTGTAAGGAATAGATTGTGACTACCCATTCCTAAATGACAAATGTACAAAACAAAGGTCAGAGATGTTATGAAACTTATCCAGGGTCACCCAGCTGGTGATTTTGGGGGATATGATTCATATCCAAGGAATATGACTCCAGATAGTCTGCTTTTCACTTCAAGCATATGATCTCCAGTGCAGAATAACAAAGTATCTTCATTTTACAAACTGTCGGAGAACCTGTTATGGGTTTCTAATAGAGGATGAACTGAATTATTTAGTGAGTGAATTAATTCTTTCAGCAGACATGTATTATGGTTACTCTGGGCCAGGCAGTATTCTGGGCTCAGGAGATGCAGCCACAAACAAGATAGAGAAAGAAACTATAGTCAGGGATATTATATTCTTGTAGATGGATGAGAAAGTGATAACTACCCCAGTTCACCTGGTGCATTAATTGGCCGATTAGTTAATTGTTTAAATCAATCAGTGATTTGACTACTGCAAATCTGAGCTGTAAGATTTACTGCTTTAATCATTCATTTTCTTTGTCATTGTGTCTTATTCATTCAGTCCTTTGTGCAGAGCACAGTGCCTTGTTATCTAGCCTCTGGTGCTCCTCAAAAAAAGTTTTTTCCAGTGGTAGATTGCTATGATTTAAAATTGATATACTTTCCTTTCTAGGGAAGAGGACAGTTTATTTTTGTGAGTAATACGTACTACATATTACCCATCAGATGATGAGTCATGTGCTTTTTGAGCTATTTTACTGCCAAGCCTTGATTGGGAATGTGGAATTTCAAATCAAAGCAGTGCAGCGTACATACAAATGCTAGATTAAAGAGGTGTTTTACATAGCTTTTTTATTAACTGAAAATACACTAGTTTTTATTTTTTCAGCTGAAATAAAATAATAGCAGCCTTCATCGGCTCTGGCTTTACATTTTTTGGTTTTACGGCATGTTGTAGGAGGAAAACTTCGTGTCAAAAATTATTCTATTATTTTATGGAACATTTTATCATTGAAAGTTACTTACTCATCTCATATTGAGCACAAAATACTCCTTCGCTTCAAAAGGAATAATTTTTTCGCATTGTTTATTTACATTTTATATTTAGATGCTAGCTAAAGACAATATTGTACTGCTATATGTTTTTCACTGATAATAAAACAACTTGTAGTAAATACTTGACAAATTAGAGCGGCATGTCAGGCATCACTGGAGGAACACAATGTCAGAACTAAGTTGTCCTGGAGGTCTGTAGGAAAACAATAAACCTGGGGAAAGTAAGCTTGCTCGCCTGATTCCCCTCACAGCAGGTTTATGTAGGCAATAAAGTGGATGTGAGAAGCAAAGACTCAGTTCTTAGGGTATTAGACATTTGGAACTAAAAGAATCCTTAGATAGATATTTTCTCTAATTCTTAGGAGTGATTACCGAAAAGGATCAGGCCAGCTAGCAAAAGGAAGTATAAAACTTTTTCCTGTCTTGCTTATACATATGGAACGTGGAGCAAAGGCAGAACATGAATGCTAGACAGTCTGAAGGCAGCTGGTTGTTCCTTTAGTGAATTCCATTCAGTCTTTACTTTATTCAATGCACTAACTATGAGTGTATGTGAATGAGCAGTCCAGTGCCTTGTCCTAAAGGAGACATAGCCGTTTATATAGGAGTTGGGCCCATGTTACTGGTGGTGTCATATAGCCATCGCGGGAATATAGCTCAGCTGTAAAAAGGAATGAATAACGGCATTCGCAGGCAACTGGATGGAAATTCGGAGACGCATTATTCATAAGTGAGGTAACTCAGGAATGGAAAAGCCAACATTGTATATTCTCACCTTATAAGTGGGAGCTAAGTATGTAAGGATGCAAAGGCATTAGAATGATACAATGGACTTTGGGACTGCAGGGTGAAGGGTGGACGCAGAGGTGAGGGATAAAGACTACCACTGGTACAGCGTACACTGCTCAGGTGATCGGGTCGCATCAAAATCTCAGAATGCACCCAGCTAAGAGAATTATCCACACGTAAGCGCGTATAGCCACCTAATTCCGCCAAAACGATGTGCAATTTAAGCAAAGGCGGCTACCCGCTTGTACTGAGAATCCTTCAAACTAATGAAGCGTTAAACATTCCACTTTTAATCAAGCAGAAATCATTGTAATGCAGAAGTGTGGGGGAGAAGAAAGGGAGAGGAAAAAAAAGAAAACGAAAAAGCAAATCTGCCCTTCATAAATTGCAGCTGGCAGGGTTTGGGTTTCTCTAGATCCTTTGAAAGCATAGCCCTGTCAAGCAGACAAAAAAAAAGCGCAACAAAAATTTTATTAATGCAACTCAGCGGAAATTTAACAAAAAATATTTCTTACTTCAGCGAAGTTTCAATAATATTATTAAAGCAGCTGAAGCCCGTAGAGAGTAATTTCATGAGGTTTACCGATAGCAAGAGTTTAAAACGTATAAGGCTGACATCAGAAGATAACATTCGCAGGCTTCTCTGGGAACTTTCTGGTAATCAGGTGTTCATTCCTCCCGCGCAACATGCCAATGCAATTCTAGTAAGAAGTATGCAGGTGGGCTGGGTATGTTACGGCTACAAGAGTTGTTCAAAGACAAATGTGTTAACTATTGGATAAGCGTTTTAGCTTAAAATATATTCCGCCCTTTGTCCTTTTAAACTTACAATTGAAGTGATTTTCAAGTGTCACTGGTTTAATAGCTTATAAAGTATATAATTGTTTCCAGAACACCTTATACAGGCCAAGAAATTTTTAAAGTTTTCTTTTTTTTTTTTTTTTTTTTTTTGAGACGGAGTGCTCCGCTCCTGTCACCGCAGGGCTGGAGTCGAGTGGCCAGATCATCAGCTCACTGCAAGCTCCGGCCTCCCCCGGGTTTACGGCCATTTCCTGCCTCAGCCTCAGCCCGAGTAGGCTGGGAGCTAGCAGGCGCCGCGCCACGGTCTGCCCGGCTAGTTTTTTGTATTTTTTTAGTAGAGACGCCGGGGATTCCACCGTGTTCGCAGGATGGTCTCGATTTCCTGACGCTCGTTGATACGCGCCCTGTCTCGGCCCTCGCCAAAGTGGCTGGGATTAGCAGGCTTAGAGGGTCCAGCGCGCGCCCCGGACCCCCAGCTGATTTGTTTTTAAACTCAGGGGCAGCAGTTATTACTCCATTCTACAAACTGCAGAATTTCTGCCTCAGCTCATTAAGATGACTGGAACTGAACCAAGGTGTCATTCTTGCTACTTGATGGGCTTTCATGGTTAACAGGCAATTAGGATTAATTATGTTATCATCTATTTGATTATTTGACAAGCTGGAGACCTTCTGTAACTAAAAAATTATTTCAGCTGTGTTTTTAATCAATCTAATCATATGCTATATAAACCTCACATTATTTTAAATAATTTTCATTCTGAAAGAGTGTAAAGTGCACATAAGATAACAACAAAAGGTGAAAGGATACAGGATTTTTACTATTTTCTTTTTTTATTTTAATTTATTTTAATTTTTTTATTTTTTATTTGTTATTATACTTTTAAGTCTAGGGTACATGTGCATAACGTGGCAGAGTTTGTTAGCATACTGTATATTCTGTGCGCTGTTGGTGTGCTGGCACCGCATCAAACTCGTCAGACCCGTCAATTCATCATACAATGTATGTGAACTGAGGGGAGGAAAGGGTGATTTTTTGTTGGCATACATATTCTAGAAACGTACGTAAATAATCAAATGAAGGAGAGGTTGTTCAAATCAGGAAAAAATATACTGTTGGATAGTCAACAATCAAGATCAAACAAATCCACAAATCTATGAGTCAATTATGATATAAACTGGGGCAAAAATTTGAAGAAGATAATGAAGAGTCAGAATTCAAAATGAGATCTGTGAAACTGACATTAAACATAACTACATTTTTCTCCTGTATGACATTCATTATGATTACTATGTTTGTAAAACCTGGCTCCAGTGAAATCCGTGGCACAAAGAAAGGTCTTCTTTGGCCTCCACTGCTTTTTGCACATCCCGTAAGTTTTTGTATGTTGTGTTTTCATTTTCATTTGTCTCGAGATATTTTTAAATATTTCTTTTGATTTTGTCTTTGACCCTATCATTATTCAAGAGACTGTAATTCGGTTTCCATATATTTGTGAATTTTCCCATTTCTGTACTGTTAATGCATTCTAGCTTCATTTCATTGCTCTTGGGAAAGATACTTGGTATAATTTTGATCTTCTTGAATGTGTTAAGATTTGTTTTGTGACTTTTAGTCAGAGTTTTCCAGGCAGACAGAATAGATAGGCTATCGATGGAGATCTATAAAAGGAAATTCATTAAGGAAGTTGGCTCACTTGATTCTGTAGGCTCAGAATTCCTATGACAGGCTGTGTGTAAGCTACAGAACCGGAAAAGCCAGTAGCAAGGCTCAGTACAAATCCATGAGCCTCAGAAACAAGGAATCCAATAACGCAATTATCACCATCAGTTCAAAGCCAAAGACCTGAGAATCAGGAAACCGCTAGTGTGAGTCCCAGAGTCTAAAGGCAAAAGATCCTGGAGTTCTAATGTCCAAAGACCAGAGAAGAGCATCCTGGCTCTAGGAGTGAGAGGGCAAGAATTTGCCCTTCTACCTTTTGTTCCATCCAGGCCCCAGCTGATTGGATAGCGCCTGCCCTTATTGAAGGCAGGTCTTTCCCACTTAGTCCATTGACTCACATGCCAATCTTCTCTGGAAACACCTTCACAAACACACCTAGTGTAGCCCAATAATTCTGATAAAAGCATAATCACCTGTTTCTCTTTCAGCAGAAGAGGGACTAGCTCTGTGTCTACTGAAACATTGAGAATAAATAATGTTGTGCTCACTTCGGCAGCACACATACTAAAATTGGAGAATAAATAATGCTTTACCAGCTATTTGTCCCTTAATCCAGTCAAGTTGACACTAAAAATCAGCCATCACAGCGACCTATATTCGTGCACATTTCATGTGTGCCTGAGAATACTATATTCCTCTCCTGCTGGGTGGAAAGTTCTGTGTGTGTCTGTTTGGCCCATTTGGTCTGCAGTGTTGTTCAATTCTGCCGTTTCATTATTGGTTTTCTGTCTGGTTGATCTATGATTGAAAGTGGAGTACTGAAGCCTTCTACTATTATTGTATTGCTGTGTATTTCTCCCTTCAGATCTGTCAATATTTGATTTACATGTTTAGGTCTTTTGATGTTGGGTGCATAAATATTTATAATTGTTATATTTCCCTGATGAATTAACCCTTTTATTATTATATAATGACCTCCTTTGTCTCTTGTGACAGTTTTTGACTTAGGTCTACTTTGTCTGATATAAGGATAGCCACATCTGCTCTCTTCTTGTTACCATTTGCATGGAATATGTTTTTTAATTCCTTCACTTTCAGCCTATGCATGTCCTTAATTCTAAAGTGAGCCTCTTCTAGACATCCTATAGTCTTATTTTGCTTTAAAAAATACATTTAGATAATCTATATCTTTTGATTGACCAATCAGTTTGTACATTTAGAGTAACTATTAACAGGTAAGGACTTACTATTGTCATTTTGTTCATTGTTTCCTATCTATTCTGTAGCTTTCTTTTTCATTTTCTCCTCTCTTACTGATTTCTGTGAAATTTGAAATTTTTTGTAGTAACATACTTTGATTCTTTTCTCTTGATCTTTTATTTTATTTCGTATGGGATTTTTTTTTGTGGTTACCATGAGGCTTGCACAAAATTTCTTATGGTTATAACAGGCCACTTTAAGCTGATAATCCCTTCAATTGTTTACAAAACTCTATACTTTTACTCCCACTTCTCAATATTTTTTGTGTTATCAATATTAAAGTTACTTATTTCTATACTGTGTATCCAATAACAAATTGTTGTGGTTATAGGTATTCTTAATACTTTTGACTTAACTCTTTTACCAGGGCTAAGAGTGATTTGTATGCCACTATTGCAGTATCACATTATTCTATATTTGTCTATATATTTACCTTTATCAGTGAAATTTATACTTTCATATACTTTAGTGTTGCCACTTATGATCTTTTTATTTCAACTTGAATAACTTCCTTTAGCAGTTTCTTATAAGGCAGGTCTAGTAGAAACAAACGCCCTCAGCTTTTGTTTGTCTGGGAAAGCCTTTATCTCTTCCTCATTTTTAAAAGACAGTTTTGCAAGGTTTAGTATGTTTCATTGGCATTTTTTTCCTTCAGCACTTTGAACATAACATCCAGCTCTCTCCTGGCCTTCACAATTTCTGCTGAGAAATCTATCTATGAGTAATGAGAGATGTGGATTTTCTGTTGGGGGATACTTCTTCCTGGGTCCTTGGGGTCTCTATACATCTTGCAGTCAGAGGCACCGATTGCCATTGTTTGAACTATCTTTCCAAATTTTTTTCAAAGTGAGTAGTCTTGAAGGATTGAGAGAGTGTTTCTCACATGCTCAAAAGTCTCAGTCTTATTGTCTGCTGTATTATATTCCTATAATTACCACAAATTTAGAACTTGAAGTAACACTAATTTATATTACCTCATAGTTATCTATGTCAGAAGTCCAGCATGGCATAACTGGTTGATGTGATTTGGTTGCGTCTCCACCCAAATCTCATCTTGAATTATAGCTTCCATAATTCCCATGTGTCATGGGAGGGACCCGTGGGAGGTAAATGAATCATGGGTGTGGTTCTTTCCCATGCTGTTCTCATGGTAGTAAATAAGTATCATGAGGTTGGATGGTTTTATAAGGGAAAACCCCTTCCACTCTGTTCTCATTCTCTCTCTTCCCTGCTGCCAGGTAAGACGTGCCTTTCACTTTTCGCCATGATTGTGAGGCCTCCCCAGCCACGTGGAACTGTGAGTCCATTAAACCTCTTTTTCTTTATAAATTACCCAGTCTTGGGCGTGTCTTTATCAGTGGTGTGAGAATGGACTAATACACTGGTTATCCGTTCAGAGTATTACAATACTGAAATCAAGGCACCAGACAGATTGAATTCTTATCTGAAAACTCTGGGGAAAAATTCTCCAAGATCATTCAAGATGTTTGAAAAATTTTGTCTTGCAGTTATACTATTAATGTCACCCTTTTCCTTAGAGGCTGTTGGCCAGATGCTTATCTGTGCTCCTGGAAACCACCCACATTCTTCACCATATGGCCGCCTCCATCTTCAAAGCCAGCAATGGATAATTTATACCTTGTCAAGTTCCTCTCATTCTTCAAATCTCTCTGACTTTTCTGTCTCTGACTTGTGTGTCCAGATTTATAGGGCTCCTGTGATTAGGTCAGGCACACTGGATAATCTCCCTTTTTTTAAAAGTCAGTTTGTAATACAATATAACCTAGTCATGGGAGTATAATTAATCATATGCAGAGTCCTGGGTAATATACAGGGAAAGTACGCCAGAGTCACAGAATTTTGGTGGCCAAAATTCTCTTAGAATTATAAGAATATTTATTATTCAGGAGATTTTCACTTTAAAATATTTATTCCTTAATACTTATTGTATTCAAATTACTTATTTGCCATGGTAAATTTTGGTAGTTTGTGCTTTTCAGGTAACTGGTCTATTTTATTTAAGTTGTAAATTTATGCTTGTAGTATTCTCTTATTATCCCTTGATGCCTGGTTGGTGAGTAGTAGCATCTACTGTTTCATTCCTGATGTTAATAATTTGTATTATTTCCCCATTTTTCTCATTCTTACTAGAGGCTTGTCAATTTTATTAACCGCTATAAAGCCAAGATTTTTATTTCATCAATGTTATCCATCTTGATTTTTACTGTTTTCACTTTCCTCATTATCTACTTTTATTCTTATTAGTTCCTTATTTCAGCTTGGTTTGAGTTTAGTTTGCTCTTGTATAAATTTCCCTCTCTACAAGCTTTAGCTACTCCCACAAATTTTGATATGCTATAATTTCATTTTCATTTAGTTCAGTGTATTTGTAAATTCCCTTGAGATTTCTTCTCTAACCCATGTATTATTACAAATTACGCTGTACTTATTTCTTAGTGTTTGGATATTTTCCTTTTGTATTTTGTTTTAATATTTAATTTGATTCTGTTGTGGTTAAGAAACACACTCTGTATGACTCCAATTCATTAAAACTTGTCGAAGTTTGTTTTATGACCCAAGATATGGTCGATTTTGATTTATGTTATAAAGGCATTTAAAAAAAAAAAGCACGTTGTGCTGTTGTTGGGTATATGTGTTCTATAAATGTCAATTAGATCCTGTTGACAGATTAATTTATTGAGTTATTTTATATCATTCACTTTTTTTTGCCACCACTCACTGATAGGCAAACTTTGACATCACCCTAGTCAGTGAAAATGCAGAGGGGTACCTCTTGAACACTGGATATTGGTGTAAGTCCAAGCTCATAATGAGGTCTCTGCTGACATTATCAGTCTGCCTTATTCTCTCCACCTTTCGGAGTCTTTTCATATTTATATTATATAGGATGTCCAAGATTTTCAGTTGTGCTTAAAGGGAAGAATGAGGAAAAATAAGCCTACTCTATCTCCCCAGAAGTATAAGTATATTTTACTGAATACTTATTTAACTGATTTTATCTCAGTGTAAAGAAACTATTCTTTTGATCTGTTTACAATTGATAGTTGTTCAGTTGGGTTTTAAAGTTTGTTCAGAATCAAGAATCTGGATAATTTATTAATGAAAAAACTCCAGCCAAATTTTACTATAAAAAAGACATTAGGGAGTATAATGATGATGAGTGGAGGAAAGAGAGCTATTTAAAATTAACGGAGATAGACACACAAGGAAAACTTTTTAATGGAAAAGGTTTTTATGCAAATTTGGAGAATACCATCTAGTTTCCTATCTGTGTTTGCCATGAGAAGTAACAATTTTATCGCTTCTGCCTAAAAAGTTGGGTTGGTTAGAGAAAAGAAAGCAGGGGCCGGGCGCGGTGGCTCAAGCCTGTAATCCCAGCACTTTGGGAGGCCGAGACGGGTGGATCACGAGGTCAGGAGATCAAGACCATCCTGGCTAACACGGTGAAACCCCGTCTCTACTAAAATACAAAAAACTAGCCGGGCGAGGTGGCGGGCGCCTGTAGTCCCAGCT
>NW_016812638.1:151857-167494 GCF_001698545.2 Rhinopithecus bieti
ATTCCTTTTCTATTCATCCCTGGTAAGATGTGACCATTTAGATAATATTTTTAAAAACTACTGAATGGATTTACGCAGTGGAATAACACGAAGTTCAACATGACCTTCAAAATTTTCACCCTGAAATAATTACCGGAAGAGGGAAAGAATTGATGGGAGGAGCCAAAGTAACCCAGAAGAGATTAATATTAAACATCTCATGTTGTAATAAATATGTTAATTTCAGACAAAAATAGAATTGAATTGAATTATGTTCCAATTAATGTTTCTTGTTGCAGATATCTAAGGAAATCATAGATTATTAATTGAGACATAATTGCTGCTCAGGTTCTTGAACTGCGGACACAACTTCTGGAAGCAAATATACCACTTCTGAAGTATAAACTTCAGTTATCCATACCTACTCAGTGATAACAAACAAGTATCAGAAAGTTTTAATAAAGGTAGAAAAAAAATCCAAATCAAATTTCATTTAGAGAAGATAGAGAGACACATGCATTATTTTATTAGGCTTACAGAGAACTTAGAAAAGGACATTCTCTGGAAATTTTATGTTAGTTATTTTTCATAGGATCTTAGATTAAGGTAGCAAACAAAGCAAGAAGAAAATTATAGTCTTAGAAACTGCCAAACTAAATAACTTTCTCTGAAAAGACTGGTATTTCCTTTTGGATATGTTGAATGCCAAAGCTACAATTTTTCATTTATTTTCTTTGTCATTGCATATGTAGGTTATTTACTCCAATTGGATGCTATTTGCCTTTTGCCAAAGGAAGTCTTCCTGCAGACTCATATTAAAAACATTTATTCTCTTAAAACATGTTATAAAAACTGTCCCCGCCACTCTTCTTTTGATATCAGCCATTTCCTTATACAGAATTCAGTTGTCAAATGATTGAAGGCCTATGTAATTCAGCCCTAACTGATTATGTGAGACAAAGGTGTCTTAAAAGGTTTTAGTTTAGAATGCCTTTCCCCAAACAGCCCATGTATCTTAAGGTGCACACATTCCAAATAGAAAAGATCAAGTTTCATTGTAATTGCTACTGGAATGGCTATTGTGACAGCATTAGATTTACATTTTGGGGGAGAAAGGGATGCTTAATTTGAGCAAAGACGGATAAATTGCAGGTGAGCTGGCAGTCCTGGATGAAAGCTATTGGAAGTTAGGTAGTTTGAATGGCAGTTTAGGCTGCACATCTTTTTCTTGGAAAAGCTCAGTTTTGATCTACTCTGTTTCAATTTTCTTTAACACATTTTCGACAATAAATTTATTATTTAAAGATTGCACCTTTTTATCAGGGAGACATGACTATAACTTAGCTGCAATACTATTAATATATTGGTAGTAGACTTAGTTTAATGCATAGTTTATTTGGACTTTTTCCTTAAAGAACCTAATTTATCCTACTGAAACAACACACTCCTCCGGAATAAACAAGTAAAACACTTTCTACTGTCATTTTGTTTTTCTCCCAAAATGCTGAATACTAGGAAGCCAAGTACATTCCCTAGTGCCTTTGCATTGTCATGTGAGACTGTGTGAGGTTGAGGGTCCTTGCTTATTAGGAACATGGGGTGTCAGTACTGTGGGGCCACTGGAGTGCTTCCTAAGACTGCTAACAAAGGGCATTGTGCCCACATATTAATTCACACTGCTGGGCTATGTTAACTCCTTTAACTGTCATGATTGTTTATTTCCCTCTCCACCACTAATTAGTGCTTAGAACCTTCCAAGCTGCAAATAGCAGAAAACGTCTGGAAAGAGAGAATACATGAAGTTTGCATCCTGAATGGAATGGGAGAAATATAGTAAGCATGCCTAAAAGACTTTACTTCATGTTTTGAGCTATTCAGCACATGGCTGAGCTCATTTCTTCCTCTTCAGATGTCTCAGTTCAAAAATAAATGAGATAAAATTTCAGTCTCATTTGTATTTATTATTTCCTAGATTCAGTTAGAATTTTTCTTTAAATTTAAGAAAGTCCAAGACATTTTATATGAATATATATAAAGGGGAGGTAAGGATTACATGAATATAGGAAAAATTAGAATACTTTCTGTGATCAGAATAACTTTTGGTTATTTATTCATTATTAAAATACTGATTGAGTGTTTTCAGCTAAAATGGAATAAGTCAGAAACGTATATCCTGCTTTAAAAAGATATTGTCACTGGACTCTAAGCCCCATAGGGGCAACTACAGGGTAGAATTTATCTTTGTTCTGGTTATATAAAACTATTCAACTAATATTTGTTTAATAAATGCAAGAATGTTTAATGTGCCTGGCTACTAGTGAACAGAAGACACAGGCATGCATTTTAAGCAGAGACAAACTATTAGATTTTCCATGGAAGTACAGTGATCACATAGCCACATAGTGGCAAAAAGTCAAGATATAGTCATCATGTGGGACTTTGCTGGATGTTATTTTTTGCTAAAATCAGATGTGACTTGCTGACAAGAGAAAAGTATAATCATATATATTCCCTGTCTTCTCCTAGAGAGTGAGGTAAAATTGTAGATGCCCTGGGTCCTTGGTGAATTTTGTGTGGGGCATAATTTGCATTCTTAGCAAGCATCCCAGATCTTTCTGATGCAAGAGGCCCATGGACCACCACTTGAGGAATATTGTCCTAGATTGTGGGAAGGAAAATTTAAAACAACTTTGAGAAAATACGCAATTGGTCCAAAACAAAGTAAGACTAAATTTGAACGTTTATGTAGATGTGGGGTGGAAAGGGAATGGGGATATGAACTCTCAAAAAATAAAATTCTTAGAATAAACTTGCAGGTGAATCTGCAAGAGAAGAAAAGGGTTGTCTTTATAAAAGATTTATCAGCAGTGATTTAAAAATAAGATATGCATTCAAAGGTGTCTGTTATTGTCTTCCCTTCAAAGAATACACACAACCCAATAATTCTTACCAGCCTCATGGCTTCTACCTTGCTCCAAGCTACCATATTCCCTCCTAGGTAACAGCAACTCCTTTTAACTGGTCTTCTTGCTTCCACAGTGGACCTGTACAATCTATTGTCAAAAACGAAACCAAACAAACACACAAACCCAAAGGACATGGTTACTCTGTTACAACGTGTCAGATCAGGTCACTCTGCAGCTCAAGACTCCTTTTTATTAACAATAAAAGGTGGCCGGGTGCGGTGGCTCACGCCTGTAATCCTAGCACTTTGGGAGGCAGAGGCGGGTGGATCACGAGGTCAGGAGATCAAGACCATCCTGGCTAACACAGTGAAACTCCGTCTCTACTAATACAAAAAATTAGCCAGGTGTGGTGGCAGGTTCTTGTAGTCCCAGCTAGTCCGCTATGGGACGGCGTGAGCGCAGTGGAATGGCATGACGCGGGGGGCCGGAGCTTGCAGTGCCAGAGATTGCCACTCATGGGCGACTCCGCCTGGGGCGACACAGTGAGCTCGTCGTCAATAAATAAAAGACAAGTTCCTTATGATGACCTATCAGACCCCATATTGTCCATGCTCTTTTTCCTTCCTGATCTCATCTTCCACTGCTCACCTCTTTGTAACTCTTCTCCAGTCACAGTGGCCTCCATTTTGATTCCTGAACACACTCAACACGCTCCTTCCCTAAAGACTTTGCAGTAGATACTTTGCCCAGAAGGTTTTTCCCAAGTGTCTGGATGGCTAAGTTCCATGCAATCTTCGTATGTTTGTCCAGTGATTTATTTTCAGAAAGTCCTACTCCAACAGCCTAATTAAAATTGCAACCATTCCCCAAGCATACATATCACGTGAAGTGCCTTACCCTCCTCTAATACATTTTCATAGAACTTACACATACTTACATTACATAATTTAATAATTTATTGTGTCTATTCTTTATTGTTTTTATTCTTCTAGATGTACACTCTATGAAGTCAGCAGTTTTTGTATGTTTTGTTCACTGATGTATTCTCAGTACCTGGAACAGTCCCTAGTACATAATAATCATTCAATATATGTGTGCAGGAATGAAGAATTAAGTGATTTAGTGAAGTGTTTGAATACATATGTTGGATTCTGTCCATAGATCTTCTGATTAATTTTGATTTAAAGAAGGGTCTGGGCATTTCCCTGATTATTAGTGACTTTGAGAACCTTTTCATATACCTGGTGGCCATCTGTCACCTTTGGAGAAAAGTATGTTCAAGTCCTTTGCCCATTTTTAAATTGGATTATTTATTTATTTAGTTAATGATTGAGTTGTAGAAGTTACTTATAGTTTTTGGATATTAACCCCTTAATACATAAATGCTTTGTAAATATTTTATTCCATTCTATAGATTGTCTTTTCATTCTGTTAATTGTTTCCTTTTCTGTGCAGACATTGTTTTAGTTTGATATTGTTCCACTGTTTATTTCTGTTTCTGTTGCCTGTGCTTTTAGCATCATATCCCAGAAACTATTGCCAAGGCCAATGTCAAGAAACTTCCTCTATATTTTCTTTTATAAATTTTGCAGTTTCAGGTCTCATATTTAGATATCTAATCCATTTTGAGTTGATTTCTGTGTATGATGTAAGATTAGGAGTTCAACTTTATTCTTTTGTGGTTGATATCCACTTTTTTCCATCACTATTTGTTGAAGAGATTAGCCTTTCCACATTGTGTGTTCTTGACACTGTTGTTGAAAATCAGTTTACCATAGATGCATAGATTTATTCTGGGGCTCTCTATTCGGTTTCATTGGTCTATGTATCTGTATTTATGCTGGTACCATGCTGTTTTCAATTCTGTAGCTTTGTAATATATTTTGAAAGCAGGAAATATAATGTCTCTACATTTGTTCTTTCTCAAAATCACTTTGGCTATTCTAGTTTTTTTCTTTTCTGGTTCCATGTAAATTTCTGGATAGCTTTCTTCTATATTTTAAATAAATGTCATTGGGATTTTGATGGGAATGGCATTTAATCTATTGCTCATTTTGGGTAGTATCAAAATTACAATGAGATACACTTCACACCTGTTGGGATAGCTGTTATTAAAAAGGACAAGAGGCTGGACCCAGTGGCTCATGCCAGTAATCTCAGCACTTTGGGAAGCTGAGGAGGGTGGATCACTTGAGGCCAGGAGTTAGAGACCAGTCTGGCCAACATGGTGAAACTCCATCTCTGCTAAAAACACAAAAAAGTTAACCAGGCATGGTGGCACACACCTGTAATTCCAGCTACTCAGGTGGCTGAGGCATGAGAATCGCTTGAACCCGGGAGGTGGAGGTTGCGGTGAGCTGAGCTCACACCACTGCACTCCAACGTGGGCGACAGAGTGAGACTGTTAAATTAAAAAAAAAAAAAAGACTATGAATGTTGGTGAGGATGTGGAGAAATTGGAACCCTTGTACACTCTTGGTGGGAATGTAAAATGGTACAACCACTATGGATAAAAGTGTGGAGGTTTCTCAAAAAACAACTGGAACTACCATATGAAAACAATCAACAAAATGAAAAGGCAATCTATAGAATGGGAGAAAAAAATTGCAAACCATGTATCTGATAATGCATAAATATCAAATATGCATATTAAACTCCTATAGCTCAGTTAAATAACCCAATTAAAAACGAACAAAGAAAACTAAATAGGCATTCCTCTAACTTCATACCTGTTAGGATAGCTATTATGAAAAAAAAAAAGATGTCACTGAAGATGTAAAGGAAAGGGATCTTTTTTATACTCTTGGTGGGGAATGCAAAATGGTGCAGCCACTCTGGAAAACAGTACGGAAGTCCTTTAAAATTTAAAATAGAGCTACTATATGATCCAGCAATTCTACTTCTGGGTACTTATCCAAAAAAATCCAAATTAAAATCAGAATCCCAAAGAGATATCTGTACTCCCATGTTCCTTCTACCATTATTCATCATTCCCAAAATATAGAAACAGCACAAATTTCCACTGGCAGATGAATGAATGAAGAAAAAAAAAGTGGTGTATACGTACAATGGAATATTATTGAGCTTTTAAAAAGAAAGAATTCCTGCCATTTGTGACAACATGAAGGAACCTAGAATACATTATGCTATAAGAAATAAGTCAGACACAGAAAAAAAAAATACCGCGTGATCCTACTGATATGAAGTATCTAAAATAGTCAAACTCATAAAAACAGAGAGTAGAATGGTGTTTACCAAGGCTGAAAGTTGGAGAAATTGAGAGATGTTGCTCAAAGGGTACACATTTTCAGTTATAAGATTAATAAAGTACTTTGGGAGGCCGAGGCCGGTGGATCACCTGAGGTCAGGAGTTCAAGACCAGCCTGGCCAATATAGTGAAACCCCATCTCTACTAAGAATACAAAAATTAGCTGGTTGTGGTGGCAGCCGCCTATAATCCCAGCTACCCAGGAGACTGAGGCAGGAGAATCGCTGGAACCTGGGAGGCAGAGGTTGCAGTGAGCTGAGATCACACCACAACACCACAGGAAGCTCCAACCTGAGTGACAGAGCGAGACTCTGTCTCAAAAAAAAAAAAAAAAAAAAAAAAAAAAAGAATAAAGTTTGCTGTATACCTATGGTGATTATAATTAATAATCATGCATTGTATACTTGAAATTTGCTTAGAGAGTAGATTTCAAGTGCTCATATCACACACACACACACAAATAGTAAGTATGTGAAGTAATTAAGATTTTTATTAGCTTGATTGCAGTATTAATATCATCATGTATATATATATATATACTGACAATGGAAAAGAAATGGGTTAGAGAAATAGACACAAGAAGGGTCCTTACTGTGAACACTTAGAAACAGTTTCAACATGACTGATAAAGGAGCAGAAAAGTATTTCCTTGTGCTACGTTTGATTTAAATGCATTCATTATACACATCTTCATTTCAGAGCAATATCTAGTTACTTATATTTATCCACTAGGGATGCTTTAAAGTCAACACTACCAAAGAAACACATATAATGGCATCAGTTTAAAATGTGTGTGTGTGTATTCATTAATAGTAATAATTTGAAAATGTAAAAAATAGGAGGTTCCTAATTAGTTGCATGCTTATATATGGTTTAAAATACAGTGACGCTGAATAGCTATTTTTTTATGTACCAATGAGAGTAGTCAATTTAGACATTCACACTGATAAATCATAAAACTATTTCTGTGATTTTTTTTAGACGGAGTCTCGCTCTGTGCTCCAGGCTGGAGTGCAGTGGCGCAATCTCGGCTCACTGCAAGCTCCGCCTCTCGGGTTCACGCCATTCTCCTGCCTCAGCCTCCTGAGTAGCTGGGACTACAGGCGCCCGCCACTGCGCCGGGCTAATTTTTTGTATTTTAGTAGAGACGGGGTTTCACCGTGGTCTCGATTTCCTGACCTTGTGATCCGCCCGCCTCAGCCTCCCAAAGTTCTGGGATTACAGGCGTGAGCCACCGCTCCCGGCCGATTTAATGACTTTTTACTTAATTTTTTTGGTATCTCCTCTTTTGAGATTGCCTTCAGAGCCAGTCTTATCAATTTGTGGCTACACTGTTTTGGGAAAACTGATAATGATTAAAACAATGGCAAAAGTCTAATTTTGGGAACTCAGTCACTTATTCATCATATATAAATCAAAGTATTTCCAAATATACAGCTCCCTATCTCCAAAATATTGACAGTTTTCATCAAACAGGAAAGTCGAATGAAGGAATAGAAGCACAAGCTTAAAAGAAGACTTAAATGTTTTGAATACTGTCAAATGTTTATCAATACATCGTGACTACCTGGATGAAAAATCTGTCATTTTCAAGTGAAATGTTATATATACCTACAGAAACCAGATATTCACATATTTTATAGTCAAATATTGTGCATATGTTATGAAGGATACTTAACCTTTTGATGTTTTGATGTTCTAAAATTTCAAAATGGAAATATATTCTGTATGCATTCTTGTACAACAAAACTATAAATAAAAATTTGGTAAGTGTAGTAGGCAAAAGAATACTCCACTGAAACATGTCTATGCCCTTTTCCCTGATTGCTGTGAAAATGTTAGGTGACATGCGAAAGGAGAATTAAGGTTACAGATGGAATTAAGTTTGCTAATCAGATGACTTTGAGATGAGGAGAGATTATCCTGGATTATGTAGGTGGACCCAATATAATCACAAGGGTCTTTATAAGTGGAAAAAGCAGGTAGAAGAGAGAGAACCAGAAAGATGGCAACATGAGGAAAACAACCTGTTGTTGCTGGCTTTGGAGATGCAGGAAGGGGGCCATGAGCCAAGGAATGTAGGCAAACTTCAGAAACTGGAAAAGGTGAGAAAATGTATTATCCCCTAGAGCATCCAGGAGAAATGCAGCCCTGCCAATGCCTTGCCTTTAGCCCAGTGTGACCCATTTCAGACTTCTGACCTCCAGAATTAAAATATAATACATTTGCTATAATACATTTGCGTTGTTTTAAGCCATTAAATCTGTCTCAATTTGTTATAGCAGAAATAGGAAACTAATACATTCAGTTAGCGGATGTTTTTGTAGTCATTTTCCCTCTGAAATAGTTTAGATAGTGATTGTTTTTTAAAATATTAAGTGTATTCACAGCCATTATGAGCACTCAATTATAACTTACCAAAATAGTTAACACATCTTGAAAAATAGCCTATAAGAATTTAAAAAGCGTTTCTAAGGAATGGATTAAAAAAAAAGAAATAAAATTATTTGATGCACAAAAAACTCCCAGATTTCTGTTCACTGTTTATTTGCCTACCTAATCTGCAACTTCTAAAATAAATCTATATTCATTTTAGTCCCGTATATCTAATGAGCCGTTGAATATACCAGACTACAATTGCACATATAATGATGTGCAGAGACTCTCTTTGAATTGCACATTTCCAAGTAAAACAACTGCCACCTAGAGCTGCATTGCTAAAAAAAAAAAAAAAAAAAAAAAAAAAAATGTTGTGGTGGAAAAATCCTTCTACTTCAGTAATTACTTAGTCATAGGTAGATTTTGCTTTATAGCTCTATCTAATCTCCTTGTACTCCAGTATTCTCACCTGTAAAATGAAAATAATAAAACATGCTGCAGGAAGCTCAAATGATTGTTTTGAGGACAAAATACAGGGAATAAATCCACATCATCAATTGTAAAGTAATATATAAATACACATTCCTATTATGCTAATTTCTTGATTTGTCAGGTGTGCTTAGGACAATGGAGCAAAAATATCTTTCAAATGCTTTCTGTAACACATTTGTGAATTTCTTGGTTTGTGTTTGGAAGACAGAGATGAGGTGTTTCTCCTTTTGGAGATATCCTGATATAGCGAATCATTCAAGATCATTCCTTACTCCAAAGCACAATATATAGGCTCTGTAAGCACACATGATACTCCCTGTTTATCTTTTGACTCTCATAGTGTTCTTCTCAGGACCCATGACAGAAAATGTTCTTATACCATTTAAACCAAAGAAGAGATGCATATGGGCCATGGCATGAAAACAGTGGTGCCGTCTGTCTTCAGATATGGCTGAATCCCTAGAGAATACGGTGGCTTGAATTATGTTATTAATACTTACTCTTCTGTCCTCCATATCTCAGCTTTACTTTTCTCTTTGTACGATTTGTAAGAAATAGGTGCTATTATTATCTCCATACTAATGATTTGGAAACTGGCCTAAGGGTGATGGAATTATTTGCTCAAGATTACTGTTTTGTAAGTGAGATTCGGGATTTGAACCTAGCCAACCTGAATCAAGATTCTGAGCTCCAAGCAACTGCACTTTTGTTGCTAGTTGCTATTTTTTCAATAAGTTATTCAGTTTTTTTTCCACATGGAATAAGGGATACTGCTCTAAATACACAGTGTTCTTAAAGTTAACAATTCTAGACACAAAAGAGTATCTCTTTTCCAACAGCTGCATCAAGAATCCTGGAGAGAGATGTTATTGGTTTGACTGAGTCACTTACCAATCTTGCCAATTCTGCTCCAATCACTCTGTGCACTCTGTGTGTGTGTGTGTATGTGTGTGTGTCTCCCCGTGAATAACATATTGAAGCAATAGCAACTAGCAAGAAGAGTGCAAGTGCTTAGAATTCAGACTCTGGAGTTATGTTGGCTAGGTTCAAATCCCAAATTCCACTTAGAAGTGAGGTGATCGTGAACAAATTATTCTATCACTCTTAGGCCCAGATTCCTAATCATTAATATGGAGATAATAAGAGCATTTACTTCAGAGGATTTTCAAGGATTAAATTAATTGATTCATGTGAAGAACATATTTATAAGTAGCAGTTATTGCTGTAACTTTAATGGGTACTCTTTATAATTATTAGAAGGCAAATACAGTAACATAAAATGATGACATTCTCCTGAAAATCGACTGTAAACTCCTTCTTTCTCTGAGCCTCTTTTGTCTGAAAATTATTATTACTATAGGCATCTGGTGCTAGTTCATTAATATGTAGAAATGGCACAGCAATGGTAAAATGACAAGGAAACAACAGTGAGAGCGAGAGTAAAGCTTTGCTCCTAAAATCTGATAGATATGAGGAGTGGAAAAATACTGAATATCAGAGGTCAGAAAAGTCAGGAAACTCNATATGCAAATACCTTCTTGCCAGATACTTCTAATTAGATGGAGGTTTTGAGTGAGAGGTGCTCCATAATTAGTTCTGATGCAATCAGGAGAAATCACACTTGATTATATGCTGTAAATTCACTTCAGGATGCTCATGGCTAGCAAAGGACTTCACGGAGGCAAGCACCCAGCTTTAGCTTTTCTGGAAAGACACTTTGTCTCTCTCCTCTCAGCTTTTAAAATAATCTCCTCTTTTAGATTCATGCATTATAGAAAGTTTTACATTATAAGTGGGCCTTGTTTTACATTATAAGTGGACCACCAACTAGGTGAAGAGCAAATGCCTCACAGTTGCAAAGATACTTAATAGTCAAATCTCAAAGCAAAAACACAGGTGTCAGGCAGCTTTAAACGGAAATCATTAAGAAATGTCTCAAGTACAGGCATTATAGTTAAAGGGAACTTGTCAAATAGTGAAGTGACAATAATGGTGCCTGGCTTATTGTACACAAGCAAGGACTTTAGTGCTACTAACTAAATCAAGGGAATTCCCTGAAGAGCTACAACCATAAACATCTGAGGACATAAATTGATTTTTATACTCTTTCTCCTGTCAATCTTCTTGAGGCCATTTTATGTTAATGACTCTTAGTTTGATTCATAATTTTGAAAATATCCTGTTCTTAAATTTGAGAGTGTTTGTGTTAAGGCACACCTCTAGAATGACAGTAAACAACTGTGAAATCATGAAGTCCAGGGAGCACTCCAAATGAGACAAGGCCTGTTTGGAGTTGTTTCTAGGTATACTTTTTCTGCTTCACTTCCACTGTTATAACTTAGGTATAAATTCAGGAAGGAAGGCTCCTCTTAGTAACTGAGTGAGATTTTCCACCCCTGGTTTTGCAGGTCTCAATGTGTTTTCTGCTTAAATACGGAAACAGCCACCAAATTCTCTGCTATTGTTAGCAGCAGTGAAACTGATGGGGTTCCAGCAAACTCTAGTCTTGACTTTTCAGAGGAAAGAATATCTGCCAAGGGGCATAAGGCAGAGGGAGAAACCAAAACAAGTTTTAGAGCAAGAGTGAAAGTTTATTAAAATGTTTTAGAATGGGAACAAAAGGAAGGAAGGTACACTTGGAAGAGGGTCAAACGGGCGAGTTGAGAGATCCAAGTGTGCTGTTCAGCCCCTGACTGGGGGTGTTATACATTGATATACTTCTGGTGTTTCTGTTTCTCCTCCCTCAATTTTTCCTTTGGGGCAGGCTGTTTGCCTGTGCAGTGGATTGCCAGCACTTGGGAGAGGTCACATGTGCTGTGTGTTCACTGAAGTTGTGTGCATGCTCATTTGAGCTGTTTTTCCCTTACCGGTCAAGTATTCCTAGAATAAGGTCATATATCAGTTAAACTTCAATATTTTGCCTCTTAGTGTGCATACTTGAGCCCACTCACCCTAGTCCTGGCGCCAGCTATGACCCGTTATTATTTTAGAGAGACAGTTGAACAACTTCCTTATCATCACTTGATTGACCTGACAATCCTGGGGGTGTGTGGTGGCCCTCTCCTGCCCTGCTCATCTCTGCCTAACCACCTACTCTAACACTATGATTGGTAGAGGGTGGGAGGAGGGTGTCAAATGTCTTTGGTACTGATACCTACTAAAGTAAAACAGTGCTTCACCCACACTGCAGTATTTAATGTTTAAGTTATTTAAAAGGAATATGGAGGTTGTGCTCTTAGATTGTGCTTTAGAAATAGGGACCCTCCAGTTGGCTGGATCACCAAGGTCACAGTATGTGCTTTCATGTCAAGTAGTTTGGACTTCATAACTCTACTCACATTTATCAGGAATTGCACAAAGATTACATTGTTTTGGGGACCTGTGAATGTCTGTGTTCAAAGACAATTCATTGACTAGCAGCCCTTCGTAGTAGGGAGAGGATAGAGCCATTCAAAGTTCAATCCAAAATCTTAATTATACAAAAGTATTCACACTTGAAATGTAGCAATGGATCGCTCTAAGTCTGAGGGGAGAGATCATTCAAGTGTAATCTAGGATTGAACAACAGAGAGTAATAAGAAAATGTAATACCTAATTTAATCAACATAAATAGCCAAAAAATAATTTCAAGATCAAACCAGGAAGATGAATGGGTGCAATATTAAATATAATCATGTAAAAGTAATCCAAACTACCTATGCTTGACAGTTATCTATTATGCAAATCAACCAGGATAGTAAGTTGAAACTCCCTTACAATTCCAGTGTCATTGTTTCAGAAGAAAGCTTTAGAAGCCAATTAACAGTTATTCTCTGTCTTACAGCCCCACACCAGCAAGGATTGCTTACTCGTGTTCTTGGGATCAATGTAAATACCTCTTTTTCCAGGTCAGCTAATTCAACAACATCTATCTCATACCTCAACTTTATTGACTGGGGTTTTAGGAAGATCATGTTGGAAAGGGGTCTTCAACTAAACTAAAATGGAGAATTTTCCTGCCCTTGGGACTGGCCAGTAGGGTAACAGGGAGAAGAGATTAGAAGAGTTGTGTTAGTGGAAGAAGTAGATAAGTTGCATTGGTGGTAAAGGATTCTAAACGTGGACAAATAGGGCAAGAGCATCATAAAAGGCAGAGTAAATTACAGGCATTCATCCTGGTTTGCATTACACTATGGTCTGTGGGGTACACAATTCAAATTGGGTTCAGTTGCTAATTAACAAAACAAATTGCAAGATTTATAAAATTATTAAAAGAAAACTGTAGCAAACCAGTCATGCCATGAAGGCAGAAAATAACAGAGCAGAGGACTCCCTTCTGTGCAAAATTATAACTTAAATATCCCCACTTTATATCTTAGGCCTCAGGTGGCTACAATTTTAAAGGGAAGAAATAAAGCTTTTTCTGTTGGAATCATAACATGATGCCAAATCAAATGATCACTGGCTCAAAACACCCCCAAGTGGCATCATGCACAGCTTGGTTTAATTTTCTTTCAGTTTAGTTAATTTTGTTTCTGTAATTGGCATTTAAAATTTCTGAACAAAGAATGCAATATTTCAAACACAATGTTTTGCCTGGTGTAATGTCTCCAGTTCTTGGCAAAAGTGCCTAAGTAACACAATTCTTTTTCAGCAATTGACCAATGAGGCTTAAGGAACTTTGTGATAGGTACCCAAAGTAACAAGAAAATAGTATATATATTGCTGGAATTTTGACAGAACACAGTCAAGATTCCTTAGGGCTGTGAATGTTATAGCAATGCCTTACTCTTCAGTACCAATTTTATGTATTAGTCCATTCTTGCACTGCTGTAAAGGAATACCTGAGACTGGGTAATTTATAAAGAAAAGTGGTTTAATTGGCTCATAGTTCCACACGCTGTACAGGAATCATCATACTGACATCTGCCTGGGGATGCCTCAAGAAACTTAAAGTCATGGTGCAAGGCAAAGGGGAAACAGGCACATCTTACATGGCTAGAGCAGGAGGAGGAGAGAGATGGGAGAGGTGCTGCACACCTTTTAAATAGCCAGATCGCACCAGAATTCTATCATAAGAACAGCGTTAGGGGGATGGTGCTAGACCATTAGAAACTGCCCCCACAGTTTAATTACCTCCCACTAGGCTACACCTCCAGCATCAGGGATTATATTTCAACATGAGATTTGGGTGGGATCCAAACCATATCATCATTCATCCTCCTTTTTATTCTATTCAGGCCCTCAGTGAATTGGATAATGCCCACCCACATTGGTGAAGGAAATCTTCTCTACTCAGTCTACCTATTCAAGTACTAGTCTCTTCCCAAAACACCTTCACAGACACAAATAAAAGTAATGTTTTATCAGCTGTCTGGGCATCCCTTAGCCCAGTCAAGTTGACACATACAATTAACCATCACACGTAGACATTACAAACACCATTTCTGATTCATTATTTATTTGTTTAAATATTTGGGAAAATGTCCTTTGCTTTTCTCTAATCCCCACTTGAACAGGCCTTTTAAACAATTAGGGCAATTTTTCACCCTAGTAAAGCAAAGTAAAATTATCAAGGTGTTCTTGCAGAACTATCAGTTAGTAAGAGGCGTATGCTAACAGATAGGATGAAAGGAATAACCTATTTTGTGCCTCTTCACCTGTCAGTAAGTCCTGTATCTGCTTTGTTGCTATTGAGGTACATGAAGGAAATAGTCTAAAAGGATACCAAAGGGCCAAAACTGGGTCCACTGCATGAGCAGTAAAGTAGGCAACTGCTAACTGAAAGAAGCATCATACAGTTTAAAAATATCTCTTTGCTAACATCTCCTTTACTAATATCATTCCTTATGGCACCACCAATTACCATTCACTGATATTTTTTTCTTGTTGACTAGGTCCATGCAAATGGAGCTGAGGTAGGGCAAAGAATACCTCTTACTCAATTTTGTATCAAGTGGTGCCAGTGAGTCTATCTTGGAATTTAGGTCTTCAGAGAGTAAATGCCTAAACAGCCTCAAACAGTTGTTATTGGTGGTCATGTTGTATTACTTGACTTTTCCTTATCTAATGTGTTTGGCATTCACTAGGCTCTATTATTCTAGAAAGTCATATAGTTATTTTGGGAAATTTTTGCATATTTTTAAACTAATTATTTTCCATGCATTTCACCCTCACCTCTGGTTGTTCCTAATGGAAAATTGTCTATAAAATCATCCTAATTTTATTCATTCTTCTTCTTCTTCTTTCTATCTTCTGTAGTAGATCCTTAACATTATCTTCCAACATTTTATATTTTAGTTTTCATAAAATAGTTTTTAGGCCAGGCGCGGTGGCTCACGCATGTAATCCCAGCATTTTGAGAGGCCAAGGCGGGCGGATCCCTGAGGTCAGGAGTTCAAGACCACCCTGGCCAACACGGTGAAACCCCATTTCTACTACTAATACAGAAATTAGCTGGGCGTGATGGCGGGTACCTGTAATCCCAGCTACTCGAGAGGCTGAGGCAGGAGAGTCGCTTGAACCTGGGAGGTGGAGGTTGCAGTGAGCTGAGATCATGCCACTGTACCTCAACCTGGGTGACAGAGCAAGACTCCATCTCAAAAAAAATAAAAAATAAAATAAAAACAAAACT
>NW_016812638.1:168888-247370 GCF_001698545.2 Rhinopithecus bieti
AAGTGAAAATTTGTCTGCAAGGACTCAGGCGGACTCAGGAGGTAAGTCCAATTTCTTCTTTTTCTTATTATGGCAAAATGCATATCTTAGTCTGTCCCTGCTGCTGTAAAAAAAAAAATCATAGATTGCATAATTTATAAATAATCAAAATTTATTTGTCACAATTCTCGAGGCTAGAAGTCAAGGTACCAATGGATTAGGTGTCTGGTGAAGGCTCACCCTTTGCTTCTAAGATGGTTGATTGTTGCTGTGCCCTCATATGGTAAAAGGCAGAAGGACAAAAGGGCATTACTTTAACCTCTTTTAAAAGAGCACTAATCCCATTCCTGAGAGTGGAGTGCTCATGACATGATCACTTCCCAAGGCCCCACCTGTTAATATTATCACATTGGATATGAGGTTCCAACATATGAATTTTGGAAGGATGTATATATTCAAACTATAGCAACATATAACATAAATTTTTATCATTTTAACTATTTTAAAATGCACAATTCAGTGTGATTTAGTGCATTCCCAATATTTTGCAGCCGTCATCACTATTTAGCTCCAATGAACATAATCATTGCCCCAAAAGAAACCTCAAAACAATTAGGTAGTCATTCCTATTGCCCTCTTCTCCCAGCCCCTAGCAACCACTAATCCGCTTTCTGTCTCTACATATTTGCCTATACTGGATATTTCACAGTAATGGAATAATAAAATATGTGACCTCACCTCATGTGTCTGATTTCTTTCTTAGCATAATGTTTTCAAGGTTAGTCCATGTTGTAGTATGTATCAATATTACCTTTTGTGGCTGAATAATGTTCCATTATATATGTACATCACATTCATTGGTTGAACATTCAGGTTGTTTCCACTTTGGCTATTGTGAATACTGCTGCTGTAAAAATCCTTGTTCAAATGTTTAACACTTGTTTTCAATTACTTAGATCATATGTATCCAGGGATAGAATTGCTGTGTCATATTGGAATTCTGTGTTTAACATTTTGAGGAATCTCCAAACCATTTTCCACAGTGGTTCCACTATTTTATATTGCCACCAGCAATGTGTGGTGGTCCTAATGTTTTTACATTCTTGTCAACACTCACTATTTTACTTTTATTAAAAAAAAATTACAGCCACCTAGTGGGTATGAAATGGTATGTGGTGGTTTTAATTTGTACTTATCTAATGACTAATGACATCGTGCATCTTTACATGTGCTTATTTGACAATTGTATATCTTCTTTGGATAAATTTATATTCAAGTCATTTGTTCATTTTTTTTCTGAGTTATTTGTCTTATTGAGTTATGAGTTCTTCATATGTTCTGCATATTCGTCTCTTATCAGACATGCGATTTGCAAACATTTTCTCCTATTCTGTGGGTTGTGTTTTAACTCTCTAGATAATGTACTTTGATGGGAAAAGTTTGGAATTTTCACAAGGTCAAATTTATTGACTTTTTTTCTTTCATTTCTTATATTTTTGGTGGCATACTTAAAGAATTATTGCCAAATCCAAGATCATAAAATTTATCCCTGTTTTCTTCAAGGATTTTATAGTTTTAGCTCTTATATTTAGGTCTTTGACTCATTTTGAATTAATTTTATGTATATAGTGTACCATAAGGGCCCAACTACATTGTTTTACATGTGGACATCCAATTGTCTTAATAAAATTTGTTGAAGATACTATTCTTTCCCCATTGAATGATGTTGGCATCCTAGTGGAAAACCGAAATGTATGGATTAATTTGAAAATTCTTAATTCTATTATATTGATAATTATGTTTATATTTATTCCAATAACAAACTTTTAATTATAGCTTTGTAATAAGTTTTAACATCAAGAAGCATTAGTCCTCCAAATTTATTCTTCTGTTCATCTATTCTGGGTCTATTGCAATATCATATGAATTTGAGGATCAACTTTTCCATTTTTTAAAAAAATAGGGCATTGGGATTTTGATAACAGTTGCATTGAATTTATACATCCCTTTTGTCTAAAGATATCACTACACACCTATAAAAATGGCTAAAATCCAAAACACTGATACTAAATGTGGATGAGAATGTGGACCAACATGAAATCTCATTCATTGCTGGTGGTAATGTAAAATAGTATAGCTACTTTGGAAGAGAATTCGGCAGTTTCATACAAAGTTAAATATATTCTTACAGGCCAGGTGCGGTGACTCACGCCTGTAATCCCAGCACTTTGGAAGGCTGACGTGGATGAATCGCTTGACTCCAGGAGGTCAAAACCAGCCTGGGCGACATGGAGAAACCTCATCTCCATAAAAAATACAAAAATTAGTCAGGTGTGGTGGTGCATGCCTGTCGTCCCAGCTACTCAGGAGGCTGAGGTAGGAGGATCACTTGAGCCTGGGAGACAGAGCAATACACTGTCTGTCTATCTATCTATCTATCTATCTATCTATCTATCTATCTATCTAATCTATCCATCATCTATCTAGATATGTATACATATATATACATATGTATATATACACAGTTATATATTCTCACCATATGATCCAGCAATTTAATTGCATTTTTTTGCATTTACCCAAATAATTTGAAAACTTATATCTATACAAAAACCTGCATATGAATGTTTAAAGCAGCCACATACATAATTTTCAAAACTTAGTAGTTTTCAAGATGTCTTTCCATAAGTGAATAGATAAACAAACTGTGGTACATCCACACAATGGAATACTAATCAGGGATAAAATAAAATAACCTATCAAGCCATGAAAAGACATGGAGGAACTTAAATGCATATTGCTAAATGAAATAGGCCGATCTGAAAAGAATAAATACTTCATGGCATTCTGGGAAAGGCAAAACTGTGGAGACAGTAAAAAAATCAATGGTTTCCAGGGGTTGGGGTGAAACATGGATAGGTGGAGCACAGGAGATATTTAGAACAGTGAATTTATTCTGTATGACACTATGATGGTAGATACATGTCACTAAACAGCTGTCAAAACCCATGTATTTTATAACACAAAGGTAAACCTTAATATAAACTATGGATTTACTTAATGATGTATCAATATTGGCGCATCAATTTTAACCATGTAATACAGTATTGTGTGATATTAATAATAAGGGAAACTGGGGAAGATAAGAGAGGATTTATAGGAACTATTTTCTACTCAATTATTCTGTAAATCTAAAGCTGTTCAAAATAATGANGGATTACAGGCTTGAGCCACCGCGCCCGGCCTTTAATTTTCAATTTAACTAATTTTTGCAGCAGCCAGATGAACTCTAAGCCAGATCACAAGGCTAGAGTCCAAGGATATTCTCACACCAATGGCAGCCCTATGTGTCTGCATGTGACATGACATATGATACTCCTTTGCTTGTGCACACACCTTTACTGATATCTGGGTTCTCCACAACTGGAATGCCTGGCTGATATAGTTCATGTGCCCAGGCAGTCACAGCTTCCACAGGGCTATCTTTCTGTGCTCCTTGCTAGAGCCACTGTTCCTCTGCCTCGGCAGGATAGAGGTAATGGGCTGAGAGGTAGGGAGTACTCATGGAGGAACATGCAGAACCACAGGAACCTAAGAATAAGGAATGTGGTTGTGGTGCAAGTCCATCCGTAACCTCAAGATGTGACAGGCCTAGAGAGATAAATTAACTTCCCTAGGGGCATACAGATAGTAAGTTACTTTGTGGAGATGGGACCCCAGGCTATCTGGCCCTCACCCTGCTGGCCAAAACCATGACCACTGTGAATCATGCTCTGATTTCTCTAACTTCACAGTCATCAAGGCCTCCACCCCGTCTTCCCACTAAGTGCTGCCAGCAGAGAAAAATGGAGTTTCCAGTTTCTGGCAGTGCAGCTCTCTGCTCAGGAATCAGGCTCTGTCCTAGGCATTTTACTTTCATTAACTCATTTAATCCCTATGGTCGCTTTATGAATGATCATCTCCATCAGAGGCAACTTAAATTTTCATATCAAAAGAAATTTGACACCCCCACAGTTCTATGAAATAAGAAGATTTGAAAAATTCCCGTCTGTCTCTGACTTGCACAAATTTTCCCAGGACTGTATGTTACATGGAAGGGGAAGATGATTGATCATCACATGAACTGGTTATGGGTGCACTAGTTTCTACCAGGACAAAAACTATACTTGGAAGAGTTATACTTTTGAGAAAACCGTTTATCCACTGAGAAAGCACTGAAGAAATCATGAAGGAAGGCAAGGAATTTCATCTAGTAGTGATATGCCATCTCTATCTTTATACTATGCACGTGACTATTCATTCAAAACCTAAATACATTTATGATAAAATCTGTATAGCAGCAGCCTAAGAAAAGTAGATGGATATTGAAGACAAATAATGGAGATCCAATATATGGATTATTCTCGTGGCTGAAATAAAACTTTAGAAAAAAAGAAAGAGAAATACTAATTACAGAAGCAAATAATGTTTCCTTGAGCTGAAAAAAAAGTTAATCTTCCAAACAAAAGGTTTGGTCAAAGCAATGTTAACACAAATTGTCCGGTACCTGGATGTGAATGGCTAACATTTTGAATTTCAAAGATAAAGAATATTATGAATTTTCAGGAAGAAAAGAAAATATTATCTTCTTTCAATTTTCTCTTGAATGTAACAGTGTAGCAGGATACAAAAGGAAAACATATATGATACATTAAGGGGAAAAGACCATGTGTGATTAAATAATTCTGCATCAAGTCATGTGCAGATGCAACAGAAATAATTATATATGGGTTATTCCCAAGTAAAATTCCCTGAGAAAAATTATCAAAATTCAAAAAATTAATCAAAATAAAACCTTTGAAGTAGAAGTGCATAATATACCTTCTGAAGGTGTGTGTGGAAATCATTTACATATAGAAAGTCAAGTCTGAATAATTACTAAAAATATGATTAAGCACTGCAAATGTTTAAAATAATTTAAATGTTAACCTATTTTGTTTTTTTAAAAAAACCTTTTTAAAAAAATGATTTAATAATTTTTCTCCCGAATATATGCCGATAACAAACATTTGAAAAATGTTGTTTTTCGAGTAGAACATTAAAGATCTTTCATTTTGTTAAGGTTTTGACTTTATTTCTCTAATTTCTAAAATGCATTATGATGGAAGCTTGAAGTTCTTTATTAATGTCCAACTCTCCTCCTAGATTATAAACTTCTCAAAGGGGATTAAGTCTGTGGATCACAAATACCTCAAGCAGTGTCTCATGCATAGTAAATACTTAAGAAATCTTTGTACAATGAATGTGTAAATAAATGAACCTTACTCGAAAAATTCTAGATTTCCATATATCCCAAATCTTTGACAGTTGTCAGTTAATGTTAGACAAAAATGTTTCTATCAGGTTAAGTATTGATTTTTTGTGGATCATTTTTAAAATCTAAAGTCTGGAAACTGTTCTATAGTATGGATTGGTTGTATCTATAATTAAAATAAAACTGAATACTATGGTGAAAGTTTTGGGTGAAGACGTAACACAGGTCACTTAAAGGAAAAAACGGGGAGTCATTAGGCAATGTAGACAAGTATAAAAATAAGTTTATTTCTGATTAAGTAGTGTTTCATAGTCTGTCTTTTAAACAATACTCAAGTTTGTCAGGAGACATGAAAAATATTACAAAAAAGCCCTGGTGAAAAAGAAGTGTCTGTCTGGTCATGTTCAATTTGTATATGGATATCAGTGAGCTGGAAAAGAGCAATCATTTGAGGAAGTCTTGGAGTAGTGTGACTGACATTCTGCAATAAGAAATACTTAAGGGTCAACACTCCTGCATTTTGATGGGATAATTTAGCATGTGCCCTTCACAGATATGGGGCTATCAGGATTGTTGCACATATAGAACAAGGAACGTACCTCCTTCAGTTAGCCATTTTTGAGTGAACTTATTCCTGCACTATGTAGTAGGTGAGAGAAATAAACATCTGTAATACTGTGGTCACTCTACCAGGGCTAGAAAACATAAATGCTGTCTGTTCTAGGCATGTAAGAGTAGGAGTAGTTCTAGAAAAGCATCATTCTATTACTTCACCCCATGTGAGAAAGACCTAGGACATGGGATTCCAGTCTTGTTTCAGTAAATCTCTCAGATGTCAAGTCTGTGGGATGCTGCTGCTAATGACTGGTGGGGCCAATTATCTAACACAGGATGAGAATGCTGAAGCAGTGTCTGTATTGGGATTCCCTAGAAGGAGACCTGAAACAAGATTCATGTAATGTAGCTATATTTGTGGCGGGGATAATGCAATGAAACAGAGGAGGTGGAGAGAGATGGAGAAGGGAAAGCATCCACCAAGAGGTGTAATATCCAACAAGTTGAGCTCAATCCCACTGAGGAACTCTGGGAATCAGTGTAATGCATCCATCTGTTTGGGAAAACCAGAGATGGGTAGAAGTTAAAGTGGTGAATATAAATTTTATTAAAAGAAACTATTGTAAGTAGAGGAAAAGAGATCTCAGTGTAGAACCGGGCTCAATTCTGAATACAACAAGGACAAGTGGGAATTTATAACCAAGTAAAAGAAATGGGGGTTAGTGGATTGAAAATTACCAAGAGGAAATGTCAAGGGGAAAGGAGGATTGTGGCTAAACAAATTTGACAGGATTCTTGCTGAAGATAGGCCAGGTGATCAGATATTAAGAGTGGGGGATGAGAAATTTGATCAGATATTGAGGGTGGTCAGATATAGAGAATACGAATTCTCTCTTAACTGACTTAGCAGGATTCTTCCTTAAACTGGATTCTTGCTAAAACTGGATTCTACAAGGAAGGACATGAAGCCCAAAATTGAGGCCTAGTCAAAAAGAGAAAGCTCACAGGAGCCTGACCAAAGTTTGATTGGGAGAGTCTTTGTCACACCTCAGAATTATCTCTTCTCAAGGACAAGGGACTGAGGCTATTTAGACACCAATTTCTATCAGTCATTGGCTGGAGGCTGCTTTCCAGGACATTAATCCTCTGGTTCTCACAACTGGCCTGCGTAGGCAGGGTGGTTTTTGGTTGTCAAGAAAAGTCCTCAGGCAGCTGGAAGTTCCGGAGCTTTCACTGCAGTGGTAACACACTAGAGGATGGGGGTGGAGCACCAAAAGAGTCTGCTATAAGCAGCCAGGACAGATTTCAGCAGAGGAGTCCATACATATGTTAGTGGCTGCTATTTCAGAGGGCCTGGGAGTGGAGAGATCAACCATTCTCATTAATGCAGCATTTAGAGGTAGTCAAGGCCTAAGGATCTTGGTGAGGACAGCTCATAGGAGGAGGATGAGGAGCCATGCCAGCTTTTGTCTTTGTGTCTGAGATTCTCTACCCAGAGTTGGAAATGTCTTTACCTTTTCTTCCCACCACAGATGGTTGTTGGATATAAAAGGAATCTGGGGAATGTTTCTTTTTTCAGCTCTTAGGCTAATCTTGTTGTCAAAACAGACCATATGCTCAGGATTTAAAATTAGGTGTGATTTACAAAGAACTGTGTTGCAACAAGACAGGAGGGCAGTGCACAGAAGCCAGTAGCTGAGTGATCCACAGCAAACCAAATTCTTAATATGTCCAAATCATAGTAAATTGCTCTAAAACCAAAGACCCCATCCAAGAATTTCCTTGTGGTCAGCAGCAAAGTGTAAGAATCATGTCCTCAGGTACAGAGGGAAGATCTCAGTTAGACTCAGCAGGGCAGTGATACATCGGCAAGGTGAAAGGGCTGCTGGTAGCATGCTTCTGAAAAGCGTGACGATCTCCATTCATTAAGACCTCAACTATGTTCTCTTCCTTTGATACTTTTACTTTTTCTCATAACTCCTGACAGATCGCATAGTCTTTCAGCGAGAGGCCGGTTTCTTCTGCAGTGTTTCTTTAGCAGCCTGGCAGGCCCTCTTTTGGACAACTGCCTTGGCCACCTCTCAGGGATGGCTGAGGCTTAGGAGCTCAGAGAGAGGGAGAGTAGTTGTAGGCATTCAAAAAGTCATGGCGTCCAAGACTAGAATAAACCAATGTCAACCAATGAACAAAATATCCTAGGAGATGGGGATGGGGATCATGGGGCTTAGAAATTGAAGGGGGTTTTGGAGTCTATCATCAAGGATGTTATTAGAAGTATTTCACAACAAATATGGTACAAATGAAGCAGTGTCATTTGTCTGGGGAAATACCCAAGGTTCATTGTCTCACACCAAGGAAATCAAAGATGCAGACACACAATGAGTGAGTTTAAGAGCAGAAGTTTAATAGGCGAAAGAAAGAAAAGAGCTTCCTCCTGCAGAGGAAGGGGTCCTAAGTGGGTTTCCGGGTTTGGGGTGAGATGTGGTTGATTTTATAGATGAGCTTGAGGAAGCATTGTTTGATTTACATAGGGGGCAGAGGATTGGTTGGACCAGGTGTACCATTTACATAGCACGTAAAGAGGCTGGCCACCACACCCTAATCTCTAATATGCAAATGAGGTCTTTACCTAGCTGGCACCATGCTGCCTGCTTTTTTACTGCACACGTGGCAACAAAGGAAAGGGAAGAGGGAACCTCCATGTTGAATATACCTGACTTCCAGGTATCCCTTTTCTATTGGTGCAGCTGCTGGCATTCACCCATGCAAGCATCCAGCTTATTTATCTATGTGTTCGTGATTTTTCAGTCTGCTTTTGTTAAAAAAGAAATGATTTGGGGCTGCTTTTATTAAAAGGAAGTTCCACCAAAACTCTTTTACCCTTACTAACTGCCTAAATAATTTCTTTTTAACTCCTGTATCACAAACACTGACCAATGGGTAGAGCTGGATTCAGGGCACCAGCTGTATGAGGCACTAACTCTGTAGTTACTAGGCCCTGGAGAAGGGGTGAGGGTGACAGGGGCAGTAGTGAGGACCTGTAGAGCATGTAGGTATCCCAGAACAGCCTCAGTTAATTAACTGGTCTGGTACATGCCACGGTGAATGAACTGTCCTGCATCAGGAATTCCCCTTGGTGCCACAGACTCCAGGTCACCAGCAACTTATATGACATCTTTATGTGGTTTAAGGGAAAGCATTCTCTGTTGTCAGGCTGGGTGAGTAGGTTGCTGGCTTCACTGTGAAAAGCAAAGGCTCTCAGCAGGAAAAGTTTTTAAGAAAGAAAAGGTTCTCCTCTAGAAATGAATGATAAAAGTTCCTCAGAATGAAAATGTACTGTCTTTAGGAAAATTACCTGGAAAACTCCCACCCCACTCTATAAAAAATGTTTCTCCCTTGTGAGAAGAGAACTCAGACAGAAGTGCCCCACCCTGCAGACACAGCATGGGGTGTTGATGTTGGAGAGGGTGATATGGGCTGGATTTTAGCAACCCCACACCTCCATGACTGGGCACTTTTTGCAGTGAACAAACCACACTGTGTATGGTGGCCTTGCTGAACCCCTACTATATACCTCAAGGTTACCCCACTCTGTTCTCTAAACTTACTTCCTGTCCTTTTTTCATGAGCACCATGCCCTCACCCCAGATAAATATGTTAAAAAGTTTAGAGTTTACACCCATGAACATTGATGTAGCATATATTTTTCAATTTATTTTAAGTTGGGCACATTTAACATAGCACAGTGATGTGCTGAGAAAGACAACTGGCGATGTAGATGGCTCTGTGGTAAACAAGGTAATTCTTTCCAATGTCAGGTCCACAATCTTGAATCCAGGGCAGCCCTTCTGCTCCCAGAGCAGAAGGAGAAGCAGCCAGGATTGGTGTGTGTTCTTGCAAGCCATTCCGCTAACATCCCGCAGGTTGGCCTGCAGGGATCACTTCCAAGGGTAAGAGGATCGTTGAGTGTTCACAGCCCATTGATTTCCTGGCCATGGCAAAAGAAACTGTCAATAAGGTGCCAGTTGTGGCAAAGGTTGTTTTGTGACCCATTCTTTTTTCTGCTGAAACTCAATTTGTCAAGGCTGCCAGACAGTTCATGATGACATTTAGTCACTATGGTCTGGGTTGGATTTGGGTCATTGACTTGGTTCCCACTTTAGTCATCCAGTATTTTGGAGTGTAACCATTGTGCATATTTATACAAGAGTATATATCTTAGACAATTACAATATCGGAAGAATAGGACCTCTGCTTTCATAGTTTTCAGCGATATATTTTAGCAGAGAAACACAAGACGGGCTCTGAGCAGGATGGCAGGAGAATTGGTTTTCCACTATCTTGGTAGTGTCTGGCAGGTCACCTCATACCCTGGAAAGCAGACCAGGCTCTCAGATGAAATGTTTTATGATAGTGTGACTATAAATCATGGCATCTTGAAGGCACACTTGTAATTTTCCTGGGGCATTGTAGAGCAGCACTGCAATGCTTATTGACTCAGGAAGCGATTGCCCTGCCTTGTATCAAAGTCACCTTGGGCTGCCCCCAAATACTACAGAGGCAGGAATGCTGAGTCAGGCACAGCAATGCATTAGGTCCCTGCCCAGTTGCTCCACTGCACTAATGTTGGCGGCCCTCTTATTTGCCTGTAAATATCCCCTGTCAAACTGGACCCCTGCAGTGATGTCTGAGGGCTGCTCCTCTTCACATTGTCACATCCTTTCCCAGATTACACCATAGCACTGATGCTCTGCACTTCTCCTGTTTGCCTCATCCTTGGCTTCAGTGCAGTTACTCAACTGTAGTGGTTGTGCAGGTTCTACCTTTTCAGGCCTTTTACTTCCCCTGTGCAGTTACATCATTGCATTCATGAGTCAGGTCTCCTCCTCTTTTCCCTGGTTACATTATTGCAATGATAGTATGGATATGCTCAGCTTTGCTCTATTTTCATCCTCTGGCCTAGCACAGTATGCACTGATGGTGGGAGAATATATTTACTCCTTTCACACTCTGTTCACTTACACAATTGTGTAGACGATGTGGCGCTGCCCATCTTTGCAGCTTACATTTCCATTTCCATGTAATGAGTCCCCCGACAGTGTCAGGATTCTCCTCCCTGTATCCAGTTACATGACTGCACTGAAGGGATGATGGCCTTCCTCTTTGCCCCTCTCACATGCCCTGTCTGTGCAAACCACAGTAATAATGATGTGAGGATCCCCCTACTTGCTCATTCAGATCCACTGTGCACTCACACCAAAGCACTGATACTGCTTTCCTTGACCCTGTTCACATTGCTGATCCAGGTACAGTTCAGCTACAACATGGTGCTGGTGCTTTTGGCATGCAACTTCTTGTTCTGCACACCTTGCAATGTAATCACTGTGCTGACAGTGCAGTGTTCTTTCTCCTTTCCCCATCCATATCATTCTTCCAAGATACGGCATTGAATTGATGGATTGGGGCTCCTTCTCTTTGCCCCAATCACATGTTTTGTCCAGTTAATCCTCCTCAGTACTAATGGTATCAAGATTCTCCTGTTTTCTCTGTTGACATCCCCTGTGGAGTTTCACCACTGCACTTTTGCGATAGGACTCCTCCTCTTTGCTTTTCTCACATCCCACATCCAGTTCCATCTGGGGTCACCGTCTTTTCCCTGTTCAAATTTCTAGTTTAGTTACAGCACAATACCAAGGGCATGGGGCTTTTTCTATTTGGCATGTTCACATTCCAGACCAAGCATATCACTGTACTCGTGAGTGAAACCTCATCCTCTTTGTCCTATTCACATCCCCTATGCAGTTACACTATTACAATTTTAATGCAGGGCTGCTATTCTTTGCACAGATAGCGTCTGCTGCCTAGTTATGATAGTGACACCAGCACATGATAGGGCAGGGATACTTCTCTTCACCTTATTAGAATTCTCTTCTCAATGACACCATTACACCGATGCTGTGAGAATGCTCTTCTTTGACCTGCTCACATCCCTGGTCCAGTTACACCTCTGCACTGATGTTGTGGGGTTATTCCTCTGTGCCATGTTAACATTCTTGTACAAGTCATACCACTGAAGTTATTACTCAAAGCTCTTCTTCTAGGCTCTGTTCACATCTCTGTGCCCTGGGCTCCATTCCCACTCTCCTGTTGACAGATGATGCTTCATCCTCCTCTTTGTCTAATTCGCATTGTGTGTACACTTGTACCACTACACTGATAAACTAATGGTTGCAGACCTTATTCTACTTGCCTCAGTCATATACCCTGTCTAGTTATACCACAGCATTAATGGTCCAGAGCTTGTTATCTTGGCCCTGTTAACATTCTCAGACCCAGAAGATGACCAATTGAAGGTCCATTTGAGGAAGAATCATTCAGCCAAATGAAGTCTTAGTCAATGGAAATGGGGTCAGACTGAAGCCAGACTATGATAGGACATATTAAGACATTCACTGCTGATGTTGCTGGATGTTCATGGTTTAAATGGGCAACCAAGCAAGGGAAAGTCTGAGCAGGAGGTGAAAAGTTGGAGGGTACAACCAGCCTAGGGGAAGACCAGTAACACATTCACAGGTGGGGATGGGTTCTGTCTAGGGGAAGAAGTACAGGAAATGTGTGGTTGGAGATTGCAGCTGGCCCTGGGGAGATGAGGCATGAGGTGCAGGGAGCAACATCCCTAGGAGACAATCTGGAAGGAACTTCATGGAAAGGAGAAGAATATATTGTAGGGGAGGATTTATCAAGTAGTGCAGTGGTAGAAGGTACATCCAGCCTAGGGGAGACCAATAAAGAAGGTGAATGGGTTTAGGTTGCAACCAGTCCAGGAGTGGCCATAGTAAGAGGTTCATTGGTTCAGGGTACAGTCAGCCTACTGTATGAGCTAGCAGGTAGTTCATGGGAGGGAGTAGTCAGTCTACAGGAGGAACAAAGTTGAAGTAGAGCCACACTAGGGGAAGGTATCATAGAATGAGCATATGTGGAGAGTATATCCAACTTAGGGTAGTGAATGGTAGTAGTCTGGCTTGGGGAGGACACAGGGAGTTAAGGGAGTTGCTTGTAGAGGGTGCATTAAATGGGTGTGCATTTAGCCTAGGGGCAGATGTAGTATCAAGTATATGGAAGCAGGGATCTACCAGCCTGGAGGACCCCATAGGATGTGCATGAGTGGAGGGTGCATCTAGCCTAGGGAAGGACTCAATAGCAGGTATCTGAGTGGATGAAGTAGTCAGGCTAGGATAAGACCTAGTCAGAGATGCACAGGCAGGGAGAGCATCTATCTATGGGAGAACACAGCATAGCTACTTTCAGGGAGGATGTAGTAAGCATAGGGGAGGATTCAAGAGGTAGTGCAAGGGTAAAAGATGCATACTGCCTAGGGGAGAATATGGCATGAGGTGTGTATGTGGAGAGTGCCATCAATCAAGAAGAGGATCTGGCAGCAAATGATTGGATGGGAAAAAATCTAGCTAGGGGAAGCTCCTGCAAGAAATGCGTTTATAAAGTGTGCATTTAACCTCTGGGCAGATATATTGGCTGATATACAAGGTACAGGATTTTACTAACCTAGAGGAGGACTCGGCAGATGGTTCATGGATGGAGGAAACAGCCAGGCTAGGGAAGAATCTGGCAGTAAGTGAATGAGTGGAGGGAGTGTCCAGCCTAGCAGTGGATTCGGCAGAGGTGCATGGGTGAAGGAAGCAGCTACCACAGGAGAAGGTCCACCAGGGATTCAGTGCAATGGTGGAGGAAACATTCAGCTTAGGGGAGGACAAGGCAGCCAGTATATACTTACAGTGTTCAGGAAGTGTAGATATACACTTTGGTAAGAGCTGTGGGAGTTCATGGTACAAGGTACAGCGATTGCAGGAGCTTGCAGCTTTAGGGGAGGAATCTTCAGAAGGCACATGAATAGATGGGCCATGCAGACTAAAGCAAGACTCTGCATGTGCTACCTAGTTGAAGGAAAGTTTGATAGAGAACCCAGCAGTCAAATCAGGTGTGGTGGTTCCAGCCAATCTAGGGGAAGACCTGGAAGGAAATGAATGTGTGGAGGATATATCCAGCTTATGGGAGGTCTCAGCAAGAGTTGTATGGGTGAAATTTGCAGTGAGCCTAGAGAATGATCCTGCAGAAGGTGCATGAATGGAAGAAGAGTAGAGCATATGAAAGGACTCTGCAGGTTGTACATGGTTGGATAGTTCTTTTACCCTAAGAGAGAATATAGCTGAAGGTGGAGGGGTATAGCATGCAGCCAACATAGAGAAAGCCCTTGTAGAAGGTGTGTTTTTGAGAGTACAGCCACTGTAGGGGAGGACTCAGCAGGAAGTTCATGGCTGAGGAAAGCCCCAGGCCTATAATAAGATTAGTAGGGTATGCACGGCAGCAAAATAGTATTCAGCCAAAAGGCATACCTGGCCATTGTTTTGTGGGTGCTGGATGAATCCAGTCTAGGACTAGGCATAGTAGATAGAGATGGATGAAGAGTACAATCAGCCTGTGGGAGAACTAGGCAGAAAGTGCGTTCATGAAGAGTATATTTATCTTAGGGGAGGACTTGGAAGGAAGTACATGGGTGAAGAGTGTACCATTTTTAGGTGAGGACCCAGTAAGAGGTGCATGGCGTGACTATGAAGCCAGGCTATAAAATAACAAAGAAGGATGTCCCTGGGTGCAGGATGCAGCCAGCATAGGTGAGGGCATAACATTAGTTACAGCTGAGCTGAATGTGTTAGGGTGCAGCTAGCCTAGTGCAAGACTTGACAAGTATTTCATGGGTGAAAAATCATCATGCCTAGAAAGATAACAAAAAAAGCACATGAGAAGAGATGTATACAAGCCAATTAAGATCTGGAAGCTGATACATGAGTACATAATAAAGCTAGCCTGTGGGAGAATCCATCAGCAAGTGTATAGGTGGAGGGAGAATCTAGTTTAAGGGAAAAACATCACAGGCCGTCCATGGGTACAGAATGCAGCCAGACCTTGGGAAGACCCACAAGAAATGCATGGGTAAAGGTGGCATCCTGCCTATTGAAGGATGTGATGCTCAATTCATAGTTGAAATGTTCAGCAAGCCTGAGGAAGGGCATGGTAGGAGGTGTGTGAGTGCAGGGTACAAGCAAGATAAGTTTAGCCTAACTATGGGAGGACAAAACTGGATATGCACATATACAAGCTTCAGCCAGCTTAGGAGAGTGCCAGCAAGAAGTGCATGGGTGGAGGGAACATTCAGCTAGGGGAAAACTTGGCAGGAGGTATATGGGGACAATGAGCATCCCACCTATACACATCGTAGCAGGAAGTGCATGGGTGTAGAATGCAGCCAACTTAGAAAAGGACCCTGCAAGAAAGGCATGGGTGAAGAAAACAACAGACCTAAGGTAGAATAAATGAGACCAATGGGAAGAAGGAGCTTTCAGCTAAATGGAGTCCTGACCAGCAGAAAATGGTAGTAGGTTGCAGCCAGCCCATAGTGCATATATTATGATGTGCATTGATGCAGGGTGCAGCAAATCCTTTGAAGGACCTTGCTAAAAATTCATAGTTGGATAGAGCAGCAAGACTAGAAGAAGTGTCAGAAGGTGGTGCGAAATCAGAGGGTACAGGAAGAACCTAAGGAAGGGTCTAGAAATATGTTCATTGGTGTAGTAAGGAAACTGCCTTGGGTAAGAGCTGCAGGAGTTGCATGGGTTAAGGTTGTTGCCAAAATAAAGAAAGATGTGGCATGAGGTTCATGGATAGAGGGAAAAATCTAGAATATGAGAGCATTCATCAGGTGGTGCATGGATGGAAATTGTATCCATCCTACAGGAGAATATGGCATGAGTGTCATGTGGCAACTTTCACATAGTACAGGAGAGGATCAGCAGAAGTGCACAGGTAGAGGGAATATCTAATATTCGGGAAGATTCTGTGAGATGAGCATAGAATAAAGAATATGTACAATAGGTTAGGCTCTGGCACAAACTGCAAAAGTGGAGGGTTCTTCCAGCCTAGGGAAGGTCTCTTTCAGAATTCCGAGTGGAAAAATCATCAGGCCTAGAAGAGGACCAGAAATGGGAGCATGGGAGGAGGGAGGATTCAGCTTAGGTGAGATCTGATAGTTATTGCATGAATACAAGATGAAGTTACCCTAGGGAAGGACTAAGCAGCTATCACATGAGTGGAGGGATCTTCAGTGGTATAGGACACAGTATAGGTGCATGAATGGAGGGTGCAGCAAGCCAATAGGAGCATATAGTAGGAAGTGCATGGTTTGAAGAAATATCCAATCTAGGGGAGAATACAGCAGGAAGTGCACAGCTGGATGTTGCTTTCAACTGAGGGGAGCATCTGGCAAGAAATAAGTGAGTGAAAGAGAATCAAGTCTCGGCAAGACTTGACAGGTTTTGCATGAATAGAAAGGACATCCTGCCAGGGATAGAAACAGAAGTTGCAGGTGTGTAGAGTACAGCCAACAAGGAGAATGGATAATGTTAAAAGAAAGCCCCAGACCTATTAGAAGAGGCTCATGATGTGTGTAGGAAGAGTGAGTATTCAGCCAAAAGGAGTCCTAGCAAGTGGAAAATGGAGACAAGTTTTAGCCACCTGTTAGGAGGACATGTTAGAATGTAGTTTAGTGTAGGAGAGCAACCAGGCTAGCATTAGTACTTCCAGAAACTTTGTAGGTGGTGAGAAAAGCCAGACTAGAGAAGGTGCTAACAGGAGACTAATAGATGGATGTTACCTCCAGTCCAGAAGAGGACCTGATAGCACTAGCATTAGTTAAGGGAGCATCCTGCTTAGGAAAGGACTGGCAGGAGATGCATATGTGTGATGGTTGCCTCTAGCCTAAGAGAATATGGTTGGAGGTACATGGCTCAAGGAAACATCCAGAATAGGGAAGGATTTGGCAGGTCAGTGGGTTAAGGGCACAGTGAGCCCAGCAGAAAGTGTATGGGTAGAGGGATAATTTAGTCTAGAGTGATGGTGCATGGATGAGGTTGTATCAACCCTAGGGAGCAAATGTTAGGAGGTGTAGAGGTGCAAGGTAAAGCCAGCTTAAGGGAGTGGAGTCTACATATGGCCATAATATAAAGTGCAGAGATCCAGGGTTAAAGCAGGCTATGGGAGGAACTTGCTGGAAATGCATGTTTAGAGGGGATACTCAAGCTGGGAGGGGTCTCAGAAGGATGTGCAAAGTTGGAGTATACAGTGAATAGATGACCCAGAAATATATACATAGATAGAGGCAGAAACCTCCTTAAAATAAGTTCAGTAGAAGATGCATGGGTGAATGTTGCATCCAGCTCAAGGGAATATGGGGCATGAAGTGCAAGGGTGAAAAAAGAATCCAGAGTAGATGATTCAGTAGATGGTGCATGGGAGGAGGGTGCATCCTTCCCAGGGGAGAATATGACGAGAAGTTTCATATATGCAACTTTCAGCCAGTTTCTAATCAGCAGCAGTGCATGGGTGGAGGGAATATTTGCCCTAGAGAAAGACTCAGCTGGGTACAGGAAAAGGGAGTATCTAGTCTATGGGTGACTCAGGCATGAATTGCATAGATGGAGGGTGCAGCCATCTCAGAGAAGAACCTTGCAAGAAGTAAATTTGAGGGAGAAACCATCAGGCCTAGAAGAGGACTGATAGGAGGTGCATAAAAATAGATTGAATTTAACAAAAAGAGATCTAGCATATAGCACATGGGTGTAGGGTGCAGCAAAGCTCTGGCAGGCTCTAATAGACATTGTATGGATGGAAAGAACTGCCATCCTATGTGGGGTCTCAGCAAGAGCTGCAAATGTGGAGGTTACATCCAACCTAAAGGAGGACCTAACAATATGTGTGTATGTGGAGGTAATATCCTGCCTAGGGAAGGATCCACAAAACGTAAGTGCATATTGGTTGAAGCCAGTCTCTGGGGCAATATGGCTGAAAGTGCATGAGTTTAGGGAGAATATAGCATAGGGGATCTTGGCAGGAGGTGTATGTGTGTAATGTGCAGACAACCTAGATGTACCTTGAAAGAAGTGCATGTATAAGGAAATATCAAGCTTAGAAGAGGACTGGAAAAGTTTCATGGGCATAGGGGACATTCATTCAAGGAGACGTCTAGCAGATTTCTAGGAACAGGGAGCAGCTAGCCTCAGGGCGCACACAGTAGAAATTTCGTAATTAGAGAGAGCAGCCAGCCTATGATAGGTCCCAGCAGAAGGTAGAAAAGTGGAGGTTACACCTAGTCTAGAAGAGGACCCAGCAACATATGCATAAGTGGAAATAGTATCCTGCCTAGGGAAGAATCTGCAGGAGATGCATGGTTGGAGATTTCATGCTTGCTAAGGGAGGATACGGCTGGAGATTCTTGGGTGCAAGGAGCATCCAGACTAGGGGAGGACTTGGCAAGACATTCAAAACAAGGGTGAATGGAATTTAGGGGAAAATTTAGCAAGAAGTAAACTAGTTAAGAGAATATCTAGATGAGAAAATTATTCATCAGGTTGTGCATGATTGATGGTTGTATGCAGCCTAAGGAAGAATATGATAGAAGTTGCAGAACTACAGGGTACAGCCAGCCTACCAGAGGCCTCTGTAGGTGGTGCATTATTCAGTGGGGCAGTCAAGCTAGTTGTAGACATTGTAGCACGTACGTTGGTGTGGGGTGCCATTAACTTAGGAAAGGATTCAACCAAAAGTGCAAAGGTAGAAGGAGCAGTCAAACTAATGGAAGACTATGCAGGAGACGTAAAGATGAGGGTAGAATCAGCTTATGGCAGGAAGTTCATGGGTGCAGGGAGCACCCAGTCAAGGTGAAGGCTCAGCAGGAAGTTCATGGGTGGAGCATGCAGCTAGTTAAAGGGTGAACCCAGAAGGAATTGCATGGGTGTAGAGACGATCCAGACTACGTCAGGTTCTTGAAAGTCTTGCATTGGTGGAAGGTGCATCTTGTCTATGGAAAGAATGGCAGGAAGTGCCCTTGTAGCCAGCCAAGTGTAACTGGCCAAGTAGCTGGTTGATTCAGTTTATGTATAGGTGGAAGTTATGGCCAGTCTAAGGAAGAACCAAATGTTTTGTACATAGCTTGGGGATAATACTGCACAGGGGAAAGAATGCAGAAATGATTCAGCAGAGCTATAATACATGGAGGAGAAAGCACCCAGCTTAGGAAAGTCTCTGCAGGATAAGTATGGGGGCAAGAAACACTGAAGATAGGAAAGGCTCCAGAGTAACTTAAATGAATGGAGTGTGCAACCAAACTAGAGGCTGATCCTGGAAGAAATGCATGGGTGGAGAAACTTCAGGCTTAGAACATGAATAACAGGAAATTCAAAAGATAAGTAAGCAGTCAAGATATACCTAGCAAAAGGTGCATGGGTGCAGGGAAAAGCCAGGCTATGGGAGAACAAAATACAAGATACATGGGTGCAGGGTGACAATGGCCTCATGTAGAAAATGACAGGATGTTCACTGATGGAGGAATCAAGCAGACTAAAAAAGTACTTGGCAGAAAGTGCATACATAAAGGTAGTAGCAGCCTATAGGAGTACTTGTCAGGAGGAGTATATGTGCAGTGTGCAGCCAGCCTAGGGGAGTTCATTGTATGAGGGTTATGGGTTGAGGGAGCTTACAGTCATAGGGGAGGATCTGCAGAAAGAACACTCAGACTCATGGAGGATATGACCACTGGTACATGGTTGGAAGGTGCTGCTAGTTTAGGTAAAATACGGGAGAAGTGCATAGGTATAAGGTGCAGAAGCCTGAATGAGTATTTGGCAGCAGATTCATGGCTGTATGATTCAGGTTACCTAGGGGAAAGCATGGCAAAATACGCATATTTTTAAGTTTCAGCCATTCCAAAGGAGGAGCAGCAAAAAGTGCATTGGTGGATGCAGCATCTAGCAAATGTGAGTACTCTAGGATGTGCATGGAATGTAGTAAGGAGCATGTAAACTATAGGAGGTCCCAGCAGAAAATGCATGCTGCAAGGTAGAGCCAACCCATAGAAGGACTGTGCAAGAAGAGCATGGGCAAGGAAAGTATCAGGTCTATTAGAGGTCAGGCAGAACGTGAATGGGAAGAAGGAACTTTCAGCCAAAGGGAGTTGCAAGGTGCAACCAGGCTCTCAGGATTGTATATGAAGTACATGGATGGAGCGGGCATCCAGGCTAGGAGAGATCTAAGAAAGAGGGGCAAAGATGAAGTGTATAGCCAGCTTAGGGGAGAACCCAGAAAGACATGCATACATGGAGGCAGAAACCTGCCTAGGGTGAGAACCATAAGAGATGCATGGCTAGGGGTTGAAGCTAGTCCAAAGAAGGCATGAGGTATATGTGTGTAGAGAGAATCTCGCATAGAGAAAGAATTGGCAGATGGTACATGGTTGGAAACAACATTCAGCCTAGGGAAAGGCTAGATAAGTTGAATATTGGTGAAGCAGTATCTAGCCTAGGTGAAGCCTGAGCATGAATGCATGGGTGGAAGGTGCAGCCATCCTATAGAAGGACCTGCAATAAAACATGGGTTGAGAAATCATCAGGCCTATGAGAGTATAGGAAAAAGATTAATGGGAGGAGAGACCATTCAGCCAAGATGAGACCTGGCAAGAAGTGCATGGATGCAGAGTGCAGGTTGCCACCCTAGGAGAGAACCCAACAGAAAGTAAATAGATGGAGAAGGGATCCAGCCTGTAGGTAGATATTGCTAAAAAATACATGGGGGCCTAACTCAGGCAAGAAGTGCATGGGTGTGTAATGTAGGAGGAACACAAGAGATGCATGGATGGAGGCTCTAGTTGGTCTTGTGGAGAATATGACAATGCTTGCCTGTTTGGCGGCTGCAGCTAGCCTATGAGGGAGGTAATAGGTGGTGCATTGGTTCTGGGTGCAACTAGACTTAGAGAGGTACAGGCAGGATATGCGTAGGCGAACCTGGTAGTAACATCCAGCATAAGGGAGAAAGCAGCATGTGGTGTATGTATGTAGTCTGCTGCCAACATAGAGCTGCATAGTTTGAGATAGCTTCCAGCTTTTGGGGAAGTGTAGGGGTGGAAACAGAGTGATCTCTTTCCTCCCCATCAAAAGGAGGTATGGCTGACATCCCTATAACAAAAGCAAGTTAAGAAGAGAAAATCATAACAATTTATTATAATAGCTTTTTTTTTTGACATAAAAGCCTTCATAATGAAGACCCAAAGATACAGGGGAGCTATCCATTTTATGCTTTGGTTTTAATGAATAATAGATAGCCATGCAGAACTTCGATTGGGGTATGACCTAATGCTAACAGATTGAAAACCTAATGCTAACAGGGAAAACTCAGCAAGGCCTGTGTGTTCAGATTCTTCTTGGCCACTCCTTGCAGCATTCTTTCTTCTCAGGTAGGGGGTAAGATCCTTTCTGGAATGAGGGTCTTATGACCTACAATTAGAGAAGGTTGGTCAGAGAATTACTTTATAGCTATTTGTTACATAAAAAAGAAGGGGAAAGTTAGAGTAATATTTTAGGCCTTATGGCTGCTTTGGAGGAAAAATGATTCTGCCTTGAGGAAGAGAAATTCTAGTTTCTATGGCTGACCTCAGGAGAGAATGAGGGACAAGATACAGGAGGGCAGGAGAAGGTCAGAGAGAAACTGTTACTTCCGAGGCCCGTATTTTAGGTTATCATTTTCTGAGCCCCAACAGGAAACACTGACAGAACTTGCATGGGTGGAGAAGTCACCCAGCCTAAAGCACCACATACAGGTGGTTAGTGGTTGGAAGAAACAACAAGCATTAATATAGAGCCCAGCAGGTAGGTCTTGTGTGAAGACTGCAGACAGTATAGAAGAAGATCAGCAGGAAATATATGCTTGAGTGGCACAGCTATCCTAGGGGAGGACATAGCAGGAGGTTAATGAATGGACGTTGTAGCCTTCCAAGGAAACAATATGGCAAGAGGTGCCAGAGGGTGGGGTGCAGTTAGCATAGGGGAATACCTGGTAGTTAGGTGCATGAATGTGTGCTGTAACAAGTCTGGAGGGACAACACAGCAGGAAGTTTTATGGATAGAGGGAATTTTCATTTAAGAGACACTCAGCAGCTGGTAAATGGGTGAAGAAAGCAATGAACCACAGAGGAAGAATCTGCAGGTGGTACATGTTTGGAGAGAATGAAGAGCTTAATAGAGTAATTGGCAAACAAAATGTGTGGAAGTTGCAAACCAGTCTAGGGGAGTGGCTGGTAGGAAATAAACATATTAAAGACTTATCCAACCTAGAAGAGAATGCAGCAGAAGGTATACGGATGGTGGATACAGGTATGAGAGGGGAGAACTTAGCAGGATGTGCAATATTCCAGCATGCAGCCAGGCTAGACAGTTAGCAGTAGCTCCATGAGCAGAGTGTGCCTTTCATAGGGAGAAAATAGCAGGAGATTCATGGGTTCACAATGAAGCCAACTAAGAGAAGAACTCTGCAAGAAGTGCAGGAGTCAAGAGACCCTCAGGCCTAGAATAGGACCTGCAGAAGGTAGATGGAAAGAAGGTCTATCTGGCCAAGGTGAAAAATTGACAGGTGACATGTGAGTGCATGGGCCAACCATCTGAGGTCAGGATATTGCAGGAGATGCATGAGTGCAGATTGAGGTAGGCCTAACAATAGCTGCATGAGTGGAGAGTGAAGCTGGCCTAGGAAGATAAGACAGAGGCTCATGAGAGAATTGTGCAACATGCTTAGGGGAAGAATCAGCAGGAAGTGTACAGGGGAAAGCATTCATCCTAGATAGGAAAGGATATGGCAGGAGGAATGTGGATAACAGGGTGCAGATACCAAAGATTAGGACATGGCTTAATGTGCATAGATAAGACATGGATAAAAGAATGTGCAGACAGTCTGTGGGAGTACACATCAGAAAATTTATTGTTGCAACTTAAAACCAGCCTAGGGGATGATATAATAGGACTTGCATTATTGCAGAGTGCTGCGAGTCTTGAGGAGCACCTGGAAGGAAGTGCAAAGTTTGAAGAATCAACCAGACTAGGGAAGGACTCAGCAGAGTGTGCAAAGGTAGAAGTAACATTCAAACTAGACAGGGACTCAGAAGTATGTGCTGAAGTGGAAGGGGTATTACTTCCAGGGAGAGATGCACAGGTGATACGTGTGTGGCGGTTGCAGCTGCATTAAAGAAGGTTATGTTTAAAAGTGACTGGATGTAAGGAGCCTCCAGACTAGGAGAAGGCTTGGCAGTACGTATGTGGATTGAAGTTGCAGCAAACCTTGGGGGGGATCCTGCAGGGAATGGATGTGTGAAAGGAACGGCCACCCTATTGTAGGACTGAGCAGGAGGTTCAATCATGAAGAAGTCTAGTGGAGGATACAGCAGAAAATACATGGTGAAGAGACCATCTAGCCTTGAAGATAATTTTGCAGAGGTTCTTGGGTGAGAGTTACATTTATATTAGATAAGACCCTGATGGGTGGTGCATAGGAGGAGGACCATCCATTCCAGAAGAAAACCCAGCAACTAGTGCATTTTTCAGGGGACAACCATCCTGAGAAGTCATGGAAAATGCATCAGGCATATAAAATAAAGGAGAGTGTGTATATGGCAGAAGAAAGCATTGATCCAAGTTGAATCCTAGTAGATGGTGCATGGTAGAGGTTTCTGCCTCCTTGCATGTGCAGATGGTGCATGGATGAACTGGTTCCTTCAGTCCATGGGGGGAATATTAGGATGTGCATTGGTGGAGGATGCACTCAGGCTCTGACAGGACCTGTCTTTAAGTGTGTGTGTGTGTGTTTTTTTTTTTGGTTTTGTTTGTTTTTTGTTTTTTGAGAGAGCATCCAGGCTAGAGGAGGTCTCAGCAGGATGTGCAAAGCTGTAGTGTACATCCAGTCTAAGGGAGAACCCAGCAATACATTCATAGGTGGCAGTAGAATATTACCTAAGGGAAGAATAACAGGAAATGCATCAGTGGAAGTTTGAGGTAGAGAAAGGGAAGTTATGGCAAGAAGTGCATGGGTGGAGGGTACAGTGAACCTAGCAGATAATTTGACAGGAAGTACATGGCTGGGTAGGGCTGCTACTGCGTGTGTGTGTGTGTGTGTGTGTGTGTGTGTGTGTGTGTGTTGGGGAGGGCAGGGCCTCCACACGTGATACAAAGTTGAAGAGAAAAATAGTCATCCTAGAGGACAGTGAGGCAAGAATTACACGGTTAGAAGGAACATGCAACCTATGGAAGGATTGGCAAGGGGTTCATGGTTAAAAAAACATTCACAGCAGGGAAAGTCCTGGTAGGTGGTGCCTGGACACAGTGTGCAGCCAACCTAAAGATGGTTACAAGGAGCTCATTGGTGGAGTATACAGCTAGCCTAGGGGGATAGAAATGAGAGAAAGTACATGAATTAATGGTCCTCAAAGCCCAGAGGAGGACCCATTAGGTAGTTCATGGATATAGGTCATCCAACCTAGGGGATGATATGGCAGGAGAGACATGGTTGGAAGGTACAACCAGCCTAGCAGATGATAAAAATGAAATGTATGGAAAAATAAATCATCCAGCCCATGGAAGTCCCTAAAGGAAGTAGATGGGAGTAAGGAGTATCTAACCTAAGTGAAGTTGTGGCAATAGGTATATGGTGGAGAGTGCAGCCAGTCTAGATAAGGACTAAGCAAGAAGTGCAGGTGGAGAAAGCCTCAGACCTAGAATTGAACTGGAAGAAGGTGCACATTGTGAAGGCATATTCAGTCAAAGAGGAGAACCAGCAGGTGGTGCATGGGTACAGGGTGCAACCATCCTTGGGGAGTACGTTGGAAAAGATGCATTGGTGCAAGGCATAGTGAGCCAAGGGAAAGACATAGTAGGAAGTGAATAGGTGGGAAGAATTGTCAGCCTAATTGAGAGCTTGGAGGAAGATTCAATGTTGGAAGGTACAGTCAGCTTACTGGAAGATTTAGCAGGAAGTTCACTGGCAGAAAGTTCAATAACCCTGGTGGAGGCTCACACAGGAGTTGCATGGAAGAGGATTCATCCATCCTAAGGGAAGACCAACTGGGATGTGCATAGGTGGAAACAGACCTAGAAGAGGACTAACAAGAAGTGCATGGGAGGAGGGGTCTTTCAACCAAGATGAGTCAGAGCAGTTGGTATATGGGTGCAGATTGCTGGAAGCCTATGTGAGTACATATTAGGATGTGAGTTGGGGTAGGATTCAGTGAGTTGGGGTAGGTAATGATGACACAATTGAAAGTGCTTGGTTGTAGAACACAACCAGGCTTAGGGAGAAAAGGTGGTTGGTGTAACCAGGCTTGGGAGACACCCAGCAGTATATGTATAGTTGGAGGGCCATCCTGCCCAGAGAAAGAGCTACAAAACATACATGAGTGGAGGTTGCAGCCAGCCTGTGATGATATGACATGAAGTGCATTGGTGAAGGAACATCCAGATTAATGGAGAACTTGGCGGGAGTTGCATGGGTAGAGGGTGCAGTGAGCCTAAGGGACAATCCATAAGGAAGTGGATGGACAGGAGGAAAATCTATCCTAGAGAAGTACTTGGCAGATAATTCATAATAGAAGATGCATCCAGCCTAGGGGAGAACATTGCAGGAGGTGCAGAGTTACACGGTACAAGTAGTATAGGGGAATTTCAGAGAAAGTGCATTAGAGAAGATCCAGTTAGCTTAGGGTTGGATGTAGTAGTGGGTGCATGGAATCAGAGTGCAGCTAGCCTAGGGAAGGACATAACAGAATGTGCCTTCATGCAATATGCAGCCAGTCTTGGGAAGAACCTGACAAAAAATGAAAGGGTGGAGAGACCAAGCAGCCTAGGATAGGATTTTGGAGAAGGTGCAAATTGAAGGTTACCTTCAATGTATAGGAGGACTCAGAAATACATCCACAATTGAAAGGAATACCTTTCCTAAGGGAGGACTTGTAGGAAATTAATGCATGATATTTGCAGCAACACTAAGGGAGGATATGGCTGAACGTTCTTGGGTGGAGAGAGCTTCCAGACGAAGGAAGAACTTGACAGGAGGTAGGCAGGATGAGGGTGTAGTGAGCCTAGGAGAAGGTCTATCAAATAGTAAAATAGTAATTGTATGGAAGAAGCAACTAACCAAGGGAAGGAATCAGTAGAGGTTGCATGGGTGAATGAAGGGACATGCAGAATAAGGGAGGATGTAGCAGAGGTGCATATGTTTTGGAAGCAAACAACTTAGAGGATAGTGCCCGGGTGGAGAGTTCATCAAACTGAGGGTAGTGCCTGGGAGGAGGGTGCATCAAGCTTAGGGGAGGTCTCAACAGGGTGTGTATGTTTATAGTGTGCTGTCAGAATAGGGAAGTTCATGGTAGGAGAGTCATAGGCTGAGGGAGCTTCCAGTCTTAGGGAAGGTATCAGTAGAAGGTTCATGGCAGAAGGCAGAAACCAACTTAAACCAGCATTAAGGTCCTCAATGGAAGTTGCAAGCAGCCTGGGAAGGATCTGGTAAGAAGTAAATGCATAGAAGGCATACTCAGTCTGGAGGACTCAGCAGGTGGTACATGGGAGCAGATGCATCCATATAAAGGGAGTACATGCCAGGAAGTACGTGAGTACAGAGTGCTGTCAGCCTAGGGAATAACCTGACAGAAGGTGAATGGGTAAAGGATGTGACTACCCTAAGGGGTACATGAAAAGAGGTTCATGAGTGCATTGGAATAACAAGAACATGAGTGGACACATCAAGAAGCACATGGGTGAGCTCAGAATGTAGTACATGAGTAGACAGCATCCAGTCTAGTGGCAAATACGACAGGAAGTGCAGGGGTGAGAGTTTATTCGACCTAAGTGAAGATAAAGTAAGAGAGAGGTGCATCAAAGATAATTTAGTCTGTCTAGGTGAAGAAATGCCAGACGATACAAGGTTTCAAAGTGTAGCTAGCCTGGGAGAGTATTGAAAGGAAGTGGATGAAATAGACAGAAGAACCAGTCTATGTGAAGATTTGGCAGGGAATATATACCCTTGGGGAGTCCTAGTAGGTGGCCACGGGTTCAGGTTGAAGATAACCTAAGAGAAGACTCAGCAATAAGTTCGTGGTGGAGGGAGAAGAGAGTCAAGGGAAGATTCATCAGAAAGTCCATGGGGTGGAGGCTGAACCAAGTTTAGGAGAGGACTCACAGATAGTGCCTCAGCCATCTGCACTCAGATGTGCACTTAGTCAAAGCTAGTACATGGCAGAGTTGCAAAGATTCAGGCTGCAGCCAGCCTAGGGGAGGACACAGCAAGGTCTTTTGGGAGCAGAAGGTCTTAGGACTAGAATATGATCAGTATGGGGTGCATGGGAGAAGGGAGAATTCAGCCAAACAGAAGCACTGGCAGTTAGTGCTTGGGAACACATAGTAGATGGAGCACTGATGCAGGGTTTAGAGAGCCCATGTGTGAACCTGGTATGAAGTAAATAGGTGGAAGGAGCATCCAGCCTAGAGTAGTACTCAGCAGAAACAAAGGTGGAGGGTACAGCCAGTATGGAGTGGAGGTTCTGGCAGGAGTGCATCTGTTGTGACTGAAGCCAGCCTTGTGGAGATCACAGCAGGAATTCCATAGAAACTGATATCATCCAACCTAAGGCAGGCCCCAGCAGGAGTTGCATGGACATAGGTTGTATCCAACCTAGGAGAGTATACAGCAAGATGTGCATGGGTGAAAACAGTTTCAGCCCTAGAATAAGTTCACCAGGAAGTGCATGGGTGGAGGGAGTTTCCACTTTAAGGGAGGATTTTAGCAGGAAGAACTTGAGTAAAGGAAGAAACTATGCTTAAAAAATGATGTCAAGAAGTGCATGGGTGGAGTGAGCATTCAGCGTAGGGGAGGACTTAGAAGGAGGTGTATTTGTGTATTTTGCAGCTAGCTAGCTAGACATCATATTATGAGTAACGTAGGCTGAGATAGCTTCCAGTCTTACTGGAGGTATCTGCCAAAGGTGCATGTGTGGAAGGACATGCCTAAAGCATGACTGTATTCCATATGTTGTTGGAGTAAACAATCAGCTATTAGTGTATGCAGCAACAGGAAGATTGTGTGTGGAGGCTGCAGTGATCCTGCAGGAGGAACTGGCAGGAGGTGAGTGGGAGAGAAAAAGCACTCAGCTTTGAGGAGAACTTGAGAGAATGAACATGGGTGGATAGTACAGCCACCCTGGGGAGAGCTCAACAGGTTATGTGTTGAGATGTGTGTGGGTGGAGAATGCAGCCAGCCTATGGTAAGGGTCTAGAAATTTTGCGTTAGTTGAGGCTGCAAACATTCTAGCAGAGGACCTGACTTGATGCACATGGGTATAGATGGGTTGACACCTCAATTCAGTCATGACAGGAGTTGCATGAGGGGAGGGAAAAGTCAGCCTATGGAGGACTGTGTAGCAGGTGTATGGTGGAGGAGATTCTAATGGAATTAGGAATTGGAAGGAGTGAAGTACTCAAGCATACTGTTGACCTGGGATATGATTAGGCATGACATGCCTGGGTGGGTGATATGGTTTGGCTCTGTGTCCCCACCCAAACTGTAATCCCCACGTGTCAGGGGAGGGGCCTGGTGGAAGGTAATTGGATCATGGGAGTGGACTCACCTCTTGCTGTTCTTGTGATAGTGAGTTCTTACAGGATCTGGATGTTTGGGAGTATAGTGCTTCACCCTTCCCTCTTTCTACTGCTCTGCCATTGTGAAGATATGTATGCTTCCCCTTTGTCTTCCACCATGATTGTAAGTTTCCTAAGGCCTCTCATTCATGCTTCCTGTTAGGCCTACGGAACTGTGAGTCAATTAAACCTCTTTTCTTCACAAATTACCCAGTCTCAGGTAGTTCTTTATAGCAGTGTGAAAACAGACTAATACAGTGGGGAATTCAGCAACCCAAGAAATACATTTATCATGGAGTGAACATGTACAGGGAACAGCCAGGCTATAGGTGGTGTTAGTAGAACATGCATGGGTGAAGTGATCGTCAAGTCTAGGGAAGGACTAACCTGAAGGTGCATGATTAGAGGGTGCAGAAGGCCTAGAGAATGTCTTAGTAGAAGAAAAATGGCATCCAGTTCTAAGAGGATGCAGGAGGTTTTTCATAGGTAGAGGTTGCAGCCGGTATAGGGTTGGACAAAGCAGGAAGTGGATGATTCAGGGGAGTATGCATTCAGCAATAGATCTGGCCGTCAGTGCATGGATGGATATTCAGCCAATATAGGGCTGAATATGTCAGGTGATGCCTTTGTGTAGGGAGCACCTAGCTTACGGGTTGACTCTTCAGCAAGTGTATTACTGGAGGATGCAGCCAACCAAGGGGAGGAACAAGCTGGATGTACATAAATGGCAACTTAAACCAGCTTTGGAAACTATCCAACAGTAAATTCATGAGCAGAAGTTGCCACAAACTTAGGATAGTAGTCTTTGAGAGGTGGATTGGTTAAGGTTGCAGCCAACCAGAAGAAGAAAATGACAGGAAGTGAAACTTAGGAGGGAGCATCCAGTCTCTGTGAAGACTTGGCAGTAAATGTATCAGAGGAGGGGGCATGCAGTCTAGTAAAGGTCATGGATAGAGGTGCAGGAGTGGAGGGATCATCTGGCCCAGGTAAGAATTTGACGGGAGTTGTAGGGGTGGAGGGAGAATCCAAGCTAAGGAAGGATTTCCAGAACATGCATCATTAGAGGAAGTGACAAATTTATGGCAAGATATGGCAAGATATGGCAAGAGATATGGCAAATGCAACCAAAGGAAATACATGATGAAAAGTGCAAAAGTGGAGGAAGCATCTAAACTATCTGAGGGCATGACAGAAGGTGAGTCAGAGGAATGAAAATTCAGTCTAGAGAGTCTCAGCAAGAGAGTAATGGAAGAAGAGAGTATACAGCCTAAGGAAAGACTCAGCAGGAAGTGTATGATAGAGGGTTATGCAGCTTAGGGGAGGATTCCGCGTGAAGTCTATGGGAGAGCTTAAGAGAGGGCATGGGAGAAAGTGGATAGGTGAAATGTACATCTAGCACATATGAGACCATGGAGATGGTACATGGATGGAGGGTTCAGCCAGCCCAGGCAAGACACATCAAAAAGTGCATGGGTAAATGGAGTGACCATTCTAAGGGTAGAATCATCCTTAGAAAGGGTGGAGATTATGAGTGTAGGCTTCAGTCTGCCTAGATGATTACATGATAGGCAGTGCATGGGTGGAAGAAGTATCCATCTTGGGGAATATCTGATATAAGATAAATGAGTAGAAAATGCAAACAAAAGATGGAAGGATTCAGCAGGAAATATGTGTGTGGAGGTTGGGGTAGGAGAAATCAGATTGAAGGAATATTGGAAGGTGTGTTAGTGGAGGGTGCGTCCAGCCTAGGGTTAGACTGAGCCAAAGTTGTATGGGTGTGGTGGTCATTCTTCCAATGAGACAAGATGGCAAGAACTATATGAGTGAACTGTGTGGGCAGATCATGAAGTTTATGAGTAGAATGTGCAGAAAAACTAGAGGAGATCTTGGCAAGGAAAGCATGGGAATAGTGTTCATCCAGCATAGGGTAATACCTGGCAGTACTTTCACGGGTGGAGGAAGCATCTAGCTTAGGTGAGACTCAGGAAGAAGTACATGACCGGAGTGAGAAGGCAGCCTGAGGGAGCACTCTGCATGGTCAGAAGGAGCAGCACCCAGCAAGTAGTTTATGTGTGGAGATTAAAGCCATCCTAGGGTGGGATATTGCAATTGGTGCATTGATGGATAGCATTGCCAACCTAGCAGAGAAACCAGCAGAAAGTGCATGGGAGGGGATGCAATTAAATTTGAATACTTAGTACACAGTAGCAGTTGCCTGGTTGTGAGATGCAACCAGCCTTGGATGATTCTGGCAAGAAGTCCATGGGTGGAGGGGAATAAAGATGACAGCAAAATAAGGCAGGAGACGTATGAGAGGAGGTATCATTCAGCTTAGAAAGTACTTAGGTAGGTGGTATATAGTTGCAGCGTTCAGCTGAACTACAGGGGTGGGTGGGGGGACAGCAAACTGGTTTTCTAGAGAAAACCAGTCCTAGAAGAGGTAAAGCAGAAGTTCGATGGGAAAAGAGAGCATATATTTTACAAGAGACTTGGCAAGTGATGCACAGGTGCAGGGTGACGTTAGCCTAAGGAAGAATATATTAGAAGATTAATTGGTTCAAGGTGCAGCCAGACATGGAGAGCACCCAGTAGAATGTGTATGGGTGGAGGGACCAATAAGCCTATTGAGTTCTCAGCAGGAGTTGCAAAGTTAGATAGTATAACCAGCTTAGTAGAGGTTCTGTCAGAAAGTGTATAGGTGGATGGAGCATTTTTCCTAAAAGAAGATATGGCAAGGGGTTCATAATGCATTCAACCTAGGGGAAGACTTGCCCAGAGAAGCATAGGCTGATCCTGCAGCCAGCTTAAAGGAGAATGTGGCAAGAGTTGTAAAGGTAAATTGTGTTTCATACCTAGGAAAGGACATGAAAGTGGCTGCATTGTTGCAGAGTGCAGCTTCTACAGGAATCCAGTCAATTAGGCAGTGCATGGATAGAGAAAATGTCTAGACTACGGCAAGACCTGGCATGGTACATGGAGAAGGTAGCATTCAACCTAAACAAAACTAAGCAGGTGGTGCATATGTGTAGGGTGCAGCCTAAGAGAGGACACAACAGGAAGTACACAGGGAGACATAAAATCAGGCCTAGAAGTGTGCTGCCAGGAGTTGTATGGGAGAAGTAAACTTTCCACCTAGTGGAATACTGGAAGGTGGTGCATAGGTACAGAGTGCAACCAGTCTAGTGGTGAATTGAATGAGGTTGCAGCCATTCTAGGGACAGACATTAGAGTGGGTATGTTGTAAGGTGCAGTCAGACTAGATGATGATTTGACAGAAAGAGTGTGGGTGGATGCAGCATTCAGCCTAAGGGAGACTCATCAGGAATTACATGCATGGAGGGAACATTCAACCCAGAGTAGACATGGCTGGTGATGCATGGATGCAGAGTGCAGGTAGCCTGTATGAGAGGATATACTAAGAGGCACTCCCATGTAGGGTACAGCCGGTCTCAGGTAAGATGTGTCAGGAAATGTACGGATGAAGGGAGTAACCATGTGGAGGGTATCTCAGCAGGAGGTGCAGAGGTGAAGGATACAGCCAAATTAGAGGAAGATCCAATAAGAAGTGGACAGGTGAAGGAAGCATCAAGTCTAGGGGAGGACATGTTCCATGGCTCATGGTTGAGGAAGTTTCCAGTTTAAGTCGAAACATCTGCAGGTCATACATGTGTGGTGGAGAGATCCAACCTTGGACAGTGCCCTGCAGTTGGTCCATGAGTGGAGGGAGCATCTAGCTTAGCGTAGTACCTAGCATGTCGTCAGTGCATGTGTGGAGATTTAAGCAAATTTGGGAGAGGAAGCAGAAGGAAGTACATATATATAAGGGGGACACTGCCTGAGGACAGACGGCATAAAGCATATTTTGAAATGAGTATTCAGCCTAGAGTAGGCATAGCAGATGATGCGTGGGTGCAGGATGCAGTCACATTATCAGAGGATATATTTGGAGGTGTTTTGGTGCAAGGTATAGCCTCAGGTAGGAATTGCAAAAATGCATGTGCATATGGAGAAGGTAGAAAAAGGGAAGTCTCTTCGTATGTGCAAAAGCAGGACGCAGTCAGGCTAGAGAATGACCAGGCAGGAAGTGTATAAGTGAAAGGAGATCAAGCCTAGGAAGGACATGGTAGGAGGGGGAATGGGTTCAATGAACTAGGTTACAGACCTATATGCATAGAGGTCATCGAGTCAGTGGCTGGTCCCAGTAGTTAGTTCGTGGGTGGAGGTAACACCTAGCTTATTGGAATATAAGACAGTCAGTTCATGTGTGGAAGTTACAACTATTCTAGAGCAGGACTTGGGAGAAACTGTATGTGTAGAGGGAGTATACTGCCTAAGGGAGAACTCATCAGGAAATATATAGACAGAGGCTGTTGTCAGACTAATGGAGGATAGGGCAGGAGGTGCATTGGTGGAAGATGCAGCCAACCTATGGGTAGACATAGGAAAGGGGTGCATGGGTAGAAGGTGCTGCCAGCCATGAAAAGTATATGTTACCAGATTCATCACTGCAAAGTGGAGTCAGCCTAGAAGATTGCAAAAATAGGTGCATGGGTGGAGAGAGCATCCAGCCTAGTACAGAATGTGGCAGAAGATGCATGCAAGGAGGAAACATCAGTCCTAGAGTAGATGCATCATGTGTTATGTGGCTCCAGAGTGCATCGCCAATGATGGAGGATGGTGTTAGAAGTGCATAGGTGAAGAATGCAGTGAAGGGCTAGGCAGCTGTTGAGAATACATTCAGCATAGTGGAGTAAGTATCATGCAGTACCTGTGTGTATGTTTCTGCCAACCAAAGGTAGAAACCAACAGGATCTGCACTGATGAAGCTAGAATCCTGCCTAAAAGAGGATTCTGAAGTAGGAATGTGTAAGGAGGGAGAAACGAGACTGGAGAAAGGTTCAGTGAGATTTGCATGAGAAGAGATTGCTGGCCTCCTAGTGGAAAAATTGGAGGGCATGCATGATTGGAAGGAGCATTGAGCCTAAATTAGGACCCTTCAGGAGGGTACATGCTGGGTAAAAGAGGACCTGAAATGAATTGCATCAGTGGAGGAATTACATGGACATGAAAATGCATCCAGCCTAGGACAGGATCCAGGAGTAATTTCAGGAGAAATTACACCCAGCACGGTAGAAGATTTGGCAAGATTCGGCAAGGGCACACGGTAAAGCAAACATGTAGCTTAGGTAAGGACAAGGCACTAGGTTTGTAGTTGGAAGGATCATCCAATATAAGGAATCAAAAGTCAAGAAATGTACTGTGAAGTGTGCAGGCAGCCTATGAGAGTGCTTGGCATGAGGTCCATTGGTAGAGGGATCCTCCAGCCTATGGGAAGATATAGCACATGGTGCAGAGTTGGAAGTTACATGGAGCACAGGGTGGGGCCCAGCAGGAGGTGCATCGGTGGAGGATGTAGTCAACCTAGGGAGGAACTTGGCAAGAGGTATAGGGCTGGAAGGCACAGACAAGATAGTAGAAACCACTACTAGAAATGCATCAGTAGTGGATGCAGTCAACTTCACAAGTGGAGGTTCAAGAGTGGAGATGGTATCTATTCTAGGGGAGTGTGTTTTAATTTCAGGACTCCAAGGGTACATGGAGCTTCTAGATGAAGGAAGGACGCCACATACATAGGTCAAGGGTGTCAACTTAGGAGAGGTCATTGCTTGAGGTACATGATTGGAAGAAGTATTCAGGCTTGGGGAGGATCATTGTGTCAATTCATGATTGAATAGAACAGCCATCCTATAGAAAGGCTTGGTAAAAAGTGCATGAGTAAAGGGTACATTCAGGATGAAGATAATGGGGTCTGGGGCCTTCTAGATGATCTTTGAGTAGACAAAGCATCTTTCCTTAATTTGACCTTATTATGGAGTAAATAGATTGAAGTCACGGCATATCTAGGATAGGATCTGACAGAAAGTGCATGGGTGGAAGCTGGAGCCAACTTAGGGAAAAAGTTTTGGCAGGAGACTCATGGGTTAAGGCCAGAGATACTTGGGAGAGGTGCATGGGTCACAAATGCATCCAGCATAAAGGAGTAGCAGGAGAAGCATGGGTGAGGACAACATCCAGCTTAGGGTATGACCTGGCATAAGGTTGCTGGGTGGAATGTGCAGGTAGTTTAGGGGATAATTCAGAAGGAAATGCAAGTGATGAGAGATCATCCAGTGTATTGGAGGACACGATAGAAAAATGTATGGGTGAATGGTGCATCCAGGCTAGGAGGAAGACCTGGAAGGAAATGCATTAGTGGAAACAGTATACAGACTAAGGAGAAAAATTGTGGCAGTGCATGGATATCGAGCATAGTGGATAATTTGGCAGTAAGTGTATTGCTCATGGGTATTGCCAGTGTGGAAGAGGACAGGAGACAAGACTAGAGAGAACACTCAGCCTAAATGTTGATCCTCAGAAGATTCATGAGTTAAGATTGAAGCCAGCCTGAGGTGGGCAGGGGAGGGGCAGGAAGTGAATTAGTGGAGTGTGGAGCTGGCTTACAGGAGGTGGCAGCAAGAGGTGCATAGGAAGAATGCTGCAGCTGAACTAGGGAAAGAGGCCAGGCACAGTGGCTCATGCCTGCAATCCCAGCACTTTGGGAGGCCAAGGCAGGCAGATTGCTTTAGCCAAGGAGTTTGAGACCAGCCTGGGCAACATGGTAAAACCCTGTCTCTACAAAATAAAAATTAGCTGGGCATGGTGGCACACACCGGTAGTCCCAGTTACTTTGGAGCCTGAGGTGGAAGGATCGCTTGAGCCCAGGAGGTTGAGGCTGCAGTGAGCTGAGATCATGCCACTGCACTTCGGCCTGGGTGACAAAGTGGGACCCTGCAGACAGATAGATGGATAGATAGATAGATAGATAGATAGATAGATAGATAGATAGATAGAACTAGGGGAAGAATTAAGATGGGATGCATTGTAGGATAGAGCATCTAGCCAAGGTGAGGACTCTGCAAGAGGTGCATGGATACAGGAAGCAGCAACCTTTGAGGAGAGATTCTACTGGAAGAGTGTAGATGGAAGTGAGAAATTGTGAAGATGTGAAAGAAGGTACATGTTTGAAAGTGCAGTCGGTATAGAGGAAGAACTTGCAGGAGTTGCATGAGTCAAGTATGCAGTCAAGTTAGGACTGCACATATTAGGAGATGCTTGGGTACAGTGTGCAGTCAGGTTAGGAGAAGATATGGACAAAGTGCATAGTTGGGGTCACATCCAGCCAACAGGTAGGTAGACTTTGCAGTTAGTGCATGGGTGCAGAAAGCTGTCAACATTGGGAGAAAAATCTTGCAGTAAGCGCATGGGTGGATGAGGTATGCATCCAATCCATGGGAAGCTGTGGCTGAAGGAGGATAGTAAGAATGTTGTAGACAGGTTATGTCAGGGCACAACAGGACCATGTGTGGTGGAAGCACCTAGCCAAGGGGAAGACCTGAGGGCCATGCATGAGTGGAGGGTTCATACATGCTGAGATACATCGATGTAGGAGGTGCATAGGTGGAGAGAACATCCTGAATAGGGTAGAATATGACAGGAGGTGTGTGAGTGAAAATGCAAGCAGCTTATGAAAGAACGTGCTGTAGAGGCATGGATTTAAGTTTCAGCTATCCTAAGCGAGAATGTGGTCAGAGTTTGGTGGAGGGAGCATTCAGTTTAAGGAGAGTCTTGAGAGGCATGATTGGTTTGTGAAGTGAGCCTAGGGAAGGATCCCGCAGGCCATGCATCACTGGAAGGAGAATCAAGACCAGAGTGGACTCTGCAGGTGATGCATGGAAGGGTGCTGCATCCAGCTTAATGTAAGACATGGGAGGAGTGCAGGGTTGCAATATGCAGTCACTGTGGAAGATCTTGTAGGAAGTGCAAGGTCTAGAATGCACCCATCCTAGGGCTGACGTAGGAGGAGGTGCATATATGTGAGATTCAGTCAGCCTTTTAGAAGACTTGGATGCAGTACCTGATTGGAGGGAGCATTCAGCTAAGGGGAGAACACTGTGAGAGCTGCATGGATGCAGAAAGCAGTCACCCTCTGGGAAGAATCCGGTAGGAAGTATATACATGGAGTCAGCATCCCACATAAGGGAGAACTTGGCAGGAGATGTATCAGTGGAGGGTGTGCCACCATATGGGAGGACATATCAGCAGAGGCAGGGCTGGAGGGATTTCCATTCTAATGCAAATAATCTGGAGGAAGTGTATAAGTGTAGGAAGCATGCATTCTAAAGCTGGAATTTCAGTCAGCCTTAGGAAGAAGAATCAGGAGGAAGTGCATGGGTGGTGGGAGCATCCACTATAAGAAAATAATAGGAGCCAGGCACGGTGGCTCACACCTGTAATCCCAGCATTTTGGGGGGCTGCAGTGGGAGGATTGCTCAAGCTTAGGAGTCCAAGACCAGCCTGGGGAACATGTTGAAATCCCATCTCTGGAAAATAAAATAAAATAGCTGGGCGTGGTGGCACACACCTGTAGTCCCATCTACTTGAGAGGCTGAGGTGAGAGGATTGCTTGAGTCCATGAAGTGGGAGGATTGCTTGAGTCTGGGAGACTCAAGGAGGGCAGAGTAGAAGATGGATTATTAGAGGGTACAGACAGCCTAGGGATGGACTTGGCAAGATGTGTATGTCTAAAGTGAGCATTAGTCTACGGGGAACACGGGAAGATCTGTATTAGTGGAAGGCACAGGAAGACTACAAAAGTAGGAAAAGGTAGAAAAAGTAGAAAAACAGTAGGAAAAGATCTTCATGAAGTGTATGAGCAAGAGGTATACTAAGCCTAAAGGAAGTCTCATCAGGTAGTATACGGAAAGAAAATTAATCTTGCATTGAGGAGCACTTGGCGGTTATTTGCATGGATGCAGGAAGCACAATACCTAGGTGAGACTCAGAAAACTGTACATGGATGGAGTATGTTGTCAATTTGTATCTAGTAGGTACATAGTTGGAGAAAGCACTTGACTAAGGGAGGACCCCGAAGAGGGTGAATTAGTAAAGCTTGCTTTTGGCCTAGTGTAGGACCAAGCAGGATATTCATGATTCCAGGTAGCAGTCAGCCTACTGGAGCACTCTACAAGGAATAATAAACATGCGGTGGGACGAGCCACATATGATTAGTGGTGTTGGTTTGACGTATTGGGTGGAGTGGACATATTGAAAAGTGCAGTCAGCCATGAGTCTGCCTACACTTTCCTGCCCATACATTTTCCACTGGATCCTCCTTTATTCTGCTTGCAATGTACACTAAAAGAACTTTACCAGATTCTTTCCTTAGGATGGATGTTCCCTTCACCCATTTACTCCCTGCGGAATACTCCCCTAGACTAACTGTGCCCTCCATTCATGCACTTTCTGTAGCATCCTACCCTAGACTGGAAGCTTTCTCTCCCCTTTCCCCTCCTACCAACTCCTACCCTAGGGGATATATTCCCTGGTGATATGCCCCTCCTGCTAGGTCCTACCAGAGGCTGGATGCACCATTAACCCATGGATTTCCTTTCATGTTCTGTCTTACTGTTTTAGGCCATTCTTGCTTTGCTATAAAGAAATACTGGAGACTGGTTAATTTATAAAGAAAAGAGGTTTAATTGGCTCATTGTTCTGCAGGCTATACAGAAAGCATGGCACCTGCATCTGCTCTGTTTAGAATGCAGCAAGTCTAATGGAGAACATTGCAGAAAGTGCATGATTGGAGGGTAGCCAAGCTAGGAAAAGGACCTGGCCTTTGACACACACTTCAGTCTATTTGGGCTGCTATAACAAAATGCCATAAACTGGGTGGCTTATAAACAACATAAATTTATTTCTCATAGTTCTGGAGACTAAGAAGTTCAAGGTCATGGCACCAGCATATTCAGTGTCCAGTGAATGTCCGCTTCCTAATTCATAGACAGCAGTCTCCTTGCTATAAACTCACATGGTGCAAGGGCCAAGAGAGATCTCTAGGGCCTGTTTTAAAAAGCATTAATTCCATTTATGAAAGCTCCACCCTCATGAATTAATTACCTTTCAAAACTGTCACTTCCAAATACCATCACATTGGGAGCTAGAACTTAACATTAATTTGGGGGGTGGACATAAACATTAAGTCTATAGCAGTGCACGAATGTAAGGATTATCCATCTTAGGGTAAGACCTCATAGGAGATGCGTAGGTGGAGGGTGCAGTCATCCTAAGCAAAGACATGGTGAAGTACATGAATGAAGGGTACATATACCTTAGGGAAGGATTTAGCAAGAAGTGCATGGGTGTAAGAAGCTTCCAGACTAGGATATAACATGGTAATATATGCATGAATGGAGGCTGCAGGAAGGAGACAGCAAGAAGTTTATAAATACGAAGTGCACCAAAACTGGGGAAGATTCTGTAGTCAGTATTTTGGTGGAAGGTCCAGCCAGCTTAAGGGAGTAATCAGAAATAGATGCATGAGTGAAAGAAGCATAGCGATTAAATAGGATTAAGCCATAAGTGTGTGGGTGAAGGGAAGATTCAGCTTAGTGGAGGAATATTCAGCAGGTACACTGGTGGAGGAAGAATTCAATCGTGGGAGGAAAAAGAGAATAGAGCCAGCAGAGAAGAGAGTATGGCTGGAGTTACCTGGTTGGAGGAAGCAACAAGCATAGGAGAAGATCTGTAAGAGATACATAGATGGAGAGTGTAGACAGGGTAGGTGGGGGCATAGCAATAAAACAGGGAGGGTACAGAACAAGTTGAGATGTCATGCAGGCTAGGAGAGTATTCAGCAATAGGAGTGAGGATAGATACAGCATCTGCATCTCATGCTGCTAATAAACACATACCCTAGACTGGGCAATTTATAAAGAAAAGAGGTTTAATTTACTCACAGCTCCACATGGCTGGGGAGGCCTCATAATCACAGTGGAAGGCAAAGGAGGTACGAAGTCAAGTCTTACATGGCAGCAGGCAAGAGAGAGCTTGTGCAGGGGAATTCCAATTTATAAAACCATCAGATGTTGTGAGACTTATTTACTACCACAAGAACAGTATGGGGGAAAATGCCCCTATTATTCAATTATCTCCACCTGGAGCTGCCCTTGACACACAGAGATTATTACAATTCAAGGTGAGATTTGGGTGGAGACACAGCCAAACCCTATAAGCATCCAGACTGGAGGAAGACTTGGCAAAAGATGCGGGAGTAGATGGTGCAGCCATTCTAGATAAGACTAGGTAGTAGGTGGAAGGTTTAAAGGAAAATCTAGTGTAGGGGAGAAAGAGATAGGAGGTGAATGCAGGGTGCAGGCGTCCTGTTAGAGTACTTAGCATAAAGTCCAAGATAAAGGGACCATCAAGCCTAGGATAAACCTTGTGGGGAGTTCACCTTTGGGGTGTGTAGCTAGCCTAGGGAAAGACTTGGCAGAAGATAGGGGTAAGAGGTGTCATTCAGGTAGGGTATTAATATTGTTTGCCATTACTGGGAGCATTTGGCCTGTAAGAGTACTTGAAAATAGGTACCCAGTTGATGGTATATCCACCTAAGGAGAAAACGTGGCCAACCTTACAAAAATACAGAAACTATCCTGACTAGGGCCTAATATTGTAGGAGGTACATGGATGCAGTATGCAGCAATATAGTGGAGGACTCACCAGGAAGTTCATGGGTGGAGGGACCACATAACCAAGGGTAGAACTCAGGAGGTGCTGCATAGATGGAGGGCAGAGCCACCCTAGGGGAGAATCTTTCTACAAGGGCATAGATAGAGGGAGCATGCAGGCTAGGGTCAGAAGTATGTGCATAGATGGAATATGCATTCAATCAGTCTAGAGGAGAATTTGCTTAGATGTGTGTGGGTTAAGGAAGCTTCTAGCCTAAGGGGAGGAACCTGTAAGAGGTGCATAAAAGTATTGAAAATCAAGCCTAGGGAATGACAAAGCAGGTGATGCAGAGTGGGAGGGAATATTCAGTGTAGTGTAGTACCTGGCAGTAGTACATATGTTGAGGTTGCACTCAGGGTATGGGAGGATACAGCAGAAAGTTTATGGTTGGCAAGATAGTCCAATATAAAGGAGGACTTAGGTGTAAGTATGTGTGTTGATGGTGCAAATAATCTGGGAGGGGTCATGGTAGGAGTTTCATAGGTGAAAGAAATACCTAGTGTAAGGAAGGATCAGCAACTGATACATGGGTGGAGGGTGTAGCTAGTTTATACAGGACCTGACAGAGAGTTTATGGCTTGGGGAGCAGTCAGCCTAATTGAAGAACTAGGTGAGGATAGGTATAGCATAGGTGGAGAGAGCATCCTGCGAATAGGAAGATATGGCAGCAGGTACATTGGTGTAAAATTCAGTCAGCCTAGAGGATAGCTCACATAAGATACTTGGACTAGGGTTGTAGCCAGTCTACAGGAAGATGTGGCAGGAGATGAATGTAGGAGGCATTCTGGCAAAGGGAGGTCTTAGAAGGAGGTACATTATAGAGAGTGTAGCAAGCCCAAAGGAGGTTCTGGCATGTTGTGCATGGTGAAGTGTGATCTAGATAAGGTGAAAAATTGTCAGATGGTCTATGGGTCACATATACACCCATACTATTATTGGGAAAAGGCAAGAGAAACAGGGGTGCAGAATCCAACCAGCCTAGGAGATGATCACAGGAAGTGCATGGATGGATTAAATATAAAGTATAATGAAGAATTTCACAGAATATGTAAATTAGCTAATTCAAAGAGCCTAGGAGAAGTCCTGGGACAACTTTCACAGGCATAGGGAAAATTCAACCTATAGGAAGACCTAGAACCAGGTCCGGGGGTTTAGGGAAAAACCAGTCTACCAGTGGCCTATGCAGGGTGTGCCTAGGTGAAGGGTGTCACCAGCAAAGGGGAGGACAAAGAATAAACTGCATGGGTAGAGGAAGCATCAAGCTAAAGCATGGACTAATCATGAGGTGCATGCCTGGAAGACGCCTAAGGGAGCATCTTCCATGGAAGATGTCTAAGGGAGGACTCTTCAGGAAATGAATGATTGTAGGGTGTAGCAGAGCTATCGGGAGGGGTGTTGGTGAGGCAGTAACTGCATGGGTGAATAGCACATCCACCCTATGACAAGCTCTTTCAGGAACTGTGTTCATGGGTTGTGTTGCCAGCTGAGGGAAAAAAACCAGAAGAAAATTCATGAAAGGTATCTGTATTCAGCCTAAAGGAATATCTGATAGGAATTACACAAGTGAAAGTTGTGGGAGGTGGCCAAGAAGGCTGACTAGAAGCAGCTAGTGTGTGTGGCTCTCACAGAGAGAAACAGAAATGGTGATTAAATATAGCACCTTCAACTGAAATATCCAGGTACTTGCATTGGGACTAATGAAGGACACAACTTGACCCACGGAGAATGGAAAAGGCAGAAAGATGACCCACTCAGGAGAGACACAGAGCCAAGGGAACCGCTCCTGCCCAGGGAAGTGGTGAGTGAATGTGTGATCCCCGGAACTCATGCCTCTCCCACAGATCTTTGCAACCCTTAGGTCAGGAGACGTTCTCATGAACTCACTCCACCAGGGCCTCTGTCTGACATACAGAACTACGTGGAGTCTCAGCAGAGTGGTCACTCAGGCATACCTAGAGACCCAGAAACCTTCAATACCTGGGCTTTCCATGTTTCCTGGCAAGAGTAGCTAAGTAGAAGTACAAACCCCTAGAAAAGAGGTTGAACCCAGAGAGCTGAGCAGCGGCAGCCTGCAGGCCCCACTTCCATGGCACCTCACAGGAAAAGATCCACTACTTTGGAATTCCAACCAGCCACCAGTAGCAAAGTTGCACCCTCCCTGAAACAGAGCTCCCAGGGTGAGGAGTGGGCCATCATCTTTGCTGTTTGGATAACTTAGCCAATCCAGCCTTCGAGCTTTGGAGAGTCCCAGGTAACTGGGGGCAGAAGGGATTCCCCAGCACAACTACTCTATGAAAATGTGGCCAGACTGCTTTTTTAAAACGTGTGTCCCCAATCCCATTCCTTCTCACTGAGTGAGACCTCTCAACTGGGGCCTCCAGCCACCACCACTGGTTCTCCTACCAACATATATTTGAAACCTCCCCAGAACAGAGCTCCCAGAGGGAGGAGTGGGTCACCAACATTTCTATTTGGGCAGCTTAGCCTTTCCAGCCTCCAGGTTTTGGAGAGGCTAAGCTGACTGGGGGTGAAATGGTACTACAACACAGCATAGCTGCTCTACAAAACATGGCCAGACTGCTTTTTAAAGTGGGTCCCTGATCCTGTTTCTCCTCACTGAGTGGGATCCCCCAAACAGGGTCTTCAGCCAACTCCTACAGATGCATTCGATCTGGAAATGGGTCCATACCTCCCTGGGACAGAGTTTCTAGGGAGAGAAGCAGGCTGCCATCTTTACTCTTTCATAGCTTTCACTAGTGACACCTCCAGGTACTGGAAAATCCAAGGCAACGAGAGACTGGAGTGGGCCCCCAGCATACCATAGTAGTCCTATGGAAAAGATACCAGACTGTTACATGGGTGCCATTAATCCCCTGCCAGAACAGTTAAGCCAGTAGCTCGGCAACTCCATGGACAGAGCTTCCAGGGGCAACTGAAAGTCTCTCTGCCACTGCCTCTGCAATGGAACTGCCCTTGCTACTCTTGGACAAATGAAGCAACAATGACCCTAAGTGCCTTATCCACACCTCCAACAAGCTGCAGTCTACCCAAGGAGAGGAGGCCAGTCCATCTCTCATGGGTCCCGCACACACTCCATTGCTCATCACCAGACAGGGAACCCCTGGCATGGGCATATAACACACACCCTTCATCCTGGGCTGATTGCACTGAGCGATTGCTGACCTACATCTGTTAGGGGTGGAGCACCCAGAAGACAAGCAACAGACCCTCAGTCATAACCACTACTAAGGTTTCTTCTTTTGCTACCTCCAGGTTAAAGAAGGAGCGAAAGCACGGAGATCACCCAAGGGCTGCATTGGGAAGGCCAGGAGTGCCAAGCTGCAATCTATAGCCAGCATTCAAAGTGGAGACAAATGCACACTTTCAGAGCATTGAGAAGGAACATGGCTGCAACTGTGAGGAACCATAGGGGAACCACACAACTGAGCAAGAATCTACCAACTGACCAATAAGCCTACATGTCACCTACTGGATTGCACCCAAAAGCTTCAATGCCAAAAATACCTTGCTAACATACCCTGCTCTAAAACCAGAGATAGGAAGTCAGGCTCAAATAAAGACCCTGCACAAAGCCTCAGCCTGGTGAAAATATGCAGAAGATTATTGACTGAACTCAGTCTACACTGCAATTAAAGGAACAACAACATGCAGAGATGAGAAAGAACCAACACAAGAACTTCAGTCACTCAAATAGCCAGAGTGTTTTATGTCCTCCAAATGATCACACCAATTCTCCAACAAGAATTCTTAACCAGGCTGAGCTGGCTAAAATGACAGAAATAGAATTCAGAATATGGATAAGAATGAAGATCATCAAGATTCAGGAGGATGGCAAAACCCAATCCAAGGAAACTAAGAATCACAATATGGCAATATAGGAGCTTAAGGATGAAATAGCTGGTATAAAAAAGAACCTAATGGGTCTGACAGAGCTGAATAACACAATGCAATAATTTTCCAATGCAATCACAAGTATTAAAAGCAGAATAAACCAAGCTAAGTAAAGAATCTCAGAACCTGAAGACTGCTTCTCTGAAATAAGAGTCAGAGAAAATAAAGAAAAGAATAAAAGGAAAGAGCAAAACCTCCAAGAAGTATGGGATTATGTAAAGAGGCCAAATGTGTGAATCACGGACATCCCTGAAAGGTAGTAAGAGAAAGCAAACAACTTGAAAAACATATTTCAGAAGATCGTCTATGAAAATTTTCCCAACCTGGCTAGGGAGGCCAAGAGTAAAAGTCAGGAAATACAGAGAATTCCTGCAAGATTTTATACTGGGAGCCTATATTCAACATTCTTTAAAAAAAATCTTAAAACAAGCATTTCATATCCAGCCAAACTAAGCTTCCTAAGCAAAAGAGACATAATGTCCTTTTCAGATAAGCAAATGTTGAGGGAGTTCATTACCACCAGACCTGCCGTACAAGAGATCTTGAAAGGAGCACTAAATATAGAAAGGAATGACTGCTACCAGCTAATACAAAAACACACCTAAATACACAGAACACTATCACTATAAAGCAACCACACAAACAAACCAACATAATAACCCACTAACAATACAATGACAGGATCAAATCCACACATATCAATACTAACCTTGAATGTAAATGGCCTAAATGCCCAACTTAAGAGGCACAGATCTGTGGCAAGCTGGATAAAAAAGCAAGACCCAATGGTGTGCTGTCTTTAAGAGACCCATCTCACATGTAACAACATCAATAGGCTCAAAATAAAGGGATGGAGGAAAATCTACCATGCAAATGAAAAACAGAAAAAAGCAAGGTTTGCAATCATAATTTCAGACAAAACAGAATTCAAACCAACAAAGATAAAAAAGACAAAGAAGGGCATTACATAATGGTAAAGGGTTCCATTCAACAAGAAAACCCAACTATTATAAATACAGATGCACCCAACACAGAAGCACCCAGATTCATAAAGCAAGTTCTTAGAGACCTACAAAGAGACATATACTCCCACACAATAATGGTAGGAGAATTCAACACTCCACTGACAGTATTAGACAGATCATCCAGGCAGAAAATTAACAAAGATATTCAGGACCTGGTCCAACATAGGGCCAAATGGAATTCACAGATGTCTACGGAATTCTCCACCCCCAAAACAACAAAATATACGTTCTCCTAATTGCCACATGGCACATACTCTAAAATAGACTATGTAATTGGACATAAAACAATCCTCAGCAAATGCAAAATAACTGAAATCATACCAAACACACTCTTGGACCACAGCGCTATATAAATAGAAGTCAAGACTAAGAAAATAGCTCAAAACTATGCAATTATATGGAAATTAAACATGTTTCTGAATGACTTTTGGGCAAATAAGTTAAGGCAGAAATAAAAAGGTTCTTTGAAACTAATGAGAAAAAAATCTACAATATACCAGAATCTCTGGGACACAGCTAAGACAGTGTTAAGAGGGAAATTCGTGACACTTAATGTCCACATCAAAAAGTTAGAAAGGTCTGAAATTAACAACATAACATCACAACTGAAAGAATTAGAGAAACGAGAACAAATCAGCCCCAAGGCTAGCAGAAGTCAAGAAATAACCAAAATCAGAGTCAAACTGAAGTAAATCAAGAATGAAAAAACATCCAAAAAATTAAAAAATCCAGGAGATGTGTTTTTTTTTTTGTGAAAAGTTAATGAGATAGATAGGCTGCTAGCTACACTAATACAGAAAAAGAGAAGATTCAAATGAACACAATTAGAAATGACTGACTGAATGTTCCCACTGGTCTTGCAGAAATAAAAGTAACCATCAGCAACTACTGTGAACATCTCTATGCACACAAACTAGAAAACCTGGAAGGGATAGATAAATTCCTGGATGCATACACCCTCCCAGGGCTGAACCAGGAGGAAACTGACTCCCTGAAGAGACCAATAAGGAGCCCCAAATTTGAATCAGTAATAAATAGCCAATGAATTAAAAGAAAAAAAGCCCAGGACCTGAAGGATTCACGGCCCAATTCTAACAGATATACAAATAAAACCTGGTACCATTCCTACTGAAATTATTCCAAAAAATTGAGGAGGATAGACTCCTCCCAAACTCATTCTATGAGGCCAGTAAATCTTAATACTAAAACCTTGCAGAAATACAAGAAAAAAAGAAAACTTTAGGCCAATATCCTTGAAGAACATCCATGCAAAATTCCTCAACAAAATACTTGCAAACTGAATGCAGCAGCATATAAAAAAGCTAATTCACCATAATCAAGTAGGCTTCATCCCCAGGATGCAAGGTTGGTTCAACATATGCAAATCAATAAATATGATTCATCACATAACAGAACTAAAGACAAAACCACATGATTATCTCAACAGATGAAGAAAAGGTTTTTGATGAAATTCAACATCCCTTCATGTTAAAAACTCTCAATAAACTAAGTATTGAAGGAACATACCTCAAACTAGTAAGAGCCATCTGGGACAAATCCATAGTCAACAGTATACTGAAGGGCCAAAAGCTGGAAGCATTGTCCTTGAAAACCAGCACAAGACAAGGATGCCCTCTCTCATCATTCCTATTCAACACAGTATTGAAATTCCTACCCAGAACAATCAGGCAAGATAAATGAATAAAGGATATTCGAACAGAAAGAGAGGAAGTCAAACTATATCTGTTTGCAGAGGACATGATTCTGTGTCTAGAAAACCCCGTAGTCTCAGCCCAAAAGCTGATAACTTCAGCAAAGTGTTAGGATGCAAAAATCAATGTATAAAAATTATTAGAATTCCTATACACCAACAACAGCCAAGTTGAGAGCCAAATCAGAAAGGCAATCCCATTCACAATTGCTATGAAAAGAATAAAATACCTAGGAATACAGCTAACCAGAGAGGCAAAAGATCTCTACAATGAGAAATACAAAACACTGCTCAAAGAAATCAGGGAAGACAAAAACAAATGTAAAAACATTCCGTGCTCATGGATAGTGTTATGGTTTGGTTCTGTGTACCCACCCAAATTTTATGTTTAACAAAATTCCCAGTGTTGGAAAGGGTACATGCTGGGAGGTGATTAGATGATGGGTGTGGATATCCCCCTTGCTGTTCTCATAATAGTGAGTGGGTTCTCAGGAGATCTGATGTCTTAAAAGTATATGGCACTTTCCCCTTCACTCTCTCTCTCTCTCTCTCTTGCTTCCATGTGAAGACATACTTGCTTCCCCTTTGCCCTTCTGCCACACTTGTAAGTTTCCTGAGGCCTCCCAGCCACACTTTCTGTACAGACTGCAGAACTTTTATTCAATTCAATTTATTTCCTTCATGTGTTACCCAGACTCGGGTAGTTCTTTATAGCAGTGTGAGAATAGACTAATACAGAAAATTGGTACCAGAGAAGTGGGGCATTGCTATAAAGATACCTGAAAATGTGAAAGCAACTTTGGAACTGGGTAACAGGCAGAGGTTGGAACAGTGGTTGGAACAAGTTTAGAGGCCTTCAGAAGAAGAACAGGAAAAGAGGGAAAATTTGGAGTTTCCCCTAAGACGCTTGTCCTGAAATGGTTTTGTGACCAAAATGCTGATAGTGGATATGGAAAATGAAGTCCAGGCTGAGTGGTTTCTCAGAGATCTAAGGAATTATGGAACTAAAAGGGTCAACTCTTGCTATGCTTTTAAACAAGAGAACTGGCGGCATTGGCATGCCTCTAGAGATCCTTGAAACCTTTGAAACTAGAGAGATGAATTTAGTGGTATCTGGCAAAGAAAGTTTCTAAGCAAGTAAAGCTTTCAGGAATTAGCCTGGCTGCTTCTAAAAGCCTACACTAATTTTCATAAACAAATAAATAGCCTGAAACTAGAACTTATATTTAAAAGGGAATCAGAGCATAAATGTTTGGAAAATTTGCAGCCCAATCATGCAATAGAAAAGAAAAAAAAATTCTGGCTAGGAATTCAAGGCTGCAGAGATTTGCATAAATAAAGAAGACCAGAATGTTAATAGCCAAGACAATGGGGAAAATGCCTCCAGGGTATTTTAGAGACCTTCATGGTAGTCCCTCTCGTCACAGGTGTGGAGACCTAGGAGGAAAAAATGATTCTATGGCCCAGGGCCAGGACCCCATTGCTCTGTGCAACCCCAGGACATGGCACCCTGAATCCCAGGGGCTCCAACTTCAGCAATGGCTAAAGTGGGACAAGGTACGGCTTTGGCCACTGCTTCAGAGGGCACAAGCCCCAAACCTTGGTGGTTTCCACATGGTATTGGGCCTGTGGATGTACAGAAGGCAAGACTTGAGGTTTGGGAGCCACCTAGATTTCAAAGGATGTACGAAAATGCCTGGATCCCAGGAAATGAAAATCCCTGGAAGAAGTCTGCTGCAAGGACAAATCTCTCATGGAGAACATCTACTAGGGCAGTGCAGAGGGATGCGGAGTTAGAGCCCCCACACAGAGTCTCCTACTACCTAGTGGAGTTGTGAGAAGAGGGCCACCGTCCTTCAGATCCCAGAATGGTAAATCCACTAACAGCTTGCCCTATGGGCCTGGAAGAGCTGCAGGCACTCAATCCCGGCCCATGAAAGCAGCTGTGGAGGCTCTACCCTGCAGAGTCACAGGGGCGAAGCTGCCCAAGGCTTTGAGAGTCCACCTCTTGCATCAGTGTGCCCTGGGTGAGACATGGAGTCAAAAGAGATTATTTTGGAGCATTAAGACTTAACGACTGCCCTGCTGGGTTTTGGACTTGTATGGGGTCTATAGCCACTTTATTTCGGCCAATTTCTCCCTTTTGGAATGGGAACATATTCCCAATGCCTGTACCCTCAAAGAATCTTGGAAGTAACTATCTTGTTTTTAATCTCACATGCTCATAGTTGGAAGGGACTTGCCTTGCCTCAGATGAGACTTTGGACTTGGATTTTTGAGTTAATGCTAGAATGAGTTAAGACTTTGGGGGATTGTTGGGAATGTATGCTTATGTTTTGAAATGCAAGAAGGACACAGTCTTTGGGAGGGCCATAGTGGAATCATATGGTTATGTTCTCTGTCCCCACTCAAATCTCATGTTAAATTGTACTGCTCAGTGTTGGGGGAGGGAGTTGGTGGGAGGTGACTGGGTCATGGTGGCAGATTTTGCTCTTGCTGTTCTCATGATAGTGAGTGAGTTCTTAGATCTGATGCTATGTGGCACTTCCCCCTTCACTCTGTCTCTCTTTTGCTGCCATATGAAGATGTGCTTGCCTCCCCTGTGCTCTTTTGTTGTGATTGTATGTTTCCTGAGGCCTCCCAGCTATGTTTTCTGTACAGCCTGCAGAACTGTGAGTCAGTAAAACCTCTCTCTTTCATAAGTTAACCAGTCTCAGGTAGTTTTTTATAGCAGTGTGAGAATGGACTAATAAAGATATGAAGAATTAATATCATTAAAATGGCCATATTGCCCAAAGCAATGTACAGATTCAATGCTATTCCTATCAAACTACAAACAACGTTCTTCACAGAACTAGAAAAAAAAAATTGTAACATCTATATGGAACCAAAAAGAGCCTGAGTAGCCTAGAAAATCCTAATAGCTAGAGGCATCATGTTACCCAACTTCAAACTATACTACAGTGCTACAGTAACCAAAACAGCATGGTACTGGTACAAAAACAGGCACTAAGACTAATGGAACAGAATAGAGAGCCCAGAAATAAGGCCACTCACCTATGAACTATGACCATCTGCTGTTCAACAAAGCTGACAAAAATAAATAATGGGGAAACTCTTCCTTATCAATAAATGGTGCTGGGATAACTGTCTAGCCATATGCAGAAAATTGAAACTGGACCGTTTTCTGACACCACATACAAAAGTCAACTCAAGATGGACTAAAGACTTAAATGTAAAACCAAAACACTATAAATATCCTGGAAGACAATCTAGAAAATACCATCCTTGACATAGGAATGGGCAAAGATTTCATGACAAAGACATGAAACTGACAGTGGTATCTAATTAAACTTAAGAAATTCTGCACAGAAAAGGGAATTATCAACAGAGTCAATAGATAACCTACAGAATGGGAGAAAATATTTGCAAAGAATGCATTTGACAAAGGTCTAATATCCAGCATCTGTAAGGAACTTACACACATTTACAAGAGAAAACAATTCCATTAAAAGTGGGCAAAGGACATAAACAGAAATTTTCAAAGAAGACATACATGAGGCCAACAAGGATATGAAAAAGTTCAATAACACTGATCATTAGATAAATGCAAATCAAAACCACAATGAGATACCATTTCACACCAGTGAGAATGGCTATTATTATTAAAAAGTAAAAAAAATACAGATGCTGGTGAGGTTGCAGAGAAGAGGGAACACTTGTACATTGCTGGTGGGAGTGTAAATTACTTCAGTCATTGTGGAAAATAGTATGGTAATTCTTCAAAAAGCTAAAAGCAGAATTACCATTCTACCTAGCAATTCAATTACTGAGTATATACTCAGAGGAATATAAGTCATTCTACCATACAGACACATACACATGGATGTTCATTGCATCACTATTCACAACAACAAAGACATGGAATCAACCCAAAAACCCATTGATGACAGATTGGATAAAAAAAACTGTGGTACATATACACCATGAAATACTATGTGGTCATATAAAAGATTGAGATCATGTCTTTTGTGGGAACATAGGTGGAACTGGAGGCTATTATCCTTAGCAAAATAAGGCAGGAACAGAAAACCAAATACTGCATGTTCTCACTTGTAAGTGGGAGCTAAATGATCAGAATTTATGAACATAAAGAAGAAAATAACAGGCACTGGGGTCTACTTGAGGGTGGAGGGTGGTAGGAGAAAGAAGAGCAGAAAAGGTAACTATTGGGTACTGGGCTTAATATCTGGGTGAAGAAATAATCTGTACAACAACCGTCCACGAACGAACCTTCACATGTACCCCTGAACTTAAAACAAAAGTTAAAACAAAGTTGCTGCTTGTCTAGATTTTCACTGTTTAGGGGGTATATGGATGGGAGATGCAGTCAGACTCAGGGAAAAGATGACAAGATGTTCAATGGTGAAGCAAGCATCTATTCACAGTGAACACTCAGTAGAAGGAGCACCAGAAGAATTCTCCTTCCTACGAGAAGTGTTCACTGAAATTGATTGAGGGGTAGAGACCATCCAGCCCAGGCAAGAACCCGGAAAGAGGTACACAGGTAGAAGGTACAGCTAACATAGGGATTTTCTTGGGTGGCAGTGAATTAGTGGAGGTTGCAGCCAGTCTAGGAGAGTATTTAGCAGGAAGAACATGAGTAGAGGTGTCATCTTCCCAAGGAGGGAATTTCTGTAAAATTGCACTAGTTCCAACTAGCCTAGGGGGTTATATGGCAGGATGTATGTAAGTAGAGGGTGTAGTTAGCCTAGGAAGGGACATGGCAAGAGTTGCGTGGGTCAGAGGAATACCCAGCCTAAGAAAACACCAGGCAGGATGTTCATGATAGAGGGTCCAGCCAACTGAGGGTAAGAAATGTTAGAAGGTGCATGATGGAGATTCCAGTCTATCTAGAAAAAGTCATAGAATTATGTCCATGAGGAAATATTGCACTCCATCTAGAGGTGAACTTGATAAGAGATGCATGGTCTAAGAAAGAGTCCATAAAGGGGAAAACCTAGTAGGTAGTATATGTGTGGTATATTCAGTCAACTAAAGGGAGGATATTTTGGATAATGCATCAGTGGAATGAAAATATGTACTAAGAGAGGATTTGAGAAGAGCTGCATTAGTGAAGGAAGCATCCAGGCTAGGAGAGGACTTGCAAAGTCCCTGGGTAGAATGTGTAGGGAGCCTAGTGGAGCAACCAGGAGAAAGTGCATTGGTGGAGGGATAGTCTAGCCTGAGGTAAAAATGAACAGGTAGTGCATGGTTTGAGAATGTATCCAGCCTCAGGGAGGGTATTTTAGGAGGCAGACAAATTCAGGGTGCAAACAGACTTGCAGAGGACCTAGCAGAAAGTTCATAGGTTGAGGAAGAATTTAGCCTAGGGTAGGACTTGACAGGAGGTACACGAGTGTAATTTGAAGCCAGTCCCCAGGAAGACTTACCAGGAAGTACATGGGTGAAAGAAGCATTCAGGCAAGAGGAGGACTTGACCAGACGTCCATGATTGTAGGGTGCAGCAACTCTAGAGGAGGATACAACAGGGTATTGCATCAGTGTCTGGATAAGCCAGATCAGAACAGGATCTAGGAAGAAGTACATGGGTGAAGAGAGCATCCAGCCTAGTGGAGGATATGGCAATAAGTGCCTGGGTGGAAGTTGCAGCTATCTGAGGTTAAAACCTACAGGATATATATGGGGGAGGCTACAGAAAGCCTCTTGTAGGATCTGACAGAAGATTTTAGAGTGGAGGATGCATTTGGCCTGAAAGAACACATGGGATCAGGTGCAGAGGTATAGGGATCAGAGACAATTTGCATAAAGTGCATGAACCAAGGGAGTACCCATTCCAGGATAAGATTCAGAAAGAAGTGCATGAAAAAAAACTTCAGCCTAGGGAAGGTCCCATGAGTTTTTGTATGGGTGCAGAAAGTAACCAGTCTGGGGAAGGACCCAGAATGAAGTGCATGGGTGGAGAAAGCATCAGACTTGGAATAGGAGTGGAATAAATTGCATGAGAAAATTAAATCAGATTATGAGGGATTCTGGTGGATTTGTAAAATTGGAGTATACAGCCAGCTCAAGAGAGGATCTTTCAGCATTTGCATGAGATTAGGAAGCAGTGAGAGTTATATTATCCTGGGTTCTGCAGAGAAACAGAACATATTTGTATGTGTATGAGGGATCTTCACAAAGTTCATGGAAAGTATGAAATATGGAAAAATGCAAACATTTTTTGCACCAAAATAAATTCACACTACCTTGTTGTAACATGTCTGAACAAGATCTGGCTTGAGGTACTAAGAAGGATAGGGCATCAGTGTGAAAAGGGGCCCAACCAGAGAGCAACATGAATTCTGCTAAAATTAAAGGAAGAACAAACATCAAATTTATGCTGAAGCTTGAGTGGAAGCATGGTGAAATCACTGATGCTTTACAAAATGTTTGTGGAAACAATGTCCCCAAATATCAGCAGTTTACAGATGGGTAATTAGTTTTAAGAAGAAGAAGGGACAAGATGATGTTGAAGATGAAGCTCACAGCAGCAGACCATCTGCATCAATTTTCAAGGAAAAAAAAATAATCTTGTTCATGCCCTAATTGAAGAGGACTGGCGATTAACCGCGTTGACAGTAGTCAAATGCCATAGACATCTCAATTAGTTCAGTTTACACAATTATGACTGAAAAATAAAGTTGAGCAAACTTTCCACTCAAGGGGCACTAAAACCATTGTGCTCAGATCAGCTGCAGACAGGAGCAAATGTTTCAATGGAAATTTTAAACAAATGGGATCAAGATCCTGAAGCATTTCTTCAAAGAATGTTTATAGGAGATTAAACTTGGCTTTACCAGTATGATCCCGAAGACAAAGCAAACTAAAGCAATGGCTACTAAGAAGTGAAAATGGTCCAGTCAAAGCAAAACTGGACCAGTTAAGAGCAAAGGTCATTACAACAGTTTTCTGGGATGCTCACAGCATTTTCTATGTTGACTTTCTGGAGAGCCAAAGAACAATAACATTTGCTTATTATGGGAGTGCTCTGAGAATGGTTAGCCAAAACTTTAGCAGAAAAATGCCTGAGAAATCTTCACCAGAGAGTCCTTCTCCATCAGGACTGTATTACTCAGGGCTCTCTAGATGGACAGAACTAATAGGATACATGTATATATGAGAGGGAATTTATTAAGGAGAATTGACTCACACGATCACAAGGTAAAGTCCCACTATAGGCTGTCTGCAAGTTGAGGAGCAAGAAAGCCAGTGGTGGATCAGTCCGAGTCCCAAAATCTCAAAAGTAGGGATGCCAACAGAGCAGCCTTCAGTCTGTGGCCAAAGGCCCGAGAGCCCCTGACAAACCACTGGGGTGAGTCCAAGAGTCCAAAAGCTGAAGAACTTGGAGTCTGATGTTCGAGGGCAGGAAGCATCCAGCATCAGAGAAAGATGAAGCCTGGAAGACTCAGCAAGTCTGCTCTTCCATCTTCTCCTGCTTGCTTTGTTCTGATCATGCTGGCAGCTGATTAGATGTTGCCCACCCAGATTGAGCGTGGGTCTGCCTCTCCCGGTTCACTGACTCAAATTTTAATCTCCTTTGCAACTCCCGCACAGACACACCCAGGAACAATACTTTGCACCCTTCAATCCAATCAAGTTGACACTCAATATTAACCATCACAATGGCAATGCTCTTACTTATTCTTCTTATCAAATAAGAGCAATTTTTGTGAGTTTTGATGGCAAATTATAAAGTATCCACCTTACAGTCCTAATTTGGCTCTTTCTGGCTTCTTTTGTTTTCTTATCTTTAAAATCTTTAAAGATTTTATTTTAGTTAACCATAAAAAAGACTGCATTGACATGATTAGATTTCCAGGAACCTCTGTTCTTTAGGGATGAACTATGTGGGTGGTATCATTGTTTATAAAGGTGTCTTGAACTTGATGGACCTTAAGAGGAGTAATACAGTACATTTTTAAAATTTCTATCTTCTCATTTCATTTTTTCCACAAACTTATTTCTCTCCCCGCCCCCCTCTCTCTCTCTCTCTCTCTCTGTAGTTGTGATGGTGGTGATGGTGTGTGTGTATGGAGAGAGAGATTTATTATGAGAAATTGGCTTATGTCATTATGGAAGCTGTGGAGTCCTACGGTCTACCATCAGCAAACTAGAAACCCAGGAAAGCCAGTGGTGAATTTTAATCCAAGTTCAAAGGCCCGAGAAGTAGAAGAGCAAATGGTGTAAATCCCAGCCCGAGCACAGGAGATGAGGTGAGATGTTCCAGCTTGAGCAGTGAGGCAGGAAGAGAAGGGACAAATTGCTCCTTCCTCAATCTTTGTTCTATTTGGGTCTTCAATGGATTGGATGATGGCCAACTACATTGAGAAGGGCAATCTGCTTTACTGAGCCCACTGACTCAGATATTCATTTCACAACCTCACAGACACACCCAGAAGTAAGTTTTAATATGGGAATTCCTTAGCCCAGTCAAAGTGACATTAAAGTTAACTATCACATGAAGTCTCAGTAAAAGGTACTTGAGTAGATGGTGGAGTCTATCTAAAGAAACCTCTGATAATGGCTGCATGGGTGCGGGGTGCAGCCAGCCTAGGGGAAAACTCAGAGGAAATGCAAAGGTGGAAGGTACTACCTACCCGGGGAAGAAATGACAGGAAGTGCACAGTTGCAGGGTATAACCAGCCTAGGGGAGGACATGGGAGGATCTTCAGGAATGCAGTTAAAGTCAGCCAAAAGGAGGACCAAAAAAGTAGTGCAAGAATTAAGAATGCAGCCATCTTAGGAGGAGAAATAGTAGGAGGTATATGGATGCAGATCGCAGTTAACTTAGCAGCCTACCTGGAAGGAAGTGCATTGGGAATGGGAGCGTTAGCCAGTGGAGCAGTCACCTGGAGCATCGTGGGTGGGGAAATGACCAAACCAGGGGAAGTCACAACAGGAAATCCACTGGTAGAGGGAGCATCCAGAGATAAGATTTGGTAGGGGTGTGGAGGGGTGGAATGTGCAGATTGCCTATGGGAGGATAAGGTAGGAAGGGTATGGTTTCAGGGAGCTTCCATCCCAAGGTGAAAAGTATTCAGGGCATGCATAGTTGTTTGGGGCATCTAACCTAGGAGAGAATAGCAGAAGGTGCATGTTTGGAGGATATAGGCAGCCTAGGGAAGGAAACAGTAAAATTTATATTGTGTGAATTGGAAACAGCCTGAGGAGAATCAGCAAGAAGTGTATGGTTGGAGGGATCATACAACCTAAGGCAGGACCTGGCAGAACGGGCATGAGAGGATGAAGAATTCAACCTAGAGGACACTTGGCAGATCTTTCATGGGTGAAAAGTATATTCAGCCTATGGGATGATGTGGCAAGAAATGCAGAAGGAATAAAATCACTAGGGCTAGATGAGGACACGCAGGAAGTGTATTGGAGGAGGGACCATTCATTATAGAGCAAATCTTGTAGGTAGTATATAGTTAAAGGTTAAATCAGTCTAGAGTAGGATATACTAAGAGGTGCACTGGTACAGGGTGCAACCAGCCTAGGAAAGTAATAAGTAGAAAGTGTATGAGTGAATGAAATAGCCAGCCTAGATAAAGTCTCAGCAGGAGTTGCAATGGTGCGTGGTACAGCCAGCTTAACAGTAAAGCTGACCAGAGGTGTAGAGGTGGAAGAAATAACATCTTGCCCAGGGAAATACATGGCAGGTGGGCATGGATACAGAATGTAGTCAGTCTAGGATAGGAACCATAGAAGGAACATTTGTGGTGGTTTCAGTCAGCCTAAAGAAGGGTATGGCAGGAGGTGTAATCCAGTAAAATACATGGCATGGAGTGCAGTGGTGCAGTGTGTTGAAAGCCAAGTGTACTTGGATGTGTGCATTGATCAAGAATGAAACCAGTCTAAGAGCAGACACAGTATAAGACTAATGTGTGCTGGGTGTAGTCAGCCTGGAGAGAACAGAGAAATATTTGTATGATTCAAAGGAGCATTTAGCCCAAAGGAAGTATGGGCAAGTGGTTTATACCTTGATTGTGCAGCCAGCATAAGGAATGACATCCTATAGGGGGCATGATTGAGGACACTTCCAAACTAGTAGGAGTAATCTGCATGAGTGCAGTGGCAGAGAAACCATGCAGCCTAGCTGACCACCAAGGAAGTGGTGCATGGGTAGGGCAAACACCAAGTTAACTTGAGGGCAAAAGAGGGAATGCATGTGTAGAGGTTGTAGCCAGCTTAGAGGAGGAACTGGCAGGATGTTTATGGGGAAAGGGAGAATCCAGCTTTGTGGGAGACTTGGAAGTTGGTGCAAGGGTGAAGGTGCAGCTCACCCAGGAGTTCAAGGATGCATAGGTTTCCGGTGCAGCCAGCATAAGAAAAGATATAGTAAAAGGTGTATGTGTGCCTGGTGCCACCAGTTTAGATAACAATCAGGCAGAACATGCCTGGGTGAAGGGTTCAACTAGATTGTGGAATCACAATGGATGTGATATATGGCAAGAGATGTATGAGTGCAAGTTGCAGCCAGAATCAAGGAAAATTGTTATTTGGTGCATAGGTGGAAGTAGTATTCAACCCAGGGGAGATCTTAGCAGAATGTCCAAGAGAGAAAGAAGCCTCCAGCCTAGGAGAAGCCCTGGCATGGTTTTAAGATTCAGCTATATCAGGGAATGTCCAGGCAAGAAGTGTATGCATGTAGAAAGCATCAGACCTAAAGAAGGACCACTGGAAAGTGGATGGATGGAAGTCACATCCAGCATAGATGAAGTCATGGAAAGATGTGCAGAGATGCAGGCAGCGGCCACCCACGGAATGACCCCTGCAAGAAGTGCTTGGGCCATGGAAGCAAGAAGCCTAAATGAGGTATTATAAGGGGAGCAGAGATACAGGGTACAGGTAGACCTGAGAAAGGGCAGGCAGAATGTGCATGGATGGAGAGAGCATCAGTCCTAAAGAAGAGCTTGGAAACGGGTGGATGGATAGAGAAAGCAGCTAAGTTAGAGATAACCCAGTAGGAAGTTCTTGATTTGAGGGATTTGAGGGATTTGAGTTCTTGATTTGAGTTCTTGATTTCAGTGTAGGTAAGGCAAAACAAGAGAAGCCCGGGTGGAGGGTGCAGGCTGCCAATGGGAGGATTTTCCATGAGATTGACAAGTGGAGGGAGCATTTAGATAGGGCAAGTATTTGCCTGAGGGACATGGGTAGAGACACAGCCACTCTAAGATATACTCCTATCTATACAGCAGTAGGTGCTTAGATAATAAAGTACATCAATATAAGGAAGGGCCAGGCAGAAAGTGAAGGGGTGGTATGAGAAGCCAGTCTAGGGAGAACCTGGCAGGAATTGATTAAAAGTGCAACCAAACAGGGGGAGGACTGGGTAGGGGGTACATTAATGCAGGGAACATTAAGCCTAGAACAAGACATTAAAATAAGTTAATTGGTGGAATGTGCTGCCAGCATAGGAAAACAGCCAGTAGGAGGTGTATGGAAAAGAGTGAAGCCATCCTAGGGGTGTATTATGATTGGAATGTGCAACCTGCCTAAGGAAGGACATGTTAGGTTATACATGGAAGCAGGATGCAGCCAGCTTAACAAATAACCCAGCAGGAAGTGCATATGTGCAATGAGCATCCTGCCTTGGAGAGGCTATGACTGAGAGTGCACGGAAGCAAAATGCATCTAGTCTAGGGGATAATCCACAGATATATGTGCGGAGTTTGCAACGCAGGTGTTATGGGGCTTCCCCGCTTAACAGAGGCCTTGGTGGGAAGTGTATGAGATGAAGGTGCAGAGGGGCTGGGGAAGGATTCAGCAGGCAGCATGCATGAATGGTGGATGCAGCCACCCTAAGTGACAGTTGACAGGAGGTTTAAGAATGGAGGGATCAACTAATCTAGGAGAGGACTTGGGCTGAGGTGCAGGAGTATAGAGTGAAGCTTTCTGTGTTAGTTTCCTAGGGCTGCTGTGACAATTTACCAAAAATTCGTTAGCTTAAAACAGCAGAAATGTATTATCTCCAAGTCTGAAATCAAGTGTTGGTAGGGCCATGCCCCCTCCAAAAGCTCTAGGGGTGAATGTTTCCTTGCCTCTTATAGTTTCTGGTGCTATGACTACTTCTCAGATTCCTTGGCTGCATCACTCCAATCTCTGTCTCCATGGTCACACTGCCCTCTCCCCTTCAAGTGTCTTCTCTTCCTCTGTCTGTGTCAAATCTCCCTCTGCTTTTCTTTTGTAAGGATACTTTCCATTGGATTTAGAGCTTGCTCAGATAATCCAGAAGGATCTCATCTTACGGATCTTTAAAATAATTACATCTGCAGGTACATTTTATCCAAATAAGATTATATTCACAGATTGTGGAGATTAGGACATGGACTTATCACTTTTGGGGTCACCATTCAACTCACTACCCCTGTCTAGAGTAGTGAAGGGCAAAATGTGCATAAGTGGAGTAGAAGTTGCAGTCACTCAAGGGAATGATATAGCAGAAGGTACATGGCTAAACTATGTAGGTATCCCAATGCAAGACCTGACAAGAAGTGTGTGAGTGGAGAGAACATCCAGCCTATGAATGAATTCAGTAAGTACATGGGTAATTGGAGCAGCCAGCAATGAAGAGCAGTCAGAACTAGTTGCCCAGGAGAGCCCAAACTAGGAGAAGATACAGAAGAATATACATGGGAATTAGAAACATCCATCCTTAGGAAGAATTCACTAGAATGTACATGGAAGGAGGGAACATCCAGCCTAGGAGAGCATATTGCAGGAAGTGTATGAGTGAAAGGAGCATCCAGTCTAGTAGAAGACTCAGGAGGAGGTGAATATGTTAGGACATGGCAGGATATGTATTGCTAGAGGTAGCATCCAGCACAGGTAGGACTTGTTATATGGTGCATGAGAGAGCAATCAGATTAGGCCCGGACCAAGAAGTGTATGGATGAAGGGTACGGACAGTCTAGGAAAGGACTAGGCAGGATATACAAGGTACATATGTGGAGGTAATAACCAGCTTAGAGGAAGACTAGGGGAGAGTACATTATCAAAGACTCCAGCCAGCCTAGGTTTGAGCTCTATAGGAAGTATATGTGTGGAGTGCAGAGACTTTCTAGTGTAGGAAGTGACAGTATTCCTTGGATAAAAGGTGCAGCCAGTGTAAAGCAGGAATTAGTAGGAGGTGCATGGGTGCATAGTTCCGCCAGGCTAAGAAATAATCCTTCAGGAAGTGTATGGTTGGAGTGTCTATCTAGCATAAGAAAGGAGTAGGAAGAAGGTACAGTGAAAATGATACAGCCAGCATAAGGGAGAACACGGCAAGAGGTGCATGTTGGAGTCAGGTAAGGAAAATATCCCACATGAAGTGCAGAAGTGAAAGATACATCCAGTATAATTGAGAACCTGGAGGAAATTGCGTGGGTGGTGTGTGGTGGAATAAATGCATTAGTAGAAAGAGTAACCAGCCTAGATTTTGGCATGGCATTCGTGGAGGAAGGATCCAGAATAATGGAGGACTCAGCATTGAGTATATGAAAGAGGGTGCAGCAAACCTAGGAAGAATTCATCAAGAAATGCATGGGAGGTGGGAGCATTAAGCCTGGTTGGGATCAGCATGAATTATGTGGGTGGAGGGGCCATGCAACTTAGTGGAGATTTGGGAAGACGATATCTGAAGAGGATGAGCCAGTCTAGGAGAGGACTCAGTGTTATATGAATGGTTAAAGAGAACATCATTAAAGAAGATTTCTAGCATAGAGGAGGAATCGGGGAATAGTGGATGGCTCAAGGTTACATCCAGGCTTGGTTAGGACATGGCAGGATGCTTGTGGGAGGAAAGAGAATCTGGTCTAGGGGATGATTTGGCAGAAATGTGGGTAGGGAGGGCGGATTGCCAACGGTATATCTTGTTAGGAAAAACATAGTTGGAAGGTACAGAAAGCTTATGGGATAACATTGGAGTAGGTTTATGAGTTTATAATAAAGACATTCAGGCTGGAATGAAAGGGTGGAGGAAACTCCCAGTATAAAGGAGGTTATGGCAGGTAGAGGGAATATCCAGGCTAGTGGAGGTACCAGCAGGTGCTATATGTATGTGTGCACTCCGTGCATATGTACACACTATGATAGGGCACTTAGGAGGTGCAATTGAGGTAGGAAAAGGCAGCCTAGGGGAGAACCCCATAGGAGGTTTAGGGGGTTTAGGAGAGGGTGAAGCCTAAGCAAGTACATGGCAGGAATTGTGTGAGTGAGGAGATCCAGGCTAAGGGAGTACTCAGTCCTAAGTGCATTTGTGGCATTTTCAGCAAGCCAAAGGGAGAGTAGTCAAGATAATTATGACTAGAGCATGCACCAGCCTCGGAGAGGACCTCTCAAGAAGCTTAAGAGTAAGGCCAGCCTGGAGTGTGGTGCACCAAGAGGTGCATGGTTCGGGGGGTGTAGCCAGTCTAGGAAGGAACTAGCAGTAACTGCATTGTCAGCTGGACATTGCTGGATTTGCATGAGGGAACGTGCAGCTAGCCTCACAGAGAAACCTGTGGGAAGTACATCAACAGAGAGTGAAACTGGAGTAGAGGGTATCTGGCAAAAAATGCAGGGATATTGTTTGTATCTAAACTATTGGAGGGTTGAAACATTAATTTCAAGGGTTGGTAATGGAGCCAAAATTGATAATTCAGCATGATATGCATGGGAGAAGGGAGCATCTAGCCTAGTCAAGGGGCATGGCAGAACATGTGTGGGTGGTGAGATTATCAACATGATGCTATCTGCAGCAGAATGTGTATATGTGGAGGGTGTAGGGAGCCTAGGGAATGACTGGTATGCAGTGCAAGGGAAGAGGTAATGTCCAGTGAGAAGAGGTACATTGTTGACAATGCAGCCATCGTATGGAAGAGCCTGGCCTGAAGTTCATGAGTGGAGGATGCTGCCAGTGTAAGGGAAGACTCAGCAGGAGGTGTGTGGATGCAGGGTGCAGTAAGCAGATGTGAGGACATCCAGGAGGTTGAATGGTGGAAGGAGTATCATCCGTAGGGGAAGATTCAGTAAAAGGAACATGAATGAAGTGTGCAGACATCCTAGGAGAAAATCTGGCAGGATGTGCACAGATGCAAATGGCATACATTCTACCTCAGAATTCATCCTGGGGCAGGGGGAGGGCATACAGGATTGACTAATTATGGGAAAGTGCAGCCAACTTCAGGGAAGACATGACACAAAGTGGATTGTTGGAGAGTACAAGTCTAGAAAAATACTGACATGAAGTGAAAGGATGGAAGGGGTATTCAGCCCACAATAGGATTCAGAAGTAGGTATGTTTGTGCAGGATGCAGCCACTCTCAGAGAGCACCTGGCAAGAGATTCATAAGCAGAGAACATAGCAAGTCTAAGGGAAAACATGGCTGGAGATGCAGAAGTAAAAGCATTATACAGCCTTGTGGGAGGAATATGCAGGAAATGCATGGGTAGAGGAAGCATCAAAGGCCCATACAAAGGTACATGGGTGGATGATGCAGATAGCCTAAGAATACTTGGCAGGAGGTGCAGAGTGGGAGAGTATAGCCAGCCAAGTTAAGGACATGTCAGGGATGCAAGGCTGCAGGACCTGGCAGGATGATCAAGGAACCAACCTAGTAAGGACCAACCTAGAAAGGCCCTACATAGTACACTCAGAACTAGAATGCCTGGAGCAGAAGGCTAACAGCAAACCCATATATGTGTCATTCATGATAAAAGCATATCAGGTGGCATCAGCAGAGTGGCAGAGGCCCAATATAATCAAATGGTCACCGATTATGTGGCCTCATGCTCTGAGAAATTGTGTCTACAGATGATAAAGTCCAGTGTTTGGTAAAGGTACACAGATCACAGCTAATTAGGGCAACTTTGATGTCTGGAAACCTTATAAAGGAAATCTTTCCTTTGTTCGCAAAGTAGCGTGGGACCCTAGGTGTTCCTAGGGTTCACATGCCTATCTGGCCATGAACAAAAGCAGACAATGGAGATTATCTGGGAGAGGCAGGTCCATGTATTAGTACAGTGAATTTATTTCTTGCTAAGCTGTCTGTGATGGAATTGTAACGTAATTCTGATTTGATTTGGTATGTGCAGAGATGTGTAAAACAAGAATAAGTATGGGGGATGAAGTAATGTCTGCCATATGAGATAGCCCACAAAGACCTTCCTTGAATGGTAAAATAATCTTGCTTCAATTTTTCTGACCCAATGGCGACCATGCAGGAGTCAGTCAACAAACAAATCTCAGGCAATTCGTAATGCAGAGCATCCTGAAAAATCAGGTAGACAGCCTCAAACTCTGCCAATTGGGCCAAACTTCATGTCTATTCCTTGTGATAGAGGAACCAGAAGCAGAGTGGTATGCCACTACTCACCACTGATTCCCACCATTTGGGATGGTGGCCCTGCCATTGGTGAGGCATATTGACTTCCTATGCCAGACATTTGATATCAAGTGGCTCCCTGGATCACTACTAGGAATGACATTGTGTGCACCTCCATCTCCTTAATAGACATGGCCAAGGGACTGAGCACATGGGAAGCCAATCCTTCAGAAGTTTGGAAAGGCCTGTGGCATCAGGCTTAACTGAATCTCTAAATTACTATTTCCACTTAACCAAACAGGATTCTGTGGCCATGCCTTGCCTCTTGGCATGGAGTCTTGACTTAAGGCATGATAAGGATTTGTGTCTGGATACCAACTAGAATTGAGCCACGTAGGGCCTCAGTTTCCAGAAGGGACAGAATTTGCTGTTTGAGAGGTGTATATCTGTCATTTGAGGAAGTGACTTATTCCAAAACCCATCGGCAACCACTTAAAACCATACCTGATGCAGAAGCTCCAAGAGGCATAGTCCTTTGTAGCCAAAGCCTTGATTTAAAAGCTGGATCCCAAGGGAACCAAGGTCAATGCCTACTGTAAAGTTACCTGACTATTAAGATTTGTTGTGAGAGGCCTTAATGGAGGAAGTTTGACTTGCATATGATCTCATGTGTGGGTCCAAGTATAATGAATACATGTGAGATGCGTTGGTCTTGAAAGGTAAAGAGGATCAGATCTTGGGCCTGTTTAAGTGCCTGTGGTACCATGAAGCGGGTGAGTAATTGATGTTTTACTGAACCAGAAATGGAAGAACCCTCTGATGACCACAAGATGTACAATAATTTTCTTTTTTGCAGGTCCTTGTATTTTATTCATGTCCATTTCCTATCTTGGAGGTGATGTGTAAGGGTATGTAAGCCCTGTGTAACATTATCTTGAGAGGGTCTCCTAGGTAAGATGTCATCTACATAGTGCCAAAAGTGGGAATGCTGTAAATTGATTAATTATAAGTCCTTCCTCCAGAGTTAGGTGCTATGGCCAGGCTATTGAGGTAGTCTATAGATAATCAAGTGAATGTATATTGTGTGTCCTCAAAGGAGAAGACAAAATGGGGCTGTGAATCTTTGGCAATGGATGTTGAGTAGAAAATATTGACTAGATACGTTACCACAAGTAAATCACTAGGTGAACTCTGATACCAATAACTTCAATAATGTTAGGGAAAGGTGACTCAATGGACAAAACAAATGCATTGAGGTGGCAGTTATCTATACTTAGGCACCATTCTTGTTTGTCTGCCTTTTGCTTTGATCAGATACTGCAGTTAAAAAGAGAGATGATAGGAACCACAATGGCATCTTTTAAAAGATTCAAATAATAGGTCTGAGCCAAGCTGCACATTGTAATAGCTTGTGTTGAGGCTTATTGACAATTTTAAGGGGAGGCAGAGGGACTATGATCTCTCCTCGAGCATGTCTCCTAGCAAGTGGTGCGGATTTTGGCATGTTCCAATTTAAGAGGTGGCCCTAAAGTGTTTGGTGTTCATGATTATGACTAGATGGGCCAGAGACAGAGGGGATATCACAAGGAATTTAGCTAAGAGATCCCACTGTAGCATCAAGTGGAACCCATATGCCCTTAATGGGGTGACCCAATATGCCCTGAATTTTAAATAGGTTGCAAATATGTGTGAAATATATACACATATATATATATATATATATATGAAAAGAGATAGGATACCCAGAGTAACTGTTATCTGTATCCCTGTGCCTAAAACGGCCAGAAAATGTTGGCTATTCTTTGAGCTTCAATGAAAACTTGAATAGTATGTGAGTGATTTTCTCCAGGTAGTGAGACAAGCTTTGGGGAGCTGCTGTCTCCTTTGGGAGGGCGTTAGGTGACTGCCATTGTTGAAGGTCAGGACATGGTATTAGAAACCCATTAACTAGGAACTGGAAGTGCCTTTCTTCATCTCAGTGGGGCATCTCCTATCCAATATTTTGGAACAAATTGAAGGAAAGACAGGGGAACTTCCCCTGCTGCATGAGTTTCGAAGGTATCTAGCAGGTTTTTTGGTTGTTGGAGTTTATAAGCAGGCTGGCCCATTTTAATATTTTTTTCAAGAGAGATGCCCATGCCTCTAATTTGCTAATACATATGTTTGTCTTGGGATGATGTTTTAGAGTCTTGTAGTGTCTCAACAGGTGGTAACTGCATATTAGGAAAAGGTCCCAACTCAGTCTCTGCCTTGTTTTCCTATTCACTCCTCTTTCCAGTGGTTTTTATTCTTTGGTTGTTTACTACTTGTGGCAGTGTTTTGGTGTTGTGGTCCTGCCTATAGGTGGCGTCTCCTGCTCTACGGTGTCCCAGTCAGTCTCCCCAGGTTTGGATTCTAGTTCCATGAGGACAACTGTGGCACTGCCTGGTTTGTTCTTATGCTTGTTTCTAAAATCAAAGCTCTTGGTCTTGTGATACACTGTTTCACACTATTGCCCCTTCTGGACAACCTTCACATAGTACAATAGCCAGTTACCATAGGCACTTCTGGACACATTGTAAATACATAAGTCAACTGGAGACTTCTTTACCCAGACTACAGCACTCTAACGACAGTTGCTCAGGGAGGACTCAGCTTTTTGAGCTCTGCCATGATTTAGATTGGAGAATCAGAGCAGTACCTGACTGTCACAACACAATGTGGCAGTTGCTAAAATACAAGCCAGCAGTGCCATTCCAGGCAGTATTCACTCTCTATTGGATTCAATTAGTAAGCCAAGAGCAGTCTAGAGACATGTCATCCTCACCAAACACCAAACCACCCTGCTCCATGCACCCATTGTTTTAAAAATTACAAAAAACACCAATTATAATGTTTTGTTATAATTAGGTATGGCAAGATGATAGACACGAAGATAACTGCCTTTGAAAGAAGTGTTTATTTCTAACAGTTCCCCAGAGGACAAGAGGCATGGCATGCCACATAGGGCCACAGAGGGTCACTCACAAGGAGAAGCAGAGAGAAAAAGGATGTTGTTGCCGGCTATACACTTTCTGTGACATCCTCCCCTACCCTCCCATGCACCTTCTGCTAAGCTTCCCTTTAGTCTGAATGGTCTCTAAATGAATGCAACTTTTGAAAATTACTCACCTAAACTGACTATACTCTCAATCTATGCACTCTATGCCATTTCCTCTTCAAGCTGTCTGTATTGCCCATTAATGCCCCTTTTCCCAAATCTTACCTAATGCTGGATGTTAACTCCACCCCTGAACTTCCTGCCAGATCCCACCCTAGGCCCACTGCAAACTTCATTTATCCACTTGCTACTGTGTTCTTTTCTATACTTGACGTATGCTTCATCCGTTACCTCTTGCCAAGTCCACCCCTAGACTTGATGAATCCTCCAGCCATAAACAATCTGGGTGGCCTCTCATAGCCTTTCTGCACTTTCTATCTATACACCTCTTGCCATGTAATGCCATAGGCTGACTTCCTCCTCTTTCATCTGTGCACATCTTGCCATGCAATGCCACAGGCTGACTTCTCCCTCTAGCCATTCACTTTTTGTCAGATCATCCAGCAGGCTTGTATCATTCATCTTTGCCCCTTCAGCTAATTCCTTTCCTGTTTTGCTGCATCCCTCCACTCATCCCTCCACTACTTGTCATGTCATTCCGTAGGGTGTCCACTTGCTTCAACCATGCACCTGCTGTAGGTTCCTCCCTTCACTGCATGATCCTTCTGCTATGTGTTCTCTTAGGATAGATTCATAATTTTTCATCTAATATTTACCTGGTGAAAGTTCTTCCTTTCCTGTGAATGCTTCCTCCATTCCTGCAGCTACTGCTGGGCTTTCCCTAAAGCCAGCTGTACTCACCACTACTGAACCTGATATTGGGTTCCCCTATAAGCTGGTTGCATCCTCCATCCATGCACCTCCTGCGTGTTTTCCTTCTAGGCTGTATACTCCCATCACCACATAGCTCCTGCTTACTTTTCTCATGGGCTGGATGCTATCTTGACCCAGTCACAACTTGCTGAATCCCTCCCCTATGCTGGCTCATTATCCATCCATGTACATCCTTCTGAGTCCTCTTTTAGGTTGATTGCTACCTCTACCCAATAACCTCCTAAGAAGACTCCCTAGAATGACTCCATCCTTTCTCATAAAACTTCTTCTGTGTCCTCATCTAGGCAGAATATTCTATATTCCCATGATATTCTTGCACATTCTTCCCCACATCCTTGATACCCACTCTCCCCATGTGCCACCAGTTATGTCTTACTTAAACTGGCTACATTCTCTACCTAGAAACCTTTTGCCTCCACCTATAAACCTTTTTCTTAGACTTTATGCACTTTCCACTAATGCAACTGCTTCAGAGTCCTTTTCTAGGCTGGATGCCCCTTCCAACAATAAACCTTCTTCCAGAAATTCCTCCAGACTTGCTGCACCCTCCAATAATGCACTCTCTGCCAAGACCTTTTCCACCATGGATTCTCCCTCCACCGACATACCATCTGATAATTTTTCTACTAGGCATGCTGCAACCTCAACCTATAGCATCAAATGCACAACTCTCTTCTAAGTTTATACACTTCCTGCTGAGGTGTTGTTTGTTTGTTTGTTTGTTTTGTTTTGTGTGTTTTAAAAATTTTTTTACTAAGCTGGATGTTTTCTCCACCCATGCATCTCTTCTAATGTTATTCTTTGGGCTGGGTGCTCACTTGACCCATGGATTTCTCATCAAGTCCTCCCGTAGACTGACTCCTTCCTCCAAACGTACATCTCCTGCTGAATTTGCCCCTAAGCTATATAATATTTCCACTCATACATTTCTTGCAATATCTTTCTCAAGGCTGGAGGATTCCTCAAACCATGCACTTCCTGCTATGTCCCTCTTAGACTAGCTGCAACCTTCAACCATGCACTAATTACCAATACCTCCTTTAGGCTAGCTGTACCATTTACCTCTGGACTTCCCAATGAGTTTACACCTAGTCTGGATGTTTCCTCTACCCACACACCTACTGTTGAGTTCTGCCCATCTCAAGTACATAAATCTCTACTCAACTTCTTAATTTTACCTTCCCAAATTAAATTCTGTATGAAAAATGACATAAAGAATAAAACTTTCACAGTATCTTTGGCATCTATAACTCTCTTTGTGGTTTTCCATGGAATTCCTGGAATGTCATGAAGATTTGTTCCTTCACTTTATGGATAGCACTGTGTTAAAATAATTAGGTTTATTTATTGTTATTATTGATGAGCTGTTAAATTAAAACCTGTCATCTCCAGATAATTTTTTCAGTTTACTCTGATGCTTCCTAAAGGCTCTGCCACCAGATAAAAACCAGAGTTCTTGTCTTTGACAACAAAAGACAATTTCACAGCTTTGAGGAAAAAGGCAGTACCCTCAGTACTAGTACTTCGAAGAACAGTCTCTTTCATACAGACTTCAGCTAACAGAAGTTTCTGATGACACATAATCATCTTTAAGACCATGACAGTGAACAGAGGAAGTTCTCAAAAATACCTTAGTTGAGAAGCAGTTTCATACAACCAGTCTTTTTAATCCTAGCCTATCCAGCCTTCACCAAATAAAACAGAAATGATGGTAATTGAGAATAAGTTATTTAGAAGCTTTGCTGGATATCCAATAGACCCTAACATCTTAGTACTGAAGACTAGTTTCTGTTTTCTGGAGGAAAACATTAGTTTTTTTTTCAAGGCCCATTTCTCAGGATAGAGTAGAGGGAAGAGCAAAACAACAGGTAAGGAAGGCTGGACTCTTGCCCCCACTATGCTGTACATACTCATCCTGTGACTTTGAGCAAGCTAATTAACATCTCTGAAACTTGGTGGCCACATCTGTAAAAATGGATACTAGTAATGTCTGTGTAGGATTAGCAATTCTGTTGTCCAGATTAGGCATGTGGGCTGGCAGTATGTAATTTTTGCATTCAGGAAATAGTGTATTTGATATTTTCTTTTACTTGAATCCTATTTGGGGGCTCCAAAGACCTTTTGTAAAGAATCTTGCCATCTCCCTCAGAACACATGTGCAATGTCTGTCACATACAAGGACCAGAAGATCTGGGCCTTCAAAATGCTTCCGTTGCAAAGGATGTTGTCTTTGGGAGGCCAGTCTGGTAACCAGACCTTGTGTTCATGCCAAGACCAAGCCACCATTACCCTCCAAGTCCCCTGCCTCCAGGCTCAACTCTGGTGCTCATCTTTCCTCACACATTATGTTTCCTGCAGTCTTGACACAAGTTTGACCCCGGCCTGCCCTGACACTGCTTGTGATCACTGGCTCAGTTGGAAGCCACAGTCACCCCAGCCTCTGTCCTTGCCCACTCGGGAACTAGTTTTCCCAATTCCAGTAGGGCACTGGCCACCAATGCTGTCCTGTCCACAGCGCACAGGCCAGAGGGACTCCTTCCTCACCTTTCCCTCCTACCTGTTAGAAATGCACAAAAGGCCTAAACATGGGTGGGCTCACACCTTCCCAATGGCAGCGATTCTCTCTTCCTCCCTGTCTGCCCTGAGTGTAGGATTCCTTGCACATGTGGAAGGCGGATCTGGCAGGGTGCCACATTAGCTTGATGCCATGCTGGCTGTGGCCCCCATGTTTCCTGTGAGACCCACAAGCACAGCTGAACACAATTCTTAAAGGGATGGCGGTCACTCCTGCTGGCTATCCCATGCCCCTTGACTCTGGAGAGAGCTTGCAACAGGGGCTCATCCAAAGTCAACCTCCAAACTCCACCTCAGACATGAAACAGAGTCTGAAAGAGCCAGGGTCTGTACAGGGTCACGGTCACCGTTAGTGTTGACGACTGCATACACTGTAAGGTGACCACCTGACTGCACAGAGGGACTCACCCACCACGGGCCACCCACCTACTATGGCTTCTCCTGCCTTGAATGAAGTCCTCAGATGTGCATTCCAGTGAAGTATCCAGGACATTATGTCTAGCTCTACAATAAGCCACAGCCATAAGCAACATCAACAGCTTTTAAACACCAGACAGCTACGTAGCTAATATGTCAAGATCTGAGGAAAATGATCAGTTCGCTGCCATTACCCATCCTAGAGGCACTCACTTCTGACTGGAGGACACTGGACTAGCAGGATCACATACCCTGAAACCAAAGATGCTTTACTTTGGCAAGGGGAGGGGGTGCTGCTGTCACCATGATGTGATCAGCTGAAGGAGACTCGCTACCTGCAGATGCTGGAGAGATGCCTGCTTGCTTCTCAAATGCACAGAGGAGAAAGTGACGATCTGAGCTAAGGCTGGGAATGCTCTATAGCTCTCCATAAGGAATCACCCAGTGGTGGGGTGAGAATCTTCACAATGAGTTGCCTGGGAATATGAGGTTCAGTGGACATCACGTGGCAAGAAAGGCTTCTGGGTTTCAGACAAGCAGATCTCCCAAGTGGCCCTAAGGACAACCCCAACACAATCTCCATGTAAATCCCCTGTCCCATGAACTTCATGCCAGCCAGCGTGCCCCCTCTCCACCCACCCCTGCGGCCACCACCCTCTGACTTCAGACCTTTGCTATCCTGAATAAAGCCTCCCGCACCTCAGTCAGAGTCTGCAGCTCCACCCCAGGCCCCAGCATCAGGCTGGGAATTCAACAAGCCTCAGAGGCCCCCAGCCAACTCCCTGGCTTCACAAGACCTTCCTGTTCAGAGGCAATGAGGAAGTCTCGGTGTCTTTATCCCAGCCAGTTCCTCCCCACAGGGCCAGTGCCCTCACCGTCACCATTGGAAACTGCCCCCTCTAAATCACTGATTCAAACACTCCACACTGGCCACCCCTTCCCCCACTTCAGTTCTCTGGGGATAGTTTCTCCTAGATGTCTCACAGACACCTCCAACCCAAAGTGACGGAAACTGAGAGGAGTCAGGAGCACCGTCATGCGTTTACACAGTTTAATAGCTTGGGCAGATGGAAGCAACCTGGGGTGTTTCATCTATGGGGATTTTGGCCACTGGAGGAGGTTGCTGATGAAGTTCCTCATGGCTCTGAAACTCAGGAATCCTCCCTTCTTCTTCTTCTTCTCCTCTTCCTCCTTCTCCTCCTTCTTCTCCTCCTCCTTCTTCTCCTCTTCCTCCTCCTCCATCCTCTCCTCCTCCTCAGGTTGGGACATTTCTTCTTCCTGAGAATGGGTGTCATCTTCCTTCTCCAAGAGCCATCTGAGCTGTTCATCCTTTTGCAGTGCTCTCTTCACGTGTTCTGGAGTGATGCACACCCTGTGGCTGTTCTCAGCCTCCTTCCCTGCCTGTTCCAGGATGTTGGCTGTCAGGTACTGGAGAACACCAGCCAGGAAAACAGGTGTCGTTGAGCTCAGGCGTCGGGCATACTGACCTTCTCGCAGGCAGCGTTCCACGTGGCTAACAGGAAACTGCAGCTCTGCTCTTCTGAAATGGGAACGGCGTTGTCTTCTAGGCTTACAGGACCTGCGATTGTGTTTGTTTCCAGCCATGATGTTTGCTGGGTTTTGCCCTGATTGTCACAGCTTGATTTTTCTTGCTGGCCTGAGTCTCTCAAGGTGCCAGAGCTTACTGCAGCCCGCTATAACCCTATGCTCCAGCCCCTAACTGGTCATGAGTTGCCTTAGTGATAATCTCCACTTTGTGATGTCATTGGTGTCCACTGGGCCCTGATCAGGTCTCAGCCTAGAAACGCCTATGAGAGGAATCTGGTCACCCTAGTAACTGGAACTTCTTTTTAAGGGAATGCTAACTATCTACTTGATTTTAACTTTCTAGCAAAAAGTGTGTGTTTCCATGAAAACCTTTCCCTTGTTCATAGGATACAACTCCAGGTAATCTATCTGATTCTAGTCTTGCATTGTCTTTGAGCTCTTTTACATCCATTTGTAAGTTGTACGTCACTGAGAGATGTGCACAACCTAGAGGCCTTAACGGTAGGTGCAGTCTCCCCCCCACCAATACACACTCCAGTAATTAAAGTTTTGCCTCCATTGACATATTCATCTCAGTATTCCTTATCAGTATGCTTATTTCTGTTCTTTGTATTCTCCATTATACTGGTTATAATATCTACCAATTTCCTTATGTGATAAATATTTTAACGTGTTCACATTTGTGTTAGTGTCATGATTTTACACTCTTGATAATTATCTTTACCTGTTTTGTAGGACACACTGATATGTCCAATTGTTTTACCTACTAGAACCATGTAAACTTTGATGACAGAAGCGCATTACACACATGCAAGTTTAAAGCCCAGCATGTGTTGTATTGATTCTCCTATGTGAATCTAATTCACCAATAGTACTTTGTTGACTCTGTTTTTATAGTTTGTGTTTTCCTCTATGCTAACTTAGTGTTTTGCTTTTGGTTCATTTTCGTTTTGTTTTGGTTTTGGTTTATTTTACAGCCAATAAGTCATTCCCATTGTTGAAAACCATGGTTGGGAATTGAGCTTTTGGCTTTGTATTTACTTTACTTTTTAATTAAGTTCATATAACATAAAATTTATCAATTTAACCATTTGAAGTGTAAAATTCAGTGTCCATTCTACACTACATTCACAGTTATCATCCCTATCAGATTCCAGGCCATTAAGCAGTCACTCCTATTCCCATCTCCCCACAAGCCCCTGGCAAAAATTAATCTACTTTCTATCTTTATGGATTTGCCTATTGTAGGCATTTTATATAAATGGGACAGCACAATATATGGCCTTTTGAAATTTGGCTTCTTTCATTTAGTATAGTGTTTCAAGTTCATTCACATTATAGTGTGTATCAGTACTTTATTCATTTTTATGGCTATAAAATAGACCATGATATACATAAATCACATTTTTAAATAAATTCATTAGTTGATGGGCGTTAGGGTTGTTTCTGCCTTTTGGGTATTATAAATAATGTTGCCATAAGCATTTGTGTGCAAGTTTTTGTATGAACATGTAACTTTGATTGTCTTGTGTATATACCTAAAAGTGCGTTTGCTTGGGCATGTGGTGAGAATTTGTTTTATAATCAGACCATTTGGATATTTTCTAAATAGATTGATAGTTTGTAGAGATCTGTTCTTTTTTGAGTGAGAGAAAACACAGAATTTGTTGCGTCAGTGTTCTCTGTTTTTCAGCTGAAACCAATGAAGAATTTCATGCTCCCTGGGAAGGAAACAACTACTGCATATCTGTACCAGGGATTTTTACTGTTTCTGTTTACTCTTGAATCATGGCTGAAATTTTAAAAATTGAAATTAAATGCTCTATTTCTCCATTTCTGCATGTCTACATGCCTATAATTTGGAAACACCTACAGTTATGATTGTATGAGGATGTAAGGTTTTCTTACCTCCACATGGTATTAATATATTAGATTATGAATTCTTTAAAATTAAAGGCTGAAACTTCCAGCTTTGCATCTCCTTCCAAATCATCCTTGAGGTTTATTGCATCTGATACTCATGCACTTCCTGCAGGGTCCTCCCTAACAATGGCTATTTTCTGCACTAAGGCCCCTTCTTCTTACTCCTCCCTCAGTCTGGATGCAACTGCTACCCATGCATGTCTTGTCAGTTTATCCTCTAGAAGAATGCTACACCACTCCTGCTGAGTTTTCTCCCTCCACTTATTCAACTCTTGCTATATTTTCTCCTAAGCTGACTGTATGCTCCAGCTATGAACTACTTGCCACATGCTCCCTTGGGCTTGTATGATAACCTACTAATGAACTTTCTATGAAGCCCTCTTCTAACCAGAATGCTTCCTCTTATGTATCTCCTGTTAGGTCATTTTCAAGGCTTGATTCTCCTTTCTGCTATGCACTCACTGATGAACTGATCCCTAGGCTGGGTCCACCCTACGTCATGCAACACCAGCCATGCATCCCAAACCATGCTCAATCGTCCCATGCTCCCTCCAACAATACATCTCCCGCCAGATTTTACCTTACAATGGATGTACCCTCATCTATTAATATATCTCCTCCTACTTCTCCCCAAAGAGAGAAAGTCTCCAAAACTCTGCATTTTGCTGTGTCCTCTGCTAGGCTGGTGGCATCTTTCACCAACGAACCTTTTGCTGAGTCCTCTCTTAGGTGGAATGCTCCTTCCACTCATACATTGCCTGCTGAGTCTTACCCTAGACTGGATGTTTTCTCCACTTATGGATTTATTGCAATGTCCTCACCTCTGCTCTCTGCTCCCTCCATTCACGTATTTTCTGCCTAGTGTTTTTCCCAGGCTGGATGAACACTCCAAAATACAGTTTCTACTAGGCCCTTCACTAGACTGACTACGCTCCACCGATGTACTTTCTGCCAGGTCCTTCCTAAGCTGGCTGCACCCCTAGAGCTCTGACTGTGTCCAACTCTAAGATAGATGCTCATTTGACCTATGTACTTCCTGGTGACTGCTTCTCAAGACTGTACATCCATACATAGCCTTTAGTGTCACTCCTAAGCTAGATGTCCCCTGCACATATATGCCTTCTGCCCTGTACTTAAATCTGGCTGCAACTTTGACTCAGGCATTTCCTGCTAGGTCCTACCCTATACTGGCTGCTCCATTACCCATGCATGAGCTTATAGCCATATCTGTCCCTATACTCACTGAATAATCCATCCATGCAACTCCTGCCAAGACTACCCCTAGGGTGGATGCTTCCTCCAGGCATGTACTTATTCCCATATCCTTTTTAGGGCTACATGTTTCTTCCACCTATGTATCTCTCTTTGGCTAGTTTCACTCTCCAACCATACGCCACCTGAAATTTTTTCCCCCTAGATTGAGTGTATTCTTCACCCTTGCACTGTTTGCTGAATCCTATCTTATTCTTGCTGCACCCTGCATATATGAACCCACAGATTCTCCACCTTGGTTGGATGCCTCCTTTACCATGCACTTATAGCCAATTCTTCTGGCTGTCTTCTCCATGTTTGCAGATCCTTTTGATTCCACTCATAATAAGGCTGCATCCTCTACATATATAGTACCTGCTTGGTCCTTGTATGGAATTGCTCCTTCCTATATGCATGCAATTTTTACCAATTCTACCTTAGGATGAATGCTACTTCTTCCCATGAACCCTCTGGTCCCTCCTCTGGCTCACATGCTGCTGTTTTTTTAGAAACTGGAGTACTTCCACAAACCTTTAACTTCCTGCTATGTCCACCATTAGACTGCATGCTCCCTCCACTAATGCGTCTCCTGCCTAGTCTTCCCTAGGCTTTCTGAACCTCCAGACTTGAACCTACTGGTGATTGTCTCACTTGTACTCATGTACTTCTTGGTTCTCACTGCATATTTTATGTAGGCACTTTCTGCAGGTTTTCCCCTAAGCTTGCTTCCCTCTCCTATACTGCCACTGCTGCCATTTCCTCCATTAGCCTGGATTCTCTATCTACCAATGAACTGCCCACCTGATCCTACTATTGACTGGATATTTTCTCTACCCATGTATTTTTGCAACTACCTCCTTTTTTGTTGGATGTTCCCTCTTCCAAATGTATACCAAAAGTGTCTGAAACAGTCTCAATCAATTTAGAGGTTTATTTTGCCAAGGTTGAGGACACACCCAGGAAAAGAGACAAAAGTTACAGTAAAATCTGTGGTCCACACTTTTTCCAAAGCGGGTTTTGAAGATTTCAATATTTGAAGGGGAAATAGGGGGCAGCAGAGAAAGAAGAACAATCAATTATGCATTCGTCTAGTGTTCTTTATATCTGCATTTTAGATAATGTAAACAGAGTAGAGGAAGAAGTCAAATATGCATTTCTGTTAAGGTGGGTAGAGGGATGATTTCTGGTCTTGTCTTTGTCTCATACATGTGAAGATAAGCTGTTAATTCACACTGTTAGGGTGAAATTAAACACAACTCTATTTTAGGTAGTAAAGATTTTGGGGCACACAAGGAATTTCCTTGTAAGAAATTTGTGAGCGAAGTCACCTGGGGAGATATATGGCCTTCTTTCTTTGCTGCTATCTGTTTAGGAACAAAAAGAAGGCAGATTTTTGCATGACTCAGTTCCCAAGCTTAACTTTTCCCTTTGATATGGTGAGTTTGAGTTCCTGAGATATTATTTTCTTTTCACACCATGCACTTCCAACCAGACCAGCCCCTTGGTTGTTTGCACCTTCCACATGTATATCATCTTCTAACACCTCCCCTAATATGGCTGCAGCCTGCATATACACACCCTGGCATGTTTTTAGACTGACTGAATCCTCCACTCATAAACTTCTGGTCTTCCCACTGGCTAGATGTTTCCTCCACGCATTATCTGACCACTCTGTCCTATCATAGACTGTATGTTCCTCCTTCGTACCTCTTGCTGAGCCCTCACTTAGTCCGGAAGCTTCCTCTTACCATGAACCTCCTGGTGGATTTTACCTTCCAACTGCACAAATCCTACCCAGCTTTATGGTAGCTTGGCTATACCTTTTAACCATGCACTTCCTGACATAACCTTCCCTGTGCTCGCTGAGGCCTCACCCATGCACCTTCTGCTGGTACTTCTCTAAGCTGGCTGCATTTTACACCCATGTCCTTTCATATATTGGATGACGGATGACCTAGCCACCATTCACTTCTTGATTTTCCCCGAGACTGGCTTCAGTTTGTACACAGACAGCTATGAAAATGCCCTGCCCTAGACTGGCTGCTTTGTGCAATAATGCACCTCCTCCTGATTCCTACCATAGGTTTGATACCTTTGCCGCCCATGCACATTTTCCCATGTCCTCCCTTAAGCTGGCTTCAACCTCTTTTAATGAATCTTCTTGCAAATCCTCCCCTAATCTGAATGCCTTCCACCTATGCACTTACTGCTGGAATCTCCTTTGGTGACTTTCCCTTTCATTCATGAAAGTCATCCTAGTCCTTCTCTAGGCACGAAGTTCTTGACACCTATGCATTTTCTGCCAAGTTGTCCCCTAGGCTGCCTTCATGCCTAACCTCCTGCCAGGTCCTCCCAAGGCTTGCTGCACCCATAACTCATGCACTACCAGCCATGTCCCACATATTCTGGCTGCCCCCTCAGACCATTTGCCTTCATCAGAATACTCATCTAGTTTGGATCCTTTCTACATCCATTTACCTCCCTCCATGTCCTCCATTATGCTAGCTGCATGCTTCACTTCTATACTTCCTGTGTCCTTCCCTCTGCTGAATATAACCTCCACTTCTACACCTACTGCCTGGTCTTCTACCAGGTTAGTTTATCCCTCCACCCATGAACTACATTCTGGTCTACCATTTGGTTAGATGCTTCTTTCACCCATGAATCACGAACTTGTTTCTGTGATAGGCTGAATGCTCCTTCTTCCCTTGTGCCCATTTCCAAGATTTCACTTAGCCTGGATGTTCACTAGTCCCATGCACCTCCTGCTAGTTTCTGACACAGGTTTCCTGCAACCTCCACCAATGCATATCCTACTTGGTCCTACCATAGCCTGGCTACACCTTCAACCCACACACCTCATGGCATAATACCCCCTATGCTGGCTGAAAATTAACCCATGCATCTGCTACTGTTATTTCTCTAGACTGGCTGCATTTAACATCTGTTCACTGCTACCATATCCTTTCATATGTGACATGACCTATCCACTGTTCATTTCTTACTGATTTTCCTATAAGTGGACTCTGTCTTCCACCCTGGACCCTCCTGTTCTGTCCTATGGTGGGCTGGCTGTACCTTTCACTAATCATCTCCTCCCGAATCCTTTTCTAGTTCTGATAGCTTCTCCAACCATACACATTCTGCCATGTCTTACTTTAAGCCAAGCTTACAACCCATGGCCCGAGGGCCACATGTGGCCCAGGATGGTTTTGAATGAGGCCCAACACAAATTTGTAAACTTTCTTAAAACATTATAATATTTTGCGAGTTTTTAAAGCTCATCAGCTATCATTAGTGTTAGTGTATTTTATGTGCGCCCCAAGACAATTCTACTTCTTTCATTGTGGCCCCGAGAACCCAAAAGGTTAAAGTCTAAGCTGATGGTTTTCCTCACAAATGCATCACCTCCCTAATCCTCCCCCATATGGAATTATCCCTCCACCCATGCACTCCCTGCCAAATTATCCCGTTGAATGAATGTTTTCCCTGTTCTTCTCTAGGCTTGAAGCTCCTTACAACTATGTACTTTCTGCCTGGTCTTTCATTAAGCTGACTTCACCCTTCACCCAAGCACATCTTTCCAAATTTTACACAAATCTAGTTTCATCTTGAACCCATGTGTCACCTTCCACATCCTTCCCTTTTTAGATTGTATCCTCTGGCTTGTATTATCTGCAGAATATTCTTATAGCCTGGATACTCCTTCTACCTGTGCAGCTCCTGCCATGTACATCCTAGGTGAGGTAAAATTATATAAATATATAAAATATATAAATATATGTTTATATATAAGTATATCTATCTGTTTATATATAAACATATATGTGTGTGTGTATATATATAGTGTGTATATA
>NW_016812638.1:247571-252016 GCF_001698545.2 Rhinopithecus bieti
TAATGATATACAATATAATTTTACCTCACCCAGGATGCACCCTTAACCTATATAATTTTTATTTTATTATAAATTGATAATTGATAATTTTATATATTTATGGGGTACAAAGTGATGTTATAATTTATAAATACAATGTGAAATAATTAAATCAAGCTTTTAAACATATCTATTACCTCAAATACTTATTTTTTTGTGATGAGAACATTTGAAATTTACTCTTGAACAATTTTGAAATATACAAGAGACTATTCTTAATTATATACACCATGGTGGGCAATAGAGCTCAAGAAAAGGTACTCTTGTTAACTTAGACTTTACACCTGTTGACCATCATCTCCTCAATTTCCACAATTTCCAACCTCTGTAACCACCATTCTTCACTCTGCTTCTATGAATTTAATTGTTTTAGAGTCCACATTTGAGTGAGAATATGCTATATTTGCCATTCTGTTCCTGGTTTATTTCACTTAGTATGCTGTTCTCTAATTCCATCCATGTTGTTTCAAATATTAGAATTTTAGCCTTCCATGATCTGGGTCCTACCACCATCCATACAACACCTGCCATTTCCTCCTCTAAGCTTACTGCACCTTCTGTCTATGCACATGCTGCCAAAACATCCCCTAAGATGGATACTACCTACACCCATGCACTTCCTGCAGGATTCTCCTGTAGGATAACTGTGACTTCCATTCATGCACATCTTCCTGGTTCTCCTCTAGACTGGAAGTTCCATGACCCATGCACTTCCTGACCAATCATCCCTAAAGGTAGCTTCATGTTGAACCAAGCACCTCCTTCTGGGTCCTTCCTGAGAAGGAGGATAAAACTTTGGGCTTGGTGTAGTTTAGTCTGGCTTGACTAAAACAAGTAGGCCTCAAACTTTATGTGAACTTATCACACCGTAGTTTGTTTGCTCCATCTCAGACAGCCCCACCTCTCATGTTTCTCAAAACAAGCAGTATTCCTTGCCTAGACTTTTATGTTATTGCAAGGTTTGACACAGTTTACTAAGTTTCAATAACTTCTCCAGAGATTTTACCACTGCCTTCCCCTTTTCACAGCTACTTATACCATGGTATCTGCATATAACAGCTTCTATTATTCACCCCTCTCTGAGATGTTTCTGCCTTAGACTTTCAGAGTGTTTTAATTGTAATATCCTCCCTTAATAAAGTATTTTGAAACTAATATCTGGGATAGCTTTTTAAAAATCTTTTACCATATGTTGACATTACTCAGAGTGTTGACTGACCCTTGGACCTTAGTGTTTTTACTCAGGTATTGATACCATCTTCAAGGGCCCTTTGTGTCTTTTGCTGGCTAGGTAAATCAGGATTCATGGTGGTGAATGATAACTACTTATCTCATGCTCATACATTTGTGTTTTATCACAGGAAGCAGTTGACTTTATTTTTCTTTTATTTAAGTACTTTTTTTTTTTTTTTTTTTTTTTTTTTTTTCCTGTATTCTACTTCTGTGTTTCTGAGTGGGGCTTATGACCCTGACTCTATCTTGAAAAATTCATACATTTGTTTAATATCCCATTGCTTTTCTTAGGGGGATTAACGTCCCTGAGTCTCTCCTTGGAAATTATACCTTGGGTTTAAGTGCCTTTAGGCCTGATAGGTGATCATTTCATTATCCTGAGAAACCTTTAAACTAACTGATATCCCTCAGACTCTTTGCACACAGGGCTCATACACTGTCACTACAGTTCCAATTCCACCTAATTTCCTCCAAAATACTACAGTTTTTCTAAAGACAGCATTGAATTTGAACCACCACTTTTGGGATCTTGGGATATCACTAAACTTGTTCACTTGCTAGGGGATACTGAGTTCTGCATATCCAATATCTCATTCAAGCACTGGTCTGCTTATCTTGTCTAGTATGAAGAGGCAGAAAAACTTATCTCCCACAAGATCTTTCAGAAGCCATTACTTTTTTCAAAAGTCATCTCCCCTACCCAAAGCCTTCTAAGACTATCCCTTTCTATCACACCCTCCACCTTTACTCTCCCCTTTTTATAACTACATTTGACTTAACCTTTAGTTCCCTTTAATCCTTTCTTCTGTCCTCCTTAATCATTCCTACCTCCACCACCTTTGCCAGTCTTTTCCCTTCTCATGCTTTCCCTACCACCCATGCTTTATAGTCACCTAAGTTTTAGGCTCCCTCATCCCATTGAGGGCTCTCAAGGAACTCAAGGACTCCAGGAACAACCAATTGAGACTATATTATTTTTAAATTATGGTATTCTTTTGAATGCATTGACATTGTTAAATATTTTCTGGATCCCTGGAAAAAGTGAGCATAATTTTCCAATTAGTTAAGACTATTCCTTTGGGCTTCCTCACCAGGGCTTTTAAAATCTGCTGGTCAATCTCCTTGTGGGTGCAGGAGATGCTGGCCTTTGGTTTGAATGGGCTAGATGAATCATCATAAATGATGACATTCAGATGAATTTTAAATAGCATAACTTCTTTATACAAAGCCAAGAAATTTGATGGCAATGTTTTTGATTCTATCCACTTGACTTTCACTTCCAAATTTGGTCACAAATATAAACAACAAGACAAATTTATCTCCAACTTTAAGCATAAATTTAAAAAATAATCTGGAAGGATTTTTCTGGCCTCATCATTTACCATAGAGTTCCAGCTTTGTTAATGGGCTAAATCTCTAACAGAAATCAGACATTTACATTGTTGTAAAATGCCTTCATTACCTCCCCACACCCAACACAGTTATACTGCTTTACTGATAATGCTAGTATCCTGCTCTTTCCTCATTTCATTTTCTCTGTCTACTTACACCACTGTAATAATGTGGTATGGTTCTTTCTCTGTTCCCTGTTCACACTTTATGTTCAATTACCCCACTGTATTGATGGCATTGGGCTTCCCCTCTTTGCCATATTTATATTCTCTCACTCCCTCCCCACCCCTCCATTCCCAAACTGAGTATTCAGGACTCTTCCTCTTTGTGCTGTCCATAAACCAACCCAGGACACTCAGTGCATTGATGATGCAGGATTGTGCCTCATTACCTCTTTTCCTTTTACTGCACTGATAGTGCAAGGCACTTCCTTTGTGCCCTGAATTGTTATCCACCTAGACTAGGTGCCTGACCACTCTACTCTTCGCCCCATTCTCAAAAACAGTCCAGAATACCAACTGTACCTCAATGCCACTTTTATTTTCTTTGTCCAGTTACTCTGCTGCACTGAAGAAACTGGACTTCTCTTCTTCATCCCAATTACATGGCCTGTCCCTTTACACTATTGTAGTGATGTGAAGCTCCTCCCCTGCTCCCTGTTCACATCCCTTGCCCAGACACACTGGGACACTTTTGTTCTGGAGGTGCTCCTTTTATGTATATTTTACTAAATCTGCCCAGTTATTACACTGCGTGGATGATGCTGTTTTTCTCCATTTTCATCCTGTCATGTGCCTTATCCATTTATACCACTGTGCTAATGTTCTGGGGTTTATCTTCCTTTCTCTTTTCCATTCCTGGGCTAGTAGCACCAGTTAACTGATATGTTAGAGTTTCTTCTCTTTATGCTGTTGTTAAAGATAACTAAATATGGCCTGAGAAGGACTCTGTATTTCTACATTTGAGTCATTGTGGATGAACTGCAACCTACCTTAATAGTAGACAAGATTGAAAACCTAACTTAGAAATATGTACCTGTAACAATCCCTAAGTCTTGGCCAAACCCAGTGGCCATACTTCAACCATTAATACGTTGCTGAGTGTTCAAACTGTGTTAAAGTAAAGCAAGTGCCGAGCTATAACCAATTCAGTATCGGGGTAACCCACCCCCAATAGTTATCATGGGTTCTTTTCTATTTCCCTAAGCGTCAGCTGGTCTGAGAAATAAAGGGAAAGAGTACAGGAGAGAGAAATTTTAAAGCTGGGTGTCTGGGGGAGACATCACATGTCAGTAGGTTCTGTGATGCTCCCTGAGCCATAAGCCCAGCAAGTTTTTATTAGCAATTTTCAAAAGGGGAGGGAGTGTGTGAATAGGGTGTGGGTCACAGAGATCACATGCTTCACAAAGTAATAAAATATCACAAAGTAAGTGGAGGCAGGGCGAGATCACAGGACCACAGGATGGGGCGAAATTAAAATTGCTAATGAAGTTTCGGGCACGCATTGTCATTGATAACATCTTATCAGGAGACAAGGTTTGAGAGCAGACAACCTGTCTGACCAAAATTTATTTGGTGTGAATTTCCTAGTCCTAATAAGCCTGGGAGCGCTACAGGAGACCGGGGCTTATTTCATCCCTTAGGCTTCGACCATAAAAGACAGCCACCTCCAAGGAGGCCGTTCATAGACCTCCCCTCAGGGACGCATTCTCTTTCTCAGGGATGTTCCTTGCTGAGAAAAAGAATTCAGTGATATTTCTCCTATTTGCTTTTGAAAGAAGA
>NW_016812638.1:255869-258596 GCF_001698545.2 Rhinopithecus bieti
AAGGTGCCCAGATTTCTTATTGTTCAAACACACATGCTCTACAAACAATTTGTGTAGTTAACGCAATCATCACAGGGTTCTGAGGCAACATACATCCTCCTCAGGTTATGAAGATGATGGGATTAAGAGATTAAAGTAAAGACAGGCCTAGGAAATCACAAAGGTATTGATTGGGGAAGTGATAAGTGTCCATGAAATCTTCACAATTTATGTTCAGAGATTGCAGTAAAGACAGGCATAAGAAATTATGAAAGTGTTAATTTGGGGAACCAATAAATGTCCATGAAATCTTCACAATTTATGTTCTTCTGCCACGGCTTCAGCCAGTCCCTCCATTTGGGGTCACTGACTTCCCGCAACAATCCAGCCATTCTGTACCTCACCTCCAATTTCCGTATGTCATTTCCCTTTTTTTGTTCACAAATCTTCTTTCATCATGTGCCTGCACTGGAGTTTCTCTGAATCTGCTGTGATTCTGGGGGCTGCCTGATTTGTGAATTGTTCATTGCTCAATTATACTCCTTTAAATTTAATTTGGCTGAAGTTTTTCTTTTATCACTGTTCACATCATCTGCCTAGTTACACAGTGCATTTATAAGTTCAGGCTCCTCTCCTTGTCCTATTCACGTTATATACCTAGATACCCCATTGTACGAATGCTGTAGGACTACCTTTTTGGTCTTTTCTCTTCTTTCCTCCACTAATTATGTTGTACAGGCATTTAGGTACTCTTTTTTTAATTTTCAATTTTTTTCAGTATATACTAGGTGTATATAGCTATGGAGTATATAAAATCTTTTGATACAGGGATACAATGTTAAAGATCACAGCAGGGTAAATGGAGCATCCAACACTTCTAGCATTTATCCTTTGTGTTACAAATAATCCAATTATACTCTTTATTTTAAAATGTACAGTTAAATTGTTATTGACTGTATTCACTCTGTTGTGCTATCATGAGTGCTCTTCTTCTTTTCCCCATTCACATCTCCTGTCCCTTAGCACTACAGTGATGGTTTCTGGCTTTTTCTATACTCCATGATCATGTCATCTATCTAGTTACTCTACAACATAAATGTTCAAGGTGCTGCTTTCCCCCATTCACATGCCGTATCCAGTTACATAACTTCAATGATGATGCAGGACTCCTGCTACATTCACATTTGCTGCCAAGTTGTACCACTGTACCAATTAGGCTGCTCAATTTTTTTCTCTTTGGTCAGCTAACATTCACTGTCTAATTACACCACTGCATTGGTGGGGCAAGACTCCTCTTCTTTCCCCATTCACATATTCTGTCGAGTTATACCACTGCTGCACATTTGGTGTGAGGTTCTTGTTCTTTGTTCTGTTCTATTGTTATTGTAACACATACTACCTTTTATTATAATTTTATATTTGCCTCTCTCAATTTCTTGCTCTCTCTCTCTTCTCTCTTTCTCTCTCTCTCTCTCACACACACACACAGTATAGTAATTCTATAACAATAATATAATAGAAAGAAACATCAAAATTTTTTTCCCTGGAAGAGACATACTTCAGTAGTATTGTCCATCATTTGTCTAGCAGTGTTACTCAATGAAAAGACAGAAATGTTTTAGAATCTTATATCAGGGGCAGCAGCAGATTTTAATTTTCTTGATAGAAATCATAGGTTTACTAAAAAAGTAATTTTTATTTACATAAGAATATTCACAATATTTTACTTATTAAAAAATGAGCCTCTACTTCACAAATCTGATGAAAGACACAAATCTTCTCTTCCAAGAAGCTCAATTTATACATGAAAGATAAAATTAAAGAGGTCCCCACTGAGGCACATTATAATGAAACTGTAAAAAGCCAAATTAAAAAAGACATTCTTGGAAGCAACAATAGAGAAATGACTCATCACTTACAAGGGATCCTATATAAGATTAGCAGCACCTGCTTTCTCATCAGAAACAATAGAAACTATAAAGCAGTGGAAAATATTTGAAGTGCTGAAAGAAAAAACATTTTAACCAGGAACACTACATTTTAAGGCTATCAAAAGTGATGGAGAAATTAAAACATGCCCAGATAGACAAAAGCTGAGGAAATTTCTTGCTGGTAGATTTTTCTTATAAGAAATGCCAAAGGATTTTTTTTTTCAGGCTAAAACAAAAGTTCACTATACAGTAACTCAAAGCCATATAAAGAAATAAAGAATACCTATAGGGTACTGTGTTTATTACCTGGGTAATAATCTGTATACCAAATCCCCAAGACATGCAATTTACCTATGTAACAAACCTGAACATATACCCCTGAAACTAAAGTTACAAAAAATAATACTAGTAAATGTAATTGCATAGGTAAATTTAAAAGCCAGTATTATTGCGCTTTCAGTTTGTAACTCCTAATTAATTCTTACATGACTTAAAATACAAATGCATAAAGAAATATAATTCATCAGGGGTATTGGCCTGAAGTTTCCTTTTTTTGTTGTGCCTCTTCCGGTTTTGGTATCATGATGATGCTGGCTTTATAAAATGAGTTAAGGAGGAGTCCTTCTTTTTCAATTGTTTGGAATAGTTTTGGAAGGAATGGTACCAGCTCCTCTTTGTATTTCTGGTACACTTCAGCTGTGAATCCGTCTGGTCCTGGGCTTCAGCAAAGTCTCCAATGTGCAAAAATCACAAACATTCCTTTATGACAACAAAAGACAAGCAGAGAGCCAAATCATGAATGAACTCCCATTCACAA
>NW_016812638.1:262832-263616 GCF_001698545.2 Rhinopithecus bieti
TTAAATAGGCATTTCTTCAAACAGCATATGCAAATGACAAGCAATCACATGAAAAAAAGTACTCAAAGTACTTAGTCTTTAATGGAAAACAAATCAAAACCAGAATAAAATATCTTTTGACATTAAAGGGGATAGCTATGATTTAAAAAGGAAAATAATAAGTTTTGGTGAGGATATAGAGAATTTAGAACACACATGCATTTCTGGGGAAATTGTAAAATGGTGCAGTCACTGTGGAAAGTTTGGTGAGTTCTCAAGAAGTTAGAGAATTACCATATGAGCCATAATTTATAATTTGGGGTATATAATCAACATAATTAAAGCAGATGTTCAAACATAAATTGTACACTTATGTTCATAGCAGCACTGTTTTAAAACATATTTTAATTTTATTTTTTATTTTTTGTGGGTACATAGTTGTATAATTTTAAGTGAAACACGAGATATTTGGATATATGTATGCAATGTGAAATAAGCACATCATGGAGACTGGAGTATCTATCCACTCAAGCATTTATCCTTTGAGTTAGAAACAATGCAATTATACTCTTTAAATGATTTTAAGATGTACAATTAGGTTATAATTGATTATAGTCACCCAGTTGTGCTATCAAATAGTAGGTCTTATTCATTCTTTCTAACTATTTTTTAACCCAGTAACCATCCCTACCTACTGCCAGGCCCCACTACCCTTCTCAGCCTCTGGTAACAACCTTTTACTCTCTATGCCTACAAGTTCAATTGTTTTGACTTTTAGATCCAACAAATAAGTGAGAACATATGA
>NW_016812639.1:0-569 GCF_001698545.2 Rhinopithecus bieti
GGAGAGGGGGAGGGTGGCAGGGGGAAGAGGGTGGCAGGGGGAGGAGGGTGGCAGGGGGCGGGGCGGAGGTCGGGGAGAGGGTGTCTGGGGCAGCTGGGGCGTCTCTGCGCCTCTGTCAGCGCTGCCGACCCTCTGTCCGGGACCACCCCGTCCACGCCCGTGTCCGCGCCGCGCTCTCCCCCAGGACCCCGCCGCGAGCGCTCGGAGGAACCACGTCCGAGCCCAGGACGCCCCGCACCGCAACTCCCCCGACCGCAGGCGCCTCTGCCCCGGGCGCACCGGGGACTCCTGGGGTCCCGGGGGAGCGACGAGGACGCGGAGGAGCTTGGGCGCCCCCAAACCCCGACCCAACCCCGCGCCCTCCGGGACGGACCCACCTGGGGCGGCCGCGGCAGCGCCCTCGTCGCGCTGGTTAAACTCGAAGAGAAACTCGAAGTCGAACTCCTGGTCCTCCAGCCCCGTCATGGCGGGTCGGGCCGGGGCCGGGGTCGCGGCGGCCCGGGGTTCGGTTCTCCCGGCGCTGCCCGCGCGTCCTGCGCGTAACGTGACCCCGCCCCTCCCCCGTCCCC
>NW_016812640.1:0-1000 GCF_001698545.2 Rhinopithecus bieti
GTGTTCTTCTTTTCAAGATTGTTTTGGCATTTGGGGCTTCTACTTTCATATGAATTTGAGGATTGGCTTTTCCATTTCTGTAAAAGAGGATGTTGGAATGTTGACTGAGATTGTGTAGAAACTGTAGATGACTTTGGATAGTGTTGCTATTTTAACAATATTAAGGCTGATGACTCATAAACATGGAATGTATTTCTGTTTATTTAGGTCTCCTTTAATTACTGTCAACAGTATTTTCTAATCTTCAGTGTACAAGTCATTTGACTCTTTCCTTAAATTTATTCCTAGATCATTTATTCTTTTTGATTCTGTTGTAAATTGAATTGCTTTATTTATTTTCTTTTCAGCGATTTTTATTACATGTGTATAGAAACACGATATTATATTTTTCTTGGCCTGGATTATGTACCTTGCATCTTTGCTGAATTTTTTATTAGCTGTAGTAGATTTCTTGTGAATTATTTGGATTATATAGGATCATATCATCTGTAAATCAAGATAATTTTATTTCTTTCTTCCCAATTTGGATGCTTTTATTTTTTTTTCTTGTCTAATGGCTCAGACTAGAATTCTCAGCACAATGTTTGGTAGCAGTGGAAAAAGTAAGCATTCTTATATTTTTCTGATCTTAGGGTAAGCATTCAGTTTTTTTTTTTTTTTTTTTTAAATTTTTTTTTTTTTTTTTTTTGACAGAGTCTTTCTCTGCCACCCAGGCTGGAGTGCAGTGGTGCCATCTCGGCTCACTGCAAGCTCCACCTCTCGGATTCACACCATTCTCCTGCCTCAGCCACCCAAGTAGCTAGGACTAGAGGTTAATTATTTTGTATTTTGTAGTAGAGACAGGGTATCACCATGTTAGCCAGGATGCTCCTGATCTCCTGATGTTGTGATCCATTTCCTTCAGCCTCCCAAAGTGCTGAGATTACAGGCCTGAGTCACTGTGCCTGGCCAGCATTCAGCTTTTTTAAACTTATTATTATTAGACTTTAAGTTCTAGGGT
>NW_016812641.1:0-1811 GCF_001698545.2 Rhinopithecus bieti
CTGTTGTCCAGGCTGGAGTGCAGTGGCACGATCTCGGCTCACTGCAAGCTCTGCCTTCCGGGTTCATGCCATTCTCCTTCCTCAGCCTCCCGAGTAGCTGGGACTACAGGTGCCCGCCACCACACCTGGCTGATTTTTTGTATTTTTAGGAGAGATGGGGTTTCACCATGTTAGCCAGGATGGTCTCCACCTTCTGACTTCGTGATCTGCCAGCTTCAGCCTCCCAGAGTGCTGGGATTACAGGCATGAGCCACTGTGCCTGGCCTGGAAAGAGTTCTTAAAAATCAATAATTTAGGCTGGGTGTGGTGGCTTATGCCTATACTCCTAGCACTTTAGGAGGCCAAGGTGGGCTGATTACTTGAGCCCAGCAGTTCAAGAACAGCCTGGGCAATATGGTGAAACCCCATCTCTACACACAATACAAAAATTAGCTGGGCATGGTGGAGCATGCCTGCAGTCCCAGCTACTCAGGGAGAATGAGGTGAGAGGATCACGTGAGCCCGAGAGATCAAGGCTGCAATAAACCATAATCACATCACTGCACTCCAGCTGGGATGACAGAGTGAGACCCTGTCTCAAAAAAAATTAAAATTAAAAATTAAATAATTTAAAGATAATTACCCTAACAACAAAATGGGCAAAGCCCATGAACAGGTAAATCATATTGAGAAATATTGACTTTTACATACCTGAAAAGATGGTTAGTCTCATTCATAGTGAATTCCACTTTTCCATCAATAAGATCGATAAGTATTGGCCAGGCTGGTGGCTCACGCCTGTAATCCCAGCTGGGACTACAGGCACGTACCACCACACCTGGCTAATTTTTGTATTTTCAGTAGAGATGGGGTTTCACCATATATGCTGAGCTGGGTGCTTTGCCTTTTCTAATCAGAGGGGAATATATATACATATATATATAATTATTATTATTATTTTTTCTTAGAGACAGGTGTCACTGTGTTGCCCAGGCTGAAGTGCAATGGTGTAGTCATAGCTCACTGCAGCCCCCAACTCCTGAGCTCAAGCGATCCTTTTGCCTCAGACCATATTGGCCAGGCTGGTCTCAAACTCCTGACCACCTGAAACGTCCGCCTCGGCCTCCCAAAGTGCTGGGATTACAGGCATGAGCCACCGTGCCCAGCCTTCTCTGCCTTTCTTAGATGGTGCTCTTTTACCTTTCTTTTTTTAATGTTTCCAATTGCTTTCACACTGGTAAAAGAATGCCAGACCCTTTCAATGACAGCAGCATTAATGCTCCATAAAAAGCAAAATTTGGAAACATTTGAAGATCAAGTAAATTAATAGATATGTAAATACCTTTACTCTATCATACATGATAATTTTGTTACCAAAATAATTTACACATAGAACCACCCAACTTTAACTATCAAGTCCTCTTTTAGGGTAGGGAAATCTCATGTATTGATCCCTTTGGGCCTGGCCCTGTGTCAAGACCTTTGTAGTTTTTTAAAAATAATATATATAGGCTGGGTGAGGTAGCTCATGCCTGTAATCCCAGCACTTTGGGAGGCCAAGGCTGGTGGATCACCTGAGGTCGGGAGTTTGAGACCAGCCTGACCAACATGGAGAAACCCCTGTCTCTACTAAAAATACAAAATTAGCTGGGTGAGGTGGCACATGCCTGTAATCCCAGCTACTTGGGAGGCTGAAGCAGGAGAATTGCTTGAACCTGGGAGGCGGAGGTTGCAGTGAGCCAAGATCGTGCCATTGCACTCTGCACACCAACCTGGGCAACAGAGTGAAACTCCGTCTCAAAATAATAATAATAATAATAATTAATATATAT
>NW_016812642.1:0-366 GCF_001698545.2 Rhinopithecus bieti
CGCTTTAAAATATTTAATAAATTTGTCTCTGAAAATCTAGATGTTGTGTTATGTATCTATTTTCTCTAGACAGGAATACATTTCTAATATGGATATATATGGCTATCTTTTTTCAGGCCTGGTTGCAGTATGCTTGAAATCTGGGATGTGGAAGACCCTTGCAATGCAGCAAACCCTCCCTTATGTAGCGTCCTGCTCGAAGATGCGAGTCCTTACTTCACCACAGTATTTCAGAATAGTGTGTACAGAGTATTAAAGGTCAACTAAGAACTATGGTACAATGCCGTGTGTCAAAAACAATCACCCTTTGGCTTGTTTACATTAATAAAAATCGCAAGCTTTAATAACAGACACTTAAAATAAGAT
>NW_016812643.1:0-2325 GCF_001698545.2 Rhinopithecus bieti
GAGTACATTGAAGCTTAGGGTGACAAAGGAAATACCCTCAGGCAAAACTATAAAGAAGGTTTCTGAAAACTTCTTTGTGATTCGTTAATTCATCTCACAGAGTTCCATGATTCTTTTCATAGTACAGTTTGGTAGCTCTATTTTTTTTGGAATCTGGGAAGGGATATTTTGGATAGCATTAAAGTCAAGAGTGACAAAGGAAATATCCTCAGATAAAAACTAGAAAGAAACCTTCTGAGTAACTTCCTTGTGATGTGCGAATTAATCCCACAGAGTTACACCTTTCTTTTCATTGAGCAGTTTCCTAACACTCTTTTCGTGAAATCTGCAATGGGATATTTTGGGGCGAAATGAGGCCTATGTTGAATAAGGAATTTTCCTCAGATAAAAACCAAAAAGAAACTTTCTGAGAAACTGCTTTGTGATGTGTGAATTCATCTCACAGAGTTACAACATTCTTTTCATTCAGCAATTTACTAACACTGTTTTCGTGGAATCTGCAAAGCGATAATTCGGAGCACATTGAAGCTTGTGGTGACAAAGGAAATATCCTCAGACAAAGAGTAGAAAGATTCTTTCTGAGAAACTGCTTTCTGATTCGTGAATTCATCTCACAGAGTTATGGAATTCTTTTTATGGAACAGTGTAGTAGCACTGTTTTTGGGGAATCTGAGAAAGGATATTTTGAATTGCATTGAAGTCTATGGTGAAAAAGGAAATATCTTCAGAAAAAAAATTGAAAGAAGCTTTCTGAGAAAGTTCTTGGTGATGTGTGAATTAATCCCACAGAGTTACACCTTTCTTTTCATGGAGCAGTTTCCTAACACTGTTTACATGGAATCTGCAAAGGGTGCAAAGGGATATTTGTCAGCACGTGGAGGACTATAGTGAAAGAGGAATTATCCTCAGATAAAAACGAGAAAGAGACATTCTGAGAAACCACTTTGTGATGTGTTATTTCATTTCACAGGGTTGCACGACTCTTTCCATGGATCATTTGGTAATACTGTTTTTGTGGAATCTGAGAAGGCATATTTTGGATTGCCTTGAAGCCTATGTTGACAAAGAAAACACCCTCAGAATAAAACTGGAACGTATTTTTCAGAGAAAGTAGTTTGTGATTTGTGAATTCATCTCACAGACTTCCACAGTTCTTTTCATTGATCAGTTTGATAAAACTTTTTTTGTGTAATCCGCAGTAGCATATTTTGGAGTGCTTTAAAGCCTATGGTGACATAGGAAATATTCTCAGACAAAAACCCAAAAGAAGCTTTATGAGAAACTGCTTTGCGATGTGTGAATTCATCTACCAGAGTTACACTGCTCTTTTCATTGAGCAGTCTCCGAATGCTCTTTTTGTGGAATTTGGAAAGGGATATTTTGGAGCAAATAGAAGCCTATGTTGAAAACGGAATAATCCTCAGATAAAATCTAGAAAGAAGCTTTCTGAGAAACTGCTTTGTGATGTGTGAATTCATCTCATGAAGTTACACTGGACTTTTCAATCAGCAGTTTGCTAACACAGGTTTTTTTTAATCTACAGTGGGATATATTGGGGCACATTGCAGATTATGGTGACAAAGGAAATATCCTCTGATAAAAATCAAAAATAAGCTTTCTGTGAAACTGCTTTGTGATGTGTGAATTCATATCACAGAGTTACACCGTTCTTTTCGTTGAGAAGTTTGCTACAACTTTTCTCGTGTAATCTGCAATCTGATATTCGGGTGCACATTCAGGAATATAGTGACAAAAGAAATATCCTCAGATAAATCTAGAAAGAAGCATTCTGGAAAAGTTCTTTGTGATGTGTGAATTCATCTCATAGAGTTACGCCATTCTTTTCATGGAGCAGTTTTCTAACACAGTTTTCGTGGAATCTGCAAAGGGATATTTGGGAGAGCATTGAGGACTATTTGAAAAAGGAAATATCCCCAGATAAAAACGAGAAAGAAGGTTTCTGAGAAACTGCTTTGTGATGTGTGAATTAATCTCACTGAGTTACACTACTCTTTTCATTGAGCAGTTTGCTAACACTGTTTTCTTGGAACCTTCAATGGGATATGTCAGATTGCATAGAAGCTTATGGTGACAAAGGAAATATCCTCAGACAAAAACCAGAAAGAAGCTTTCTGAGAAATCGCTTAAGGATGTGTTAATTCACCTCACAGAGTTACACGATTCTTTTCGTGGATCCATTTGGGAGCACTGTTTTTGGGGAATCTGAGAAGGGATATTTTGGATCGCATTGAAGCCTATGGTGACAAAGGAAATATCCTCAGATAAAAACTAGAAAGAAGCTTTCTGAGAAAGTTCCTTGTGTTG
>NW_016812643.1:4936-9720 GCF_001698545.2 Rhinopithecus bieti
TGTTTTTGTGCAATCTAGGAAGGGATGTTTTGGATCGTGTTAAAGTCCATGGTGACAAAGAAAATATCCTAAGATAAAAACCAGAAAGAAGCTTTCTGATATACCGCTTTGTGATTTGTCAATTCAATCCACAAAGTTTTATGATTCTTTTCATGCATCAGTTTGATATCACTATTTTTGGGGAATCTGAGAAGGAATATTTTGGATCTCATTGAAGCCTATGGTGACAAAGGAAATATCTTCAGATAAAAACTAGAAAGAAGATTTCTGAGAAAGTCCTTTGTGATATGTGAATTCATCTCACAGTGTTACACTCCTATTTTCATGGAGTAGTTTGCTAACACTGTTTTCGAGGAATCTGCAAAGGGATATTTGGGAGAACATTGAGGCCTATGGTGAGAATAGCCTGCGGGGGAATCTCAGAAGTGATATCTTGGATATCGTTGAATCCCATGGTGAAAAATGAAATACCCTCAGAAAAAAACTGGAGAGAAGCCTTCTCAGAAACTACTTTGTTCTGTTTAAATTCATCTCACAGAGTTACACCTTGCCTCCATTGAGAAGTTTGCTAATACTATTATCGCAGAATCTGCAATGAGATATAAGTGTATGCATTGAGAACTGAAATGCACTCCAATAAAAACAAGAAAGAAGCTTTCTGAAAAACTGCTTTGTGAGGTGTGAATTCATCTCATAGAGTTACACTACTCTTTCATGGAGCCAACTCCTAGCATTGTTTTTGTGGAATCTGAGATGTGATATTTTGGATCACTATGAAGACTATCTGGACAAAGGATATATCCTCAGATAAAACCAAAAGAAGCTTTCTGAGAAACTGCTTTGTTATGTGTGAATTCATCTCACAGAGATACACCACTATTTTGTGCAGCCGTTTTCTAGCACTGTTTTTGTGGAATCTGAGAACTGATATTTCAGATCGCTTTGAAGACTATAAGAAGAAACGATATATCCTCCTATAAAAACCAGAAGGAAGCTTTCTGGAAAACTGCATCGTGATGTGTGAATTCATTTCACAAAGTGACACCACTATTTCATGGAGGAGTTTGCTAGTAATGTTTTCTTGGAATCTGAGAAGTGATATTTTGGATCACTATGAAGACTATATGGACAAAAGAAATACTGCAGATTACAAAAAAAAAAAAAAAGAAACTTACTGAGAAACTGCTTTGTGATGTGTGAATTCATCTCACAGAGTTACACCTGTATGTCTTGGAGCAGTTTGCTAGCACTGTTTTTGTGGAATCTGAGAAGTGACATTTTGAATTGTTATAAAGACTCTACAGAAAAAGGAAATATCCTCAGAAAAAAACACAGAAAGAAGCTTTCTGAGAAACTGCTTTGTGATGTGTGAATTCATCTCACAGAGTTACACCTCTCTTTCATGGAGGTGTTTGCTAGCACAGTTTTTGTGGAATCTGAGAACTGTGATTTCGGATTGCTTTGAAGACTATATGGACAAAGGAAATATTCTCAGATAAAAACCAGAATGAAGCTTTCTGAGAAAATGCTTTGTGATGTGTGAATTCAGCTCACAGAGTTACACCACTCTTTCATGGAGGAGTTTGCTAGCACTCTTTATGTGGAATAACAGAAGAGATATCTTGGATAACATTGAATCCCATGGTGAAAAAAAGAAATATCCTTAGATACAAACTGGAGAGAAGCCTTCTCAGAAACTGCTTTGTGGTGTGGGAATTCACCTCACAGAATTACACCATTGCTTTCATTGAGAAGTTTGCTCACCGTTTTTGCAGAATCTGCAATGAGATACATGGGAGTGCATTGAGACCTGAAATATCCTCAGATAAAAACAGGAAAGAAGCTTTCTGAGAATCTGCTTTATTATCTGTGACTTGATCTCACAGAGTTGCACCACTATTTAGTGGAGCCACTTGCTAGGTTTTGGGGAACCTCAGAAGTGATATTTTGGATTGCATTGAAGATTATACAGACAAAGGAATTATTCTCAGATAAAAACCAGAAAGCCAGAAAGAAGCTTTCTGAGAAACTTCTTTGTGGTATGTGAATTCATGTCACATTGTTACATGAATCTTTCATGGAGCCTTTTGCTAGCACTGTTTTTCTAGAATCTGAGAAGGGATATTTTGTATTGCTATGAAGACTATACCGACAAAGGAAATATTCTCAGACAAAAACCAGAATGAAGCTTTTTGAGAAACTGCTTTGTAATATGTGAATTCATCTCAGAGAGTTACACCACTCTTTCTTGGAGCCCTTTGCTAACACTGTTTTTGTGGAATCTGAGAACTGATATTTCGGATCTCTTTGAAGACTATATGGACAAGCTAAATATCCTCAGATAAAAATCAGAATGAAGCTTTCCTAGAAACTGCTTTGTGATGTGTGAATTCATCTTACAGAGTTACACCACTCTTTCTTGGAGCCGTTTGTTAGCACTCTTTTGTGGAATTTGAGAACTGAGATTATGGATCACTTTGAAGACTGTACAGACAAAAGAAATATCCTCAGATAAAAACCAGAATTAAACTTTCTGAAAACTGCTTTGTGATGTGTGAATTCATCTCACAGAGTTACACTCTTTCATGGAGAAGTTTGCTGGCCTCTTTTTGTGGAATCTGAGAAGTAATATTTTGGATTGCTATGAAGACTATGTGGACAAAGGAAATATCCTCAGATAAAATCCAGAAAGAAGCTTTCTGAGAGACTAATGTGTGATTTGTGAATTCATCTCACAGTGTTACACCACTCTTTGTTGGAGCCGTTTGCTAGCACTGCTTTTGTGGAATCTGAGAAGTGATATTTTGTATCACTTTGAAGAATATAGTGACAAAGGAATTATCCTCAGAATATAACAGAAAGAAGCTTTCTGAGGAATGGCTTTGTGATGTGTGAATTCATTTCACAGAGTTACACCACCCTTTCATGGAGGACTTTGATGGCACCATTTTTGTGGAATCTGAGAAGTAATATTTTGGATCACTATGAAGACTATACGGACAAAGGAAATATCCTCAGATAAAAACGAGAAAGAAGCTTTCTGAGAAACTGCTTTGTGATATGTGAATTCATCTCACAGTGTTACACTACTCGTTCTTGGAGCCATTTGCTAGCACTGCTTTTGTGGAATCTGAGAACTGATATTTTGGATCGCTTTGAAGATTATATGGACAAATGAAATTTCCCCAGATAAAAGCAAGAAGGAAGCTTTTTGAGAAACTGCTTTGTGATGTGTGAATTCATCTCAGAGAGTTGCACAACTCTTTCATGGAGTAGTTTGCTAGCACTGTTTGTGTGGAATCACAGAAGAGATATCTTAGATAACAATGAATCCCCCAGTGAAAAAAGAAATATCCTCAGATACAAACTGGAGAAAAGGCTTCTCAAAACCCGCTTTGTGGTGTGTGAATTCACTTCCCAGAGTTACACCATTGCTTTCATTGTTTGCTATCACTGTTTTCACAGAATCTGCAATGAGATATATGGTAGGGCATTGAGACCTGAAATATCCTCAGATACAAACAAGAAATAAGCTTTCTGAGAAACTGCTTTGTGATGTGTGAATTGATCTCACAGAGTTACAAAATTATTTCATGGAGCCATTTGCTAGAACTGTTTTCATGGAATCTGAGAAGTGATATTTTGGATCGGTATGAAGACTTTATGGACAAAGGAAATACCCTCAGCTAAAAATCAGAAAGAAGTTTTCTGAGAAACTGCTTTGTGATGTGTGAATTTATCTCACAGTTACACTACTATTTCATGCAGCCATTAGCCAGCACTGTTTTTGTGGAATCTGAGAACTGATATTTCAGATCACTTTGAATACTATACAGACAAAGGAAATATCCTGAGATAAATAACAGAATGAAGCCTTCTGAGAAACTGCTTTGTCATGTGTGAATTCATTTCACAGAGTTACACCACTCTTTCATGGAGGAGTTTGCTAGCACTGTTTTGTGGAATCTGAGAACTCATATTTTGGATTGCTTTGCAGACTATGCAGACAAAGGAAATATCCTCAGGGGAAAAAAAAACAGAATGAAGCTTTCTGAGAAACTGCTTTGTGATGTGTGAATTCATAAAACTGGAGAGAATCCTTCTCAGAAACTGCTTTGCTGTGGGTGAATTCAACTCCCTTAGTTTCAGAATTGCTTTCATTGGGAATCTTGCTAACAGTGTTTTCACAGAATCTGCTATGAGACACATGGGGTTGCTGTGAGAACTGAAATATCCTCAAATAAAAACAAGAAAGAAGCTTTCTGAGGAACTGCTTTGTGATATGTGAATTCATCTCACAGAGTTACACCACTATGTCTTGGAGTCATTTGCTAGCACTGCTTTTGTGGAATCTCAGAAGTGATATTTCTGATCGCTTTGAAGACTATACGGACAAAGGATATATCCTCAGATAAAAACTATAATGAAGTTTTCTGAGAAACTGCTTTGTGATGTGTGAATTCGTCTCACAGAGTTACACCACTCTTTCACGGAGGAGTTTGCTAGCACTCTTTTTGTGGAATCTGAGAAGTAATATTTTGGATCGCTTAGAAGTTCATGGTGCAAAGATAATACCCTAAGATAAAAACAAGAAAGAAGCTTTCTGAGAAACTTCTCTGTGATGCGTGAATTCATCTCAAAGCGTTACACCACCCTTTCATGGAGGAGTTTGCTGGCACTGTTTTTGGGGAATCTGAGAAGTAATATTTTGGATGGCTATGAAGACTATACAGATAAAAGAAATATCCTCAGATAAAAATCAGAGAGAAGTTTTCTGAGAAACT
>NW_016812644.1:0-3062 GCF_001698545.2 Rhinopithecus bieti
TACAAACCTTTCCCGTGTGCGTGCTAACCTTTCCCGCATGCCCGCGCTAGCTTTTCCTGCGCGCGCCTAAACTGTTCCTGCGTGCGCAAGCCTTTCCCGCACGCGCGCAAACTTTTTCCCACCCAGGAAGATATGTAGTGTATGGCGCAGGTGTGATCCCGCGCCCGGGAAAATTACAAACCCACAGCGCATGCGCAATTGTAATTTGAGTAAACCCAGCCTCCTGTCACCGCCCTGGCCCAACCTCTTCCTTTGCCAGCCTATATAAGGCGTTGCACCGCCACCATTAAACGAGACTTGATCAGGCTATTTGTCTTGTCTCCATTTCTCGTGTTTTCTTGTCTCCTCCATTCCCAGTCCCCCTTCCAGGGCCCGTTCGACTGTCCTGCAGGTCGGGACAAAGGCAGAGGGAGATGGTCAAACGAGTTTGTTCTACACCTTGTTCTGACATCTTTTCAAGAGAAAAATCACTGGTCCTAATGGAAGGATGTTCATGCAACTAACATAAAGAGATGTTATAATCACCAATTAGAAAGAGAGAATGCAGATAAGAATCAGAGCAATGCTCAGTGCTCACTGAATCTATATTATACCAGGCTAATATTAGTCCAAGGCTGACTCTATGTGCAATAATTTAAAAAATATTATTTTAGAGTTCTTAAGAAGACTTAACAATACTTTTGGCATTTATTCCATTACAATGTGCTAGATAGACATGATAATTTGTAGTGATACAATTGTTCGATACAGGTAACTTATTTTACCAAGCTTTCCTCTTTCTTTTCAAATCAAGATGGTTAAACTGTTATAGTAGGTAGCTAGTGAGACATGAGCAGGGCAAGAGAAGGCTCCCCTCACACATACACAGCAGGAACATCAGGCAGCCAGCAGATGATGGTCAGGCAGTTGTTAATTGGTCACAGCCAGTACCAGTGAAGGCCAATCTCCCCATAGATAGAAAACACCTGAAACTAGTGATCAGCAGCTTCCCAATAAGATCTCAGGATTTGGGCAAGTAGGCTCAAGCATGCACATTAAAATGGCAGAATTTAACCAGTAAATGACCTTCCAGGAATATTTGACAGGAAAAAGAAAAACGCCTCAAGTAAGCATGTGTACAACTCCAGTGAACACACTGTGCATGCTCACCTCCCACGTGCTGGCAGGCCACTGTGCATGCAGACAGCCCAACCCAAAGGAAGAATTGGGAGAAGTAAGGCAAGACCCTGGAAGTATGCCAGTGTATAAAACCACTAGTCAGAAGGTCAAGCCTCACGCTGAATCTCTCAAGTCACCCACTTGGCCCTCTTCCAAGTGTACTGTACTTTCTTTCACTCTTGTCATAAAGCTTTTAAATAAGCTTTCACCCCTGCTCAAATACTTGCCTCAGTCTCTCCTTCTGCCTTATACCCCTCGGTCAAATTCTTTCTGCTGAGGAGGCAAGAATTGAGATGGCTGCAGACTCATACAGGTAAGGATTGGCTGCCGGTAACAAAACTACCAGATGATGTCAAGCACAGTGTGTTCCCAGCACAATAACAGATTATACATTTGTGAGGTTTTATGAGTAACACATTTCCAGAGCAAAACTAGAGAAGAAACTAGATAGATATAGATCAATAATAGAATAATTTTGACCATTGTTTGTTCTTTCTGAGACTGGACAATTAAAAAGAAATCAGGTTGTTATGAACCTCCAGAGGTTTCTTATTTCTCCTAAGGTCGCAAGTGAGGAAGACCACTGGCTTAAGTCATTGCCCTGGCTCAAGCACTGAGAGGAGATAGAGTTGAAAATGAATCCAGATCAGTCCCCCAACCAGGCAAACAGCCCCACTCAGGAAACTTGTTTGGTGGTCTCAAAGGTCACTTTGTTTTCTTGATAGACCTTGGCACACGTAGGAAAAAAATATTTGAAAGATGTGAAGGGTGAACTGATATCATGCAGAAAGAAGAGGAGAAAACAGGGCTTGGTCACATACAGTGTGAAGAGATTATTTGAGAGTGACTTCTCTTGCCAATGACTGGAAGAGAAACTTCAAAAAAGAGGCAAAAACTTCCCTTGGTTATGTGCTTTACCAAATGAGGTCTACCTTTACCATTGCAGCAGAAATGCTGCCTTTCTTAGCTCGTTCACTTATGTATCTCAAACAGCATGTGCTTACCTTAAAAAGCACTGTAGAAAAAGGTAATATGAATCATGGATATTAATAAAATCTGTGGAATCTTTCTTTAGTTATCATTACATTCATTCAAATCCAGATCATTACCATAATGGACATTGTAAAATTCTCAGGAAAAAAAAAAAGCCGTTTTTACTGAACATATCTTAGCAAAGTCTATTATGGTTAAACTACTACAATGTACTTTCTCGGTAACTCAATTTTATTCAATTATTGCTATTTTTTAGGAATAGAACAAATAGTATTTGCTCTGAGAGTCCTACATGCGGTTTGACACTGTGGAATAGTTCATATTTTTAGGGTGAATTGGAAGGACTTGTTCTACTTAGTCCAAAACCCAACATTCTGAAATAATTTTGATGGTGTTTAAGTCAGATTCAGGATTTACTTTAGTACTTTGGAAACTTATTTTTTGTGCTGTAAAATGACCTTTTAGGAGGTCCTTTGTAATGCGCTGACACCATGGTGAACACAAAGCTTATAGGAAGAATTCTTTATTATTAGTATTATTATTATTATTATTATTATTGTTTGACACAGGGTCTGGCTCTGTCGCCCTGGCTAAAGTACAGTGGGACAATCATGGCTCACTGCAGCCTTGGCCTCAAGTGATTCTCCCACTTCAGCCTCCCTAGTAGCTAGTACTACAGGCGCATGACACTATGCCAGGCTAATTTTTGTAATTTTTGTAGAGACAGGGTTTAATAATATTGTCCAGGCTGGTCTCAAACTCCTGGCTCAAATCTCCTGCCTTGGCCTCCCAAAGTGTTGGGATTACAGGTATGGGCCACCACACCTGGCTAGTTTTAATTTCTAATAGAGTAAATATCAATGGTTATAATCCATATTTCTAAAAAAAAAAAAAAAAAAAAAAAAAAAAAA
>NW_016812644.1:3915-25520 GCF_001698545.2 Rhinopithecus bieti
TAATCCATAGACATAATTAATAATTAACATAATTATATCAATTATGATTTTTATGATTAATATAATTAATAATATAATAATATAATTTATAATAAACAATTAAGAATATTATTAACTGTGCTTACTGGAATTTTTTTTGTGAGTCAACTATGTACCAGGCAATGTGTTAGTGCTAGTGGATAAGCGGCCCCACTCCAGGTGTTCATGAAGCTTCCAATCTAGAGAGGGAGAGAGACACTCCCTAGAGAGTGTTGTGAGGATTAAACTTAAAAAGAGAAAAGAGCTGAGTCCTAAGATAGGATGTATTAAGGAAGATTGTTCTGATCTAGAGGCTAGGAAAGACCTCACTGAGGATGGAATGTTTAAGCTGAGTCCTGAAATACAGTACTAGCAAGATTTACTACTGGTAGAAATGTGTTTCAGGGTATATTAGTTGGGGTAATGGTAAATAAATAGACTCTAAAGTTTAGTGACTAAACAAGACATACGTTTATTTATCTTTCCCTTAACAGTCCAGAGTAGGTAATCAGATTTTTCTTGGTAAAGTAATCCAGAGTCTCAGGCTACAAGGGTGGCTCTGCCTTTCTTCACTGTGGCTTCTACAGTTGCTCCATCGCCACCATGTCCAACCAGCAGGAAGGAAAGGAAGATGGACAACTAGGAAGGACTTATTTAAACAGAAGACTTGAAAGTTACACTTACCCAGGAAGGTCAGCTGGGTGTTTAGTCATGCCATTGTTGAACTGGCCTGCCTTGGTGTTGTCATCATTCACTAGGATCTGAATTTTGTATTGCCGCACTCTTGTCTGAAACATGTAGGTAATACAGAAATTATGTTCATATATATAAATTTTATATATCCTAAAAGTTAGTTTAGTTCAATAAACACTTAGAGCTTGTACTTTTTTCCCCCTTAGAGATAAAAACATGGTTAATACTTCCATTCACTTACTCGTATTCTCATTCATTTAGCAATGTTCATGAAATATACAAAACCTGCACTAAATTCCAGGCACTTTGAGGATGTTCATGAAACACAGCCTTTGATCTCAAGAGATTCAGAGTCTGCTGTGGATGGGAGGGGAGTGAACGTCACAGTTTAATGTGAAACAGAGAGAAAGATGGGATATTATCTACATATAAATAAGTGCAGAAGAAGGTGGGGACTGTTCTGTGCAGAGAGAATGGGGAAATATTGTGGGAACAGAGTCAGCTGAGATAACTTGAATATTGATTTTATAAACAAACAAGAGCCTTCCAGTCTGATATGGTTTGGCTGTGTCCCCATCCAAATCTCATCTTGAAATGTAGCTCCCATAATTCCTATGTGTTGTGGGAGCGACCCAATGAGAGGTAATTGAATCATGGGGGTGGATCTTTCCTGTGCTGCTCTCATGATAGTGAATAAGTCTCATGAGATCTGATGATGTTATAAATGGGAGTTCCCTTGCACACACTCTCTTGCCTGCCGCCATGTAAAATGTGCCTCACTCTTCCTTCACCTTCTGCCATGATAGTGAGGCCTCCACAGTCATGTGGTACCGTAAGTTCATTAAACCTCTTTCCTTTATAAAGTATCCAGTGTCAGGTATGTCTTTATTAGCAGCATGAGCATGAACTAATACACAGTCTATGAGAAAAGTCATAAATAACTCAGTGTGATTGGCTAGTTTAGGGGTGGCAAATAGTCAAGAGTGGTTGAAGTAGCTAATCAATAGAAAGAAAAATGAAAATAAAATGTTAAAAGAGAGACAAATGGTGAAGAGCCTCAAATGTCAAGCAACATATATTTGAATTTATTTAATAAATAATGGGAAACTAGTGCAGATCCTTAAGAGGGGATAGATGTGACTGGATCTGAGTTTCAGAAAGAGAGCCCTGGAGGCAGCATACACAGTTAAGCGGCATGTGAACTTGTAAGCATAGATGCATGGTTTCCAGAGTAAATCCTGCCCCTGATGCCTGTGTGATATTGAGCAATTGATTTACCCACGCTGTTCCTTAACTTCCTCATCATTAAATAAGAATGATAATGATAGCTACTTTATAGAACTGTTGTGAGCATTAAATTAAGTAATTCATGTCAAGAGTTTAAAATAATGCTTGACATTTAATAGGGATATATAAACATACACACACACACACACATAAACCTTGGAGAGAAATGGAAACAAATTAAGAAAGCAGAAACATCTAGTTTGAGCTAGGCTAAAAAGGGCAGTGTAGCCACAGGAACAAGGGACCTGGAAGCAGATTACCTGGTGTCCGATAGCAGATAAATTGTTTCTTAATTGTTCTAACCCTTTTTTCTTCTCTGTAAATTAGAAATAATAACAGTGCCTATTTTATAGAGTTGTGAGGAATTAAATTACATAATACATGCAAAGTGTTCAGCAAAGAGCCTAGCATCTACCGATCACTCACAAGATGATAATTTTCATTATCAAAAAGGATTTATTCTAAAAGTTTGAAATTCTATAATTTTTTATCTCTGAATTAGTTTTGTCCCTTACCGTAGAATTGATGTAGTACAAAAAACACAGACATTATAATCAGGTAAAACTGAAATAAATTTTTATTCTGTCACTTTAAAGCTGTGTAAATTTGGGCATTTTTTTCCTAAAATTTAGGAGCACTTGTTTCCTCTTGGGACAATTACAATGCTTCCCACCTTAAAAGGTTGTTATGAAGATTACATGAAATGATTTGCATAAAGTACCTAGACTGGCACACAGCAAACACATAGTAGAAGTTGAATGCCCACCTCCCTTTTTTTTTTCTCTAACTCTCTCTCACATCTGCTCTGAAAGATTAAAAAGTTACAAAACAGAGAAGCACTGTTTTGAATCATGAGTTGTGGGTTCAGAACAAGAAAGACAAAACCAAACTAACCCAACCCCTTCACTTGCCAAACCTCTTGCTGTTTGACCCCCACTGACAGCTAACCAAAATTAGCCACAGACCACTGATGAGTGTGTGAGCCATTGGGCAACGTTTCCAGCTGGATAGAACATGAAAAATTAAGGAGAGAAGGACCATCCAACAGAAAGGCAGTGGGAGTTGACAATACAAGGAATGATTATAGTAGGCTTGGCCGGGGACAGAATATGCATTAATGTGGAGAGAGGGATTTTCTTTTTTCACATCAAAACACACAGAATTTGACCACCTAAGTGAACAAGCTTTCTTCATATATGGGAATCTTGATGACCTAGTGGTTAAGAAAGCTGGTTTAGGAATAGTGATTGCTGAGTTCAAACCCTGGCTCCACCATTTGTGAGCTGTTATAGCCTTGGGTAAGTCATTTAAAATTTCCAGCTGGGCACGGTAGCTCATGCCTATAATCCCAGCACTTTGGGAGGCCGAGGCAGGTGGATCACCTGAGGTCAAGATTTCAAGATCAGCCTGGCCAACATGGTGAAACCCCATCTCTACTAAAAAATACAAAAAATACAAAAATTAACCATGCATGATGGCGGGTGCCTGTACTCCCAGCCACTTGGGAGGCTGAGACAGGATAATCGTTGGAATCTGGGAGTTGGAGGTTGCAGTGAGCTGAGATTGCACCACTGCACTCTAGCCCCTGGGCAACAGAACCAGACTCTGTCTAAAATAAAAAAAATAAAAATAAAAAATAAAAATTCTGAGCGACCTTTTCCTTGATAGTTCCCAAATCATTACACTAATGCAATGGTTAAATATTATCATAAACTATACAAAGCAGATGAAATAGAATCTTGGGGCATATTAAGTATTTGAAGATATTAGCTATTACAATTGTGATTTAAGTTTTAACTGGTCAGCGCACTTTAAAATAAGGAGAGTCGAGGCAATTGTCTATTACAGATGGTACAGATGACAAGTAAGATGAGTCAGGCAAGTAAGATGAGTCTGCTTGACTGATCTCATTTCTTAGATTTATTCAGCGAAGAATTAACCTAAAATTACTTCCTTTAAAATAATTTTTCTACTAAATTTACTGTCTTTTCCCAAGTTTTAAAATTCTATTTTCCTCAACTTCTGATACATGACACTTTTGTGTTTCTGGAGAAACTTATCCTATTCACAACTTTTATCAAGTGACTTGCTTCTTAAGTATCTTCAGGCTTGGCTCTTGCTCATAGATCTTTTATCTAGCCCTTACGTCTTCTCAATGTGGTTTGAATCTTACTGCCTTCCCTTCTGACTCTAATCCAAATAATAACCCTGGAAAAGAAAAGCTCAGTTTCACCCTCTGTCTATAAGAGCATTCTCTTTACCTAAGTTAAAGGAAGTGCTCTCTCGTTCACTGTTTAGCATTTGTTAAGCTTGGATTTTGTGGCTAGAGACGAACTGGGTTGTCTGAGACTGCAGAGGCAAAATAACAACTCTCACCTCCACCCATGTTAGAATTAATGAAAGAAACAAATCTCATCGCAACAAAGATTCTTTGCTTGACTAAACTTTAGTCAGCTCCTCTACCACCTCCTAAGCCCATCTGTGAATAACCTTGTAAAATCTAGTATTAGCAAAGAAGCCTGCTAAATCAGGTTAACAAGAACTACCCCATCCTTTACCTGACCCCAGGTAATGTCTGATCACTCTGGTCTGTCTTCAGCAAGAATCCTGTCAGGTCAGTCTAGGCCAGAATCCCCCTGATGCCTGATGTTTCCTCTTAGTAATTTTCCATCCACTGACCCCCAACTTGCACCTTGGCTATAAATTCTCACTTGTTCTTGTTATATTTGAAGTTGAGCTCAATCTCTTTCCCCTCTGAAAAATCACATTGCCATGGTCTCCATGATGACCAAACCTTTGTGATGGTCTTAAATAATGTTGCCCATACAGGGCTTTAACAGGTATCACTAAATATATATATATATATATATTTAACAACGTGCATGAAACAACTAGAGAATAGAGTCCAGGTAATTATGAAAATAAGGAAGATAATATGGTATACATCATATATGGGTCCACGAGAGGCATGAGACTAGACATATTGCTTTCTGGGAAACAGCAATTACTACAGCTGGGAAAGGGAGGGGAGGTAGTAAAGAAATATTTCTGTTGGCCAGATGGCTGGCTGGCAACACCACAGATGGGGACATTATTCTTCTTGATCAACTGCAGTCCCTTCTTGCTACATAATGTATCTTCCTCTATTGAGACTTGACAGATAACACTTAGTTTCCCACCTAGTTTGCATAGGGCAATTTAATCCAAAAATAGCTGAAACACAGAGTGCTAGAGCACACTAATAACTAACATTTTTATATAGCATGTTGCAGTATAAAGATAATTTTTCCTTACATTGCCCTAATGTTCATAACCACCCTATGAGGGAATTATTATTATTTCCATTTTCAAATGAGTAAAATGAAGTTAAAAGAAATTAAGCAAATTTCTTAAGGCCACGAATTTAGCCCCTAACCATTTCTGATTGGTTATTACCATATTCTATCACCAAAGCCTGTACTACCATGTTGCCTCACATTTGGAATTAAAAAGAGTGTGGTTTTTTTTTGTTTGATTGTTTTATTTCTGTGTATATGTGTGTGTGTGTGAGGACAGGTCTTATTTTATAAAGTAATCCCATTATCTAGAACATTATTTTTATGGGAAAATTATTCCAAATGCCAACTTGGTGATAAAATTTTAGAATATAGCCCACTTATAAGTCGGAAACCTGTGTCATAAAATGCAAAATCTAGACCTGCAGTGGGATGTTTTTTATTACCTTATTTCTTTGTGAAGCAAAAATGTGTGGGTTTCTTTTGCTACATTATATTTAGCTTTAAAGTAAATATATATTTCTTACTTTACTTCATTTTACATTCCTGTCTTTCTTATAAAAGGTCAAGTTTTTGGTTATAGACAATCAAACCACATTTGATTCAGAGAATTCTTAAGTCTTTCAAGCCCTTGGCTGTCTTTAGAATACCCCATCACCTCTTTCATCCAAGTACTATCCAGTCCCAACCCTGCTCAGCTTCCTAGATCAAACAAGATCAGTCACATTAGGGGTGGTATGGCCATAGACTCTAATCACATTTCCATGGTGTTGCCTAAACCACTTGTGCCCCAGCCAGGTTTCTTTCTTTGCAAAGAAATTTCACTAATGATTAGAGATAAGTTTTTTAAGTGTTTTGCAAAAACTCTGTATTCCCTTTCCAATGGTTCCAAAAATCTGTCAACATGTGGTTGACAGAATGAGTTTGCATTTTCCTTTTTGTGGGAAGTGAATAATCTGGGAGATGCAGTGTCACCAATTAATATTTCACAAGACTTTGATCTCAGCAAACATTTTTACCAGTTGGCCAACATTTTAGAATGTTTTCAGGGTTATATGATAGAATATAAAAACATTTGGCATTTTTTCAAAAAAAATACCTTGTAAATATAAATATTAAAGCACACACACTCTCTTAAAAAATGACATGGGCTGCAAGCTGAACAGTGACTTACTTCTATTTTTCCCTCTTCTCCAGATGAAGAACTCAACCTGGATAGATTGCTTTGTAATTTGTATACTTTTCTCATAGTTAGCACTTGATGTTGAGAAATGAAAAAGTAACTTGTCCAAATTTATAAAGTCATTGTCAAGATTAGCATTAGATCCCAGGTTTTCTGGTTTTTTTGTTGTTGTTGTTGTTGTTTGTTTGTTTGTTTTTGTCTTCTAGTCCTGAGCTTGATATACAAGATTTTATTCCCCCGATTCATATTTCCATAAGGCCCCAATGTCTTAGCATTTTGCATTTGCATCTGGCTAAACCACTGTCTCACCTAGATGGGCAGCTGTCATGAACAATATAGTTGGTATTTAGTGGGTTTCTGCATGCTCCTATAGCCATCTTCTTTGCAACTCACTGAGTTCTTCCTAGTCTTTGTTTAAAAAGTAAGATTTATTTGCCAGCTATTAACCTTCTATAAATATCTTTGTGTTATGCTATCTTTCTTTGCAATGTGAATTTAGCACAAAGTGAGCAGTTGAATAGTAGAGTTTATATCTTCACAATGAGCTAAGTAAGTGTTGAGTTACAGTAGGGCTGAGAAGAATCACAATCTCATTTATGCCTAGGATCTTAGATTCTTCTCAGGTCGTGTCTTTGAGACATATTGTAGGTTGCAGGATGTTCCCTCTCTCTTGTGTCTAGGTGTAAAGTGTTACATAATGATTCCAAGTTTTCCCACAGTAAAAAGACATATTGTAGGGTTGCAGGATTTTCCCTCTCTCTTGTGTCCTAGGTGTAACAGTGGTTAAACATAGATGATTCCAAGTAAAAGCCTGGCCTCAGAGTCAGAGCCCAGAGCCAAGAAGAAGGCAAGGACTGGGGAGTCAAGTGATGTGGAAGAACACACGACTGAACTCAAATGCAGGGTCTGTTTGGGCCAGGAGAAAAAATAAAAATAAATTTAAAAAAGCGTTTCAGTGAGCAGAGAAGCCAAAACAAATGAACGAACAAGCAAAACCAGAAGATTTAGAATGAATCAGGAGGTGGAAGCCAGATTTGAATAATATTATGTGGCAGAGAAAATGCAAGAACCTCGAAGAGACAGGCAGGCCAGAAAAAATGCACAAAAGGCCAGACTTTCTGGCTAAGGTAAGTGGCAGCTCAGTCTAAACTGCATACAGAAAGCACTAAAGAATCCAAATCCTGCCCTTAAGGAATAAAATGGTAGACTTGGGAGAAAACACAGTACAGAAATTGGAAGCACTACATTGGCTTGTTAAACCAATTCCAGCTGGCCTCTGTTTGGAAATTAAATAGTCCTTTAAAGGATTAGAAATGTGGGATCCTTTTGGGAGTACAAGTAACTACAAAAGCAGAAATAAGGTGTCAACAAGAAGAAAGAATAGACATAAAGTCCCATGGGACATTCTAACTAAGTTTTTATTTTAAAAAAGCTGAAGCTTTAAAATAAAATCATGTTCATAGCATAGGAATTATAGTTCTATAAATGCATCCTAACAGATAATCTTAAATAATTGCATAAAAGGCTATGAACACAAAGATGTCAGTGTAGCATTTTTGTGATAACAAATGAGAGCAACTTCAATTCTTAAAAACCAGGGCAAAGCTAAATAAATGATAAAGTACCATAGAAAAAAGTCATAACAAAACAATTTTAAATATTTTAAATCATACATGATACAGCAAGTTAAAAACATGAAAACTTTATGGTGACATAATATTCTATATGTGCACAGAGCTTAAAAAATATAGACAATGATTTTATCTTAGCAATGCAATTATGGAGGATGTTTATTTTCTCAATTATTTTCCAAATTCTCTAAGGAGCATAGTAGCAGTATAACATAATGCTTAAAAGCTTAAGATCTGTATTTGACTATCTGGTTTCTCATTTTCAGTAACTTTTAAAAATGTTGAATATTTTACTATCTTTGTGATCTTGGACATTTTGCTTATATTTTTTGACCTCAGTTTCCTCATGTATGAAAATGGAATAGTAACAATATCTATCTCATACAACTGCTCTAAAGGTTAAATGAAATAATGTAAAATGTTTAGAACAGTGCTGGCATATAATTAACCATTTGATAAATTTTAGGCATTCAGTATTTTTATAAAAAATAATTATATAATAATTATTTTAGTCACTATAATAATTTATTATCTAAATATTTAACTTCTAAAACAATGAAAACAGATACACCTACCTATTCAATAAGACAGTTGAGTATTGCTAAAAATCTAATTTAATCACACTTGGTTTGCTTTGAGAAAGATATGAGGGAAATCAGATGAAAGGCACATTGTTCAAGGAAATAAGTGTAGTCCTTGCCCAAGCAAAGCATGCCTCTTCACTGTGGCTATATTCATACCTGTTTCTTATGGATTGTACTGAACCAGTTCTCTCCTGATTGCTTAGTACTCTGAAATGAATTGAGCTTATTAATAATGTTTTATAAGTGTAACATAGTATGCTTAGAAATATAGATTCTTCTGAAAAATATTGAATTCACAATATGTAATGCTTAAATACTTTTTATCCTTTTGCTGAGGACCACAATCTTCTCTTCTATACAAGCCAGTGGAAATAAAAGGAGAAAATGTTTAAAAAGTGCACTGAATTGACTCTATGTTTCCAATGCCCTACATGTTGCAGCATGTCTCTGTCTCAGTGTCTTCCTTTGCTCCAAAAGGGAGTAAAGAGTGGATTGAAATAGCCAGTTCCCTCAGGGAATAGATCTGGAGAGCTAAGCAATTTAATCCCAATGTGTCTATAGTGCTCTCTATCCATAGGGCTGTATGGTTAACAGAAAAGATAGTCGGAATGTTAGCTCTGGATTTACTAGAGCTAAAATTGGGCAAATTATCAAATTTCTGAACATTAAGTTTCTCATGTATAAGTCAAGATCAGTGGGACTTATTTCTAAGAGTTAGTGGAAGGGAAAAATGAAATCTTAACTTGGCGTAAAAGGTGTGGCATACAGTAGGCATCCATTAAATGGTAGCTTCTCCTGTCTAGCAAGTAGGGAACAGAGGGAACGGTGGAGGTTCTCTTTGTTATAACTGCCAACAGAGAGCATGTGTCAAGTACTATTTTCGACACTTCATGTGTAATAATGCAGCTAATCCTCACAATAGCCTTAAAAGTTGGGTAAAGGTTATTTCCTCTGTTTTATAGACAAGGAGGAGAATATAAGGGAATTTTTGTTTGGAGTAACTTTGGATCTCCTTGTAACTTTATTTATATATACATATTATAAAATGTTCTTCACTGTTTTAGAGTGTGAACTCTTCAATGACAAAAAACCGTATCTGCATATTTCCGAGTTTGCTTGGATTATAGAAAATGAACAAAACAACTATAGTTAACCATAATATATTGTATGTTACAAAATAGCTAAAACAGTAGGGTTTTGAATGCTCTTGCCACAAAGACGTGATAAATATCTAAGGTGACGGATATGCTAATTATCCAAATTTTAATATTGCACATTATACATGTAATGAAACATCACGCTGTACCCTGTAAATATTTATAATTTTGTTTTTTTTTTTTTTGAGAGGGAGTCTCGCTCTGTCGCCCAGGCTGGAGTGCAGTGGCGCAATCTCGGCTCACTGCAAGCTCCGCCTCCCGGGTTTACGCCATTCTCCTGCCTCAGCCTCCCAAGTAGCTGGGACTACAGACGCCCGCCATCTCGCCCGGCTAGTTTTTTGTATTTTTTTTTTTAGTAGAGACGGGGTTTCACCGTGTAGACCAGGATGGTCTCGATCTCCTGACCTCGTGATCCACCCGTCTCGGCCTCCCAAAGTGCTGGGATTACAGGCTTGAGCCACCGCGCCCGGCCATATTTATAATTATTACGTGTCAATTAAATTTTTTAAAAAAGAAAATGTACAATAAATACATTCTAAAGAGAACCTATCTGCCTCGTGGATGTGGAAATCAGTACTGCATTAAATACAGAAATTCGTTTCACTTAAATTTCAGTGGCTACCTACAAATGGCTTATTTATATTTCCTTCATTTGCAATACATATTTTCATACTTGTAGATCAAAATGTTATAGTAATTATCAAAATCATTCAATCTTTGTACATTGAGTAACAATACAGGTTTCATACTGAGTGTGATGAATTACGTTGTAACTTTTGGACATCTGCTGTTAATTTAGTGTCTCATCACTTTCTGCTGTTTCCATGTACCCCCTGAATCAACAACACAGTCCACTGCTTTCATCTGGTTTTGCTCAAAGCCTGTGTCCATGTAATTATCAAATCAAATGTGTAAAACTTTGAACCAACCATTAGGCAATGAAAGTAATCAGGGACTGGCCAGTCTGCGGATGGTTAAGTGGCTACAAACATGGCTGGAGTCAGACACATTAGGATTTACACTCTATAAAACAACTGTGAGCAATGGAAAAAAATACAGCTAGCAAAAAGTCCCTGTATTAAATTATTTTCTGCATTAGAGAATCAAAGAAAGCAAGTGCCAAAGAGTGTTTAAAGTCATTATAATACATCTGTTTGAACTAGTTTAAAATCTGCTTTTAAACAACATTTCTTGAACTCAGTGAGTTGTTTTGAGACATTTCAGAGAAGAGTCAGGGACCAAACAATTTTGCCTGATATATTTATTTGCCAATTATATAAATATTTTTAACAATAGCACTTTGACATAACTTTAAAACATTCATATGTAAGTAGTTTGTGACCTAGGGTATTTAACCTTTTGAATCATCTTTTTATTGGTTTATGGAAATGCTGTGGTTATTCAAGAACATGTTTTGATGTTGCAACAGAAGCATAAAATAGATAGAAAAGTCCATAATTTAGACTTTTACTCTACAGTAACATAAGATGACTTTAATTTAAAGATGCAACTACCTATGATAATGTTTGTCAATAAGCATCTCATTTGCAATAAGTATGCAACCTTTTATAAGCAGTAATATTATGGCTATTTGCAAGAACTATCAACATTTATATCTCTTTGCAGGACTCTTTTAAGGGTCTCATGTAACTGTGAAATAAATGTTAGTTAAATATTGATTTCTATACCATAGTAGAAAAATTGATCGCAGGGACAATGAGAATCTATAAAACATTTTGTACATTTCATGTTAGAATGTTCCACAATTAATGCATCAGTCTCCTGGAAATATCAAAAGAAGCTATTTTGGTAGGAATATTATTCATTGTAGAGCATCCATTTCACATTCTAATTGAATGCTCAGAGAGAGAGGAATTTAGACAATATATCTTGACCAAGACAATAGTAAAATATGTCAAAGTGTAATCAAGATAGGCTACACACTGCATGTTGTGTGTGTGTTTGTACAATTACGACATATAGGTGATGGCTGGAGGTGATTCAAGTTGACCAGTAAGGATATAATTACATAATTAAAGACAATGTTCATTTAAATATGAATACGAATTTCCTGGCAATCTAAAGATGCATGTCAATCTACTAATAAATAAGAAGGAAAAATAAAATACTACTGAAAGGTAAGACAAAGATAGATTAATGACCTACTTTTGGAGGGAGGAGCCTACATGTATTCTGTAGGGGGTGAGGAGAGATCATCTAGGGTCTTAGCCACACAGAAGTTTGGAAATAGGTTATATGTTCTCTAAAGATTTCTTTTGGCAAAATATTCATCAAGAACTTGAGGAACAAATTTGAGCTTCCTAAAAACAGAGTGATCTATGGCTTCCTGGGATTTTTCAAAACAAATCTCAACCGTAGTCTGGAGATAAACAGACCAACATGTCTGGATTTCAGACAGGTCAACATGGATTGTATAAAGACAGTATTCATTGGCATCATGGCAGATGAAATCAGGTAATCCTGGAGTGAAGGAAAATAGAATTTCCTCATAGAAGGACTCCATTTTAAAACATACCTACTGGTAGTTGGGAAAACCTCCCTCTCTTTGCTTGTTATCTGAAATGTGAACATGCCTATACACAAGCAGAGAATGGTAAGAGCTGGGGTCTGTGGAGCATCTTAAAAGATACAGGTAATGTTTGAATTAATGCACATCGTTTATTAGCTTTGGTTTAATTTTCAACTAAAATATCAATTCGTTAACATAATTTATCATGAAGTGGTTTAAATTTCAGCCCATAGGCTCAGGTATGTACAAAATATACCTCTTTTTATTTTTCTGTAACTCAGAACATTTCCTATGCTAAACCCTATTCTACCAGAGTGGTACATATACAATCTTACTTCAGATTTGGCTCTTGCTTTTTCTAAGCATTGTTTTTAATTCATACAAAAATGAGATTGTGTAGGTAAGCCCCTGGCCAACACTATCTTTATTTGTCTACTTGGCATCCACAAACATGTACACATTTCCTAAATGTCTGAATTCCTTAGATACGTTGACCCTCTCCACAACTGTTGCAACAGGATAAAAGGATATATATTATTATATTTATTCCATGGTATTGCTGGGGCATAGAAATATTCAGAGAGGCCATCTGAAGCCTTCTCTGCTCAGACTCCTCAGGAAACTGCTTTTATCAGATCCCACAAGTCTAGCTCAAGTTTCATTACTTCCTCAACTCTCTTCGGGGAGTCTCTCTCTCTCGATCCAACAATATCTATTATGTCACGATCCTCTCTTTCAATCCACACCACCTCTAGTCCAGCAAAAACTTTCTTGTAACAGTGTTTCGAAACCTCAGAACTATAGATATTTTGAACCACATACTTCTTTGTTGTGAAGCGCTCTTCTATTTATAGTAAAATATCTGTCAGTATCCCTGGCCTCTACCCAATAGGTTCGGTAGCATCCCCTTTCCCTAAATTATGGTAATGAAAAATGTCTCTGGATTTTACCAAATGCTGCTTTGGAGGCAAAAATCACCCCAGCTGAGAACTATTCTAGAAGCCCCCTATTCAAACCTCACTGTTTTCAAATCTTTTGTCTAAGCTTGACATCCTTGCAATGCCCTGTGGGTTTATTCTATTACTTCAGGTCTCAGAGCAAAGGAAACAACATATGAAAAGAGAGAAAAGGTGTATTAAAAAATTATCCTTCCGTAATAGCACGACTTCTTCTTGGCACGTAATAATTCCTTCCTGTTAAGTAAATGAATACTAGCTTGCATGAAAACCCTGCAAGAACTATCATATTATTTTACTAATTATCATTTCTAAGTGGGTGTAGAACTAATAAGACATCCTTAGCATTGACAGGTAAATCATTATAGAAGAGTATATAATCCTTTCTTATTTAACCAAGTAGTTTAAAATTATTATAAAATTTTCAGAAACTTCAGAAAATGGTAAAATTAATCTGATAAATGGCTGCATATTTATCATCCACCTTAAGAACTAAAATATTACTGCTACTGTTGAAGTCCATATTAACCCTCCTGATTGCATTCCAAGTGTAGCCACTATTTCTCACTTGATAATGAGACATGCACAATCACTTTGAAGTTCTCACTGCTGAGCAACCGTAGTGACTTACATAACTACCCCAATATTCAACAGTTTGGATCTGGCTATCAGCGGTAGAAAATTTCAAATTCAACAAAATTCAGAGAGATGTAGCTTAATGAGCTTTGGCTTATTCAAAGTGAAAAATCTTCTAAATGCTATGATAAAGAGCAAAACTGCAAATAGCCTTTCAAAAGGCTAGATGTTTCTTTGAGATACAAGTAAATCTCAGTCCCATTGTCGAGATCTTGTTTAAAAACTTTCCCCCATGATACCAGCTGCCTAAAGGAAGAACAAAATAGCTTAAGTTGAGAGCTACGGGTGACATAGCCTTAAATTCTCTCTGTGCTTTTCTCCTTTCTCATTGCTTTATTACAGTACTAGTCTGCTTGACTAGTATGGAAAAAGAGTCACGAGCAGAGGAGGAGAGTTTATGCCCCTGGGAGCAATCCTGAACCACTGGGCAAGAAGAACTGATGGTTACATGCGCCAGACTCCAGGCCTTCAAGGCAAACAATTCTAGACATCATTCTATGTGCTCCCTACAAATGCCAGAGGAATGGAGGCCCTGTTGCTCATAGCAGCAACTCAATGAGACATACATTTATACTGGTTTTCCACTCCTCCAAGTTTCACCCCTCCTACCCCTCACTTTTGTGTCTTGCATACCCTCACAAATCAACTACGAGGACCCAAGTCCTCGTCTGAGGTTCTGATTTTAGGAGAGTAAAAATTATGGCAATTCTAAAAGAATAAAATAAAATAAAAAATCTGCTGCCTATAAAACATATTTTTTCTGGGTGTTCTATAGATTATAAAACATTTATTTTTATATTTTGCAATTGGCTATTTTAAAGTTCTTTGGTTTTCATTTCTTTGGTCCTGTGTTGCCTTCTCATTTCAGAAGTAGCCAGTTAGCCCAAAGCACTTATTTAGTTTAGTCTGACTATGATAATGGTGCCATCCCCAATGTTCTGCCTGTCACTTTTCTTAGTTTAATATTGCAGTAAATAAAGTTAAGACGCCACCATAATTTTGGGATGTGTTTAACACTTGCTCAAGAGGTTACACTTCTTGTACTTTTTCCCAAGTGACCCGATTCCCTCATAGTCTCTGTGGTCAGTTGTATTTGGAGGTACTTGGCTCTGAATTTAAACATTTAAATGTGGTCTGACTTTGGAAAACACCAGACAGTGAGTCAGAGGCCTTTCATTCCTTTCTATGATTCTGAGCATTATGTTGAGAAACCTCCTACCCTCTCTAGGCAAGTTCTCCATCTGTAATGGAGCCACCCAGCAGTTTTCTGTATCCTGGATTAGAGACAGTGTTAACAGCACTGGGAGACTCTTTGACATTTAAGCAGAAATGGACCTATTTCCGTTAAATTTTCTTGTGTTTATAATCTAAGCAGGGGTGGCCAATCCTGGGCCATCAGTCTGTCCCCTGTTAGGAACTGGGCCACACAACAGGAGGCGAGCAGCAGGCAAGCCAGCATTACTGCCTGAGCTCCATTTCTGATGAAATTAGATTCTCCTAGAGCATGAACCCTATTGTGAACTGCATACGAGGTTTCTAGGTTGCGAACTCCTTGTGAGAATTTAACTAATGCCTAATGATCTGAGGTGGGGCAGTTCCATTCCCGAAACTATTCCCCCACCCTCATCATCCTTGGAAAAATTGTCTTCCACAAAACCAGTCCCTCGTGCCAAAAAAAGGTTGGGGACCGCTGATTTAAAGTACTTCTATTAGTTGTTGTATTTTGTTGTGTTTGGAAAAATGTGTTAATTACAAGAGAAGAGAGAATGATCTTTTATAGTGTGATCTAATAATTGCATTCTGATACAGGAAAATAAAACTATTTCTAAGTGGGGGAAACAAAATCATTTCTTAAAACACTGAATAGATTATTAGCCCTTTACATGGCTTTCTGAGTCTCATTCTGGCCAGTCAATACTATGTTGCCCCCTAGTTTTACAAGGGTACATTCCTTCCCATAAAACAATGTGTGAATCCACAGGACACTCCAAGAAAATGAGGAATGGCATTTATTGGTACCCTGTTAGAACATAAGCATAAACCTCTACTGCACTAAAGCTGTGTATGAAAAGAGTCTGGGAGAGAAGGAAGAGGTGGTATGGGAGCAAACGATTCTATAGGGATACATGGGAGTGTGTGTGTGTGTTTTCTGGGTTTATGTATGTGTGTTGTCTGGGTGTTGTTAAGAGGTAGTCTGTAATAATAATATAACTCCACTTACTTTTCTATTAGAGATAGTATTTTGTTCTACAAGTTCTCTTTAAATTTCTTTGATAAAGCTTTAGCTCATTCATTAGTATCTTAGGGTCAAGTGTTATAAACAGATTAATTACTTATTTTGTCTTCAGCACTGATATGGAAGGGGATTGGGCGTGGGGCGTGAGGAATAATTTTTATTTTGAAGATGAGGTGGATCTGCATGACAGTCTCTGGTCTTCCAGAGAGAAGTGACAACGCTCTAGATTCCAGAGATAAAAGAATGAGGAGGAGGCAAAACAGCTTGGGAATGAAGGTGAAAACTGACAAAAAGAAAACTGTTTGACAGTTGTTGACTTTGCAGTTTTTCCTGATGAACTCTTACAAAAGTATGTCCAGGTTAGCATGAAGATAAGAGAACACCCCTATCAATTTATCCCAATTTTTCCAGTCAAATCTGGGTCACAACTGGAAAAAGAGGAAAAGAGGTCTATTGAAAGGAACTAGAAAAGAAAAAACTATATATTAGTAAGTACACATTCACTCACACACACAAAAGGAGTTCTTGAGCTCATTTTCCTTCTCTTTCATACTTACTAACAAAATATTTAAAACATTAGGATTTACATCCTCGAATAGTTATCTTTTATAAGTACTATGTAAGACATTAATAAATGCACAGAGGAAATTGATGATTCAGAGTAAGAGAAATGAGACAGCTACTTCAAGGTTACTTGCAGGAGGTGATTTTGAGAGGCTTTAAAAATAAAGGTAGAATGTAGTATAAGGTGTTTCCTAAACTGGTAAACACCTGAATTTAAATTTAAGATAAAATTTTATCTCCAATTCTAATAAATTTCATTTATCAATGTCTTTTAGATCCAACCTGACCACTCCAGCTCTGTTTTCTCTATCCATGTATCTGTTGCCTACAATATTATTATAGGCCAACTTAAAAGTCATCCTCAACTCTTCCATTTCTCCCACACTCTACATCCAATGCAACAAAAAATCTTGTTGGTTCTACCTTCATAACCACTTTCACTGCTACCCACCTGGGTTGAGCCACCGTCTTCAGTCACCTGAATCACTGCAAAAGGCTCCTAACTGGTATCTTTAAGCTAATCTATGTCTATTCTTAACACACCTGCCAGTGCAATCTTTCCAAAATATAAGTCAAACTATGATTCTGCTCTGCTCAAAATCCCCTATTGGTTCTCCTCTCACTCTGAGTTAACATCCAAATCCTTAGAGATGAGTCACATGGCCTTACCTCCCATGGCTACCTATTCCATCCCTGATAGCATTTTCAATAGTGTTGTTCCCCTTGCTCACTCACCCCAGCCACCCTGGGCTCCTTACTGTTGCTTAAACCCACAGCAGCCATGCTTCTATTTTATGACTGTTTATTCTGCCTGGAATCCTCTTCCACCGGATATCCACTCAGCTAACTTCCTCAGTCTCCTAACCTCTTCACTCACATCTCCCCTTCCCCAAGAGAAGAATTCCTTCAACCTGACTCCTGTTTCTGAGTTTCTGAGCACTTCCTTACCTTCTGGAATAAAAAGCTATTCCAGGTTCACCTCATATTTTCCCTTCAGTTGCTCTCAAGCCTTCATCAAAGGACTGTGCACTTGTGTAAATCAGCACATGGACATACTTGGCTATAAGGGATGACATGGGAAAGAGTTACATTCAGTGCCCAGCATTCACTACTCTACTGACACCTGCTCAATGCAGTAATTTCCTGATACAAAAAATCATGATCCAGAATCCCAGACAATCACAATGCCTATAAAAACTCCTTTAAGACTTCATTATATCCTGAATTCCATTTGTTTTTGTAAATGCTTTATTAAATTAATTTTAAAATGGGCAGATTCAGGTATGTCTTTTTAATTTTGTGTCCTGACTTCCTGGATTTTCCCTTTTCACATATGAAGGTCCAAATTTGAGTAGTTTCTAGCACTTAGTAGACGTTCAATGAATGTTTGATCAGGGATTGATAAGGGGCATCTTTTCAATTCTATCAACAATTCAGATGGAAAATATTGAATGATATAATATACCAGTGCCTGAAAATAGCAGGAATATTGCAAGAGTAACCAAAGTAAAAGTTGAAAGAGATTTCTACAATCTGCTAGTTCTGAGATATAAATAGTAGAAAAATTTTTTGGGTTTACTAGTTTTCAACATTCCCATTGACAACATAATACAGTGGCAAAAATTTAAGAAAAAAATATTTGATGTTACTCTTGTTCAATCCAAGCTTTTGGAAAATTTTAGGAAAACTAAAATATTTTGATATTTAGCTGAACTTTTGGTCAATTTTAGGAAAACTAAAATGTTTCAATAATGCCAAAGTCAATTTTTTTTATGATTCAGTACTAAGTAAATGAATGTTATAAAATCATGATTAACTACTAAATTGAAACCACCACACCAGCTGCTGAATTCTAAGAGAAAGTATAAAATCCAGGAATTATGTTAACAGTATTTGTATTAAACCTATGACTGCCAAAACATCTATGTAGTTTTATGAAATCTAAATAAGTGCCATAAGTAAATTAATCACTAGAATGGTTTTAGAAAATAGCTACACTTCTTACTCAAAGAATATATCAAAATTTAGGATTATAATTAACTCTGGTTGGAGGCAGAGGGACAGAATGTGGAAAAGCATAAGATTCAATAATATTGGTAAAAATCTAGTTCCAATGTTCATGATGTGCATGGGTGTTTGTTTTTATTATGCCTTTCATTAAGCTTTATACTTTACATCTTTGTAAGTTTCTTTTGCATATATCAATTATTTCATAATCAAATAGTATATTGGCAAACATTTTAGGCATGACTAATCTAGCATATCAAGCTCTTGATTTCCTCATCCAATATAATAGGGATAATAGTACTTGTACTATAAAAGCAATGTTAAAATTAGATGCAATAAGATACAAAAATTATTTAGCAGAGTACCTGGTGTATGTGTATATTGATATGCAGGGTATGTATGTGTGTATGTACATATATAACTAACCACTTTTGGCATTCTTTTTTCAATCTTTAGTCTTTAAAAGTATAATGTAGCTTTTGGCAAGTTTCAAAAAGTCAGGTATAAATATTGCATTTGGATCCACCTTGAAATGTTTCAGTTATAAACAACATTCTTGATGAATGTTTCCATGTCTTAATAACACATTTATCTTGGAAAATAAGCATTAAACAGCTTTCTTTAAAATGTGTGGAGACCTGCACTCTACATGTAGTGTTACAAATGTTGTTTAAGGCCTTGGTCTTAATGGCTAGTTGTAAAAATCCTTGCCATAAATGAATAGGCAATAGAATCTTAACAATTTGTGTTAAATAAGGTGCTGGAAATTCTGAGCATAATGAGTCAGAATTGATTATGAATTGTGATGTATCTACACTACAGTTAGATTGTCTAATTTTACCTTCTTGTTTACCAAGCAGAAGCAGGAGAGACTTTTTTGAAGATTACTAAGTTCAACAATTTTATCATTTCTTCTCCCTTTCCCTGAGACAAAATAAAGTTCATAGCAGACAGTGCAAAATGAAATCAAGCCTCTCTCATTTACTTTTAAAATATATGAACTCACTCAAAAATTATAATTTTCTATATTTTCTGCTAAAGTATACTAAGACCATCCTACTAAAGTCCAGGCTGTGCTGTTTCAAGATAAGTCAGGCTGTCTATCACTTCTGATTACGCTTCCCTTCACAAAAACAAACAGACTTGGAAGATACCATTTAGAGCTGGTGTTTGAAGCCAAATTCAGAATCAGTTGAGAATATAAGCAGGGATATGCTTAGCTATTTCCATTGGCAGTTAAATTAATTATTTTTATTATTCCATTTTATTCCATTTAGAGCTGGTATTTGAAGCCAAATTCGGAATCAGTTGAGAATACAAGCAAGGATATGTTTAGCTCTTTCCATTGACAAGTTATTATTTTCATTATTCCATTGTATTCTGAATGAAAACATTGACAATGGCCAAAAGTAGTATTAAATTTCTTCCATGTGCCAGGCACAGTATTCAGAATCATACGTGCTATCTCACTTAATTCTCAAAAAAATCCCACAAATAAAATATTATTACCTTGAAGCGACTTGTCCAAGCTATACCACTATTAAGTTAAACTAAAATACCAATCTTCTGTACTAATTGTTTTACTATTGATTCAAATATTGTCTCTCAGTTGCAGTCAATAGCCAGGCATTTTCTCTAGCATTGTATCACCCAGCCTTGAAATAATTTCTCACTGTCTGAAAAGAAATTTTTATGGTGCCATCTTAAGACTTCAAGGATTCTGAGATAAGAGGAAGGAAGAAGAAATGAATTAATTAGTCATGATTTTGTATAAGACTTTTAATCTGAGGCTTTCCTGACAGGATCTTACATGATTTATAAGCTATAGATTTTCTTTGTATGGCAAGTAGAACAGAAAAAAGAAGACAGAGTTCTGAAACTGTTTTACAAGTACTCAGGCAAGGTCAAAAACTAAATAATTGTTAATATAAAAGAGAGAAAAGGTAAAGATTACAGATTTTTATCAGCCAAGTCTGCATATTACTAGGCTGTGTGCTCATTGAAACACTGAATGTCAAAAGGATTATTTATTACTTTTGTTGAGACAAATTTTGAAGAAAAATGCCTATCAGCTTCCTTGTTCATTTCAAATATAGTAAGCTTGCACTTCTCTCTTCTTTTAGCCAAGTGGACAATTGATTATTAAGTGGGCTACGTACACACTGGATTATTATTACCTTGGATTTTGTTGTATTACTTTCTTTTTGCTGTTTGATTCATTTTCCACAAATGCAGAGCCATGAAGAATATGGATTTGGGGCCACCTTGTGACAGACTTAGAAAAGCCCTATAGACCAAATCCTAGAATTAGAATTTTGGTTTCCGTTCCCAGACCATATTACTTTTCAATAAACATACTTTTGCAAAGTGGCATCATATTGTAATAGCTGATTTTTATCATTGAAAAGTATTATACGTACTATGTATTAAAATAAACCCTGATAATTATATTGAATATTTAACAAGTTCTTACATTTTTTCATTGACATTTCAACTTACCAAACTACATTGATTGACTTTCATATATTGAGTCAATCTTGTATCCCTTGATGTATTTTTTAAACTTCTAATTTTCAGTTTTCTAATACTTTATTTTTAAAGAAATTTTACATTTACAGTCATATTGCGATTCACCTGAAAAATTCCTTTAAGAATTAGCTCTTATCAGGTTTTATTATCAGGAATATGTTAACTTCATGTAGTAAGTCAGAAAGGGATCTAAATTTTGACACTCTGAAATAATTTGTGTAAGTTTGAAATTTTTTTCCTGAATATTTGGTAGACTTCCCTATTAAAAATGGCTGGATTTTTGCATTTCTTGGGTAGGAAATATTGTATTAATTCATCT
>NW_016812644.1:27870-31157 GCF_001698545.2 Rhinopithecus bieti
TTTTTAAAGAAAAGAATATACTCTGTAGCTGTTGAAAACTGAGTATGTGGAGATATATATTGATATATATATACACATGCATTGCATTAAATGCATTAATTGTGCTTTTTAATAGTCTGTATTTTAATTATTTTCTTTTCTGCATAAATTATCAACTATTTGAAAATATATGTTAAAAATTTTCTATTCTAATGAAATATTTATATGTTTCTCCTTAGATTTATTTATGATATTTTATGTATTACATATTCATATTTTGAATCTAAAATATACAAATAAATTTGATTTCAATATACTCCAGACTAAGTGAACTTTTTATAACCATGTATATATTCTCTTAATGTCTAGAAAAGTTTGGGAAAAAAAGACTCAGCTGACACCTTGATTTCTTGATTTTTGACTTCTAGCCTCCAGAATTATATGAAAATAAATTTCTGTTTTTAAGCCACCCAGTGTGTGACACTTTGTTATCAAGCAAACTAATACGTTACTCATGCCCAATGGTATTTACTGTAGATGATACGGAACCATTGAAGACTCACAAGGCAGAAAGGTAACCTGATTAGATTTGTGTTTTAAAGCAATCTCTTTGCAGTGAATAAGATTGGGGGGGCAATAATCAACACTTTCAAAGAAAAGAAATTCTAACCCAGAAATTCATATCCAGCCAAACTAAGCTTCATAAGCAAAAGAGAAATAATGTCTTTTTCAGACAAGCAAATGCTGAGGCAATTTGCTACCACCTTACCTGCCTTATAAGACCTTCCAAAGGAAGCACTAAATGTGGAAAGAAAAAACTATTACCAGCCACCACAAAACAAACTGAAGTACACAACCAGTGACCCTTTAAAACAACCACATAAATAAGTCTGCAAAGTAACCAGCTAACATCATGGTGACAGGATCAAATCCAAACGTATTAATACTAATCTTAAATATAAATTGTTTAAATGCCCCAATTAAAAGACACAGAGTGGCAAACTAGATAAAGAGCTAAGACCCTTTGGTATGCTGTCTTCAAGAGACCAATCTCACATCTGATAACACATATAGGCTCAAAATAAAGGCATAGAGAAAAAATCTGCCAAGTAAATGGAAGACAGAAAAAAGCAAGGGTGGCAATCCTTGTTTCTGACAAGGCAGATTTTAAACCAAGAAAGTTCAAAAAAGACAAGGGCATTACAAAATAGTAAAGGGTTCAATTTAACAAGTAGATGTAACTATTCTAAATATAGATGCACTGAATATAAGAGAACCCAGACTCATACACCAAGTTGTTAAAGACCCTCAAAGAGATTTAGACTTCTACACAATAAAAGTGGGAGACTTTAATACTCCACTGACAATATTAGACAGATCATTGAGACAGAAAATTAACAAAGCTATTCAGGACCTAAACTCAGCACTGAGTCAAATGGACCTGATAGCTATCTACAGAATTGTCCACCCCAAAACAACAGAATATACATTCTTCTCATTGCCACGTGGCACATACTGTAAAGCTGATCACATAATTGGAAGTAAGAACTGAAGTCATAACAAAGAGTCACTCAGAACACAGCACAATTAAATTAGAAATCAAGACTAAGAAATTCACTCAAAACAATTACAAGGAAAATGAATAACCTGCACCTGAATGACTTTTGGGTAAATTGTAAAATTAAGACAGAAATCAAGAAATTCATTGAAACTACTGAGAACAAAGATACAACACATCAGAATGTCTGGGACACAACTAAGGCAGTGTTAAGAGGGAAAGTAACAGCACTAAATGCCCACATCAAAAAGTTAGAAAGATCTCAAGTTAACAACCTAAAATCACAACTATAAAACCTAGACAACCAAATGTAAATCAGTCCCAAAGTTAGCAGAAGACAAAAATAACCAAAATCAGAGCTGAACTGAAAGAGATTGAGGCGTGAAAAACCATTCAGAAGATCAATAAATCCAGAATCTGTACTTTTTTGACAAAATTAATAAAGTATATAGACTGCTAGCTAGATTAATAAAGAAGAAAAGAGAGAAGAACAAATATCCACAGTCAGAAATGACAAGGGGGATATTACCACTGACCTCCCAGAAATGCAAACAACCATCAGAGAATGTGAACATCTTTATCCACATAAACTAGAAAATCTAGAAGAAATAGGTAAATTCCTCGACACATATACCAAGACTAAACTAGGAAGAAATTGAATCCCTGAACAGACCAATATTGGGCTCTCAAATTAAGGAGGTAATAAATAGCCTACCAACTAAAAAAAGCCCAGGACTACATGGATTTACAACTAATTTGACCAGATGTAAAGAAGAACCTGTACCATTCCTACTGAAAGTATCCTAACAATAGAGAGAAGCGACTTCTCTCTAACTCATTCTTGAGGCCAGCATCATGCTGACACCAAAGCCTGACAGACATAAAAGAAAAAAAAGGAAACTGTATGCCAATGTCATTGATGAACATTGATGCAAATGTTCTAAAAAAAAAACTGGCAAATCGAATCTAGCAGTACAGCAAAAAGCTTATCCACCACGACCAAGTAGGCTCTATCCCTGGTATGCAAGGTTGGTTCAACATATGTGAATCAATAAACGTGATTTATTACATAAACAGAACTAAAGACAAAAGCCACATGATTATCTCAATAGAAGCAGGAAGGCTTTTGATAAAATTCAACATCCATTCTTGTTAAAATTTCTCAATACACTAGGTATTGAAGGAATATACCTCAAAATAATCAGAGCCATATATGACAAACCCACAGTCAATATCACACTGAATGGGCAAAAGCTGGAAGCATTCCCCTTGAAAACTGGCACAGGCACAGGAGAAGAGTGCTCTCTCACCACTCCTATTCAACATAGTATTGAAAGTCCTGGCCAGGGTAATCAGGCAAGACAAAAAAATAAAGGCGCCTAAATAGATACGGAGGAAGTCTAATTATGCCCATTTGCAGATAACAGGATCCTGTATCTAGAAAAACCCATAGTCTCTTCACAAAAGCTTCTCTTTTTTTTTTCTTTTTTATTATAATTTAAGTTCTAGGGTACATGTGCACAACATGCAGGTGTGTTACACCTGTATACTTGTGCCATGTTGGTGTGCTGTACTCATCAACTCGTCAGCATCCATCAACTTGTCATTTACATCACGTATAACTCCCAATGCCATCCCTTCCCCCTCCCCCTCCCCATAATACACCCCAGTGTGTAATGCTCCCCTTTCAGAGTCCAAGTAATCTCATTGCTCAATTCCCACCTATGAGTGAGAACATGCGGTGTTAGGT
>NW_016812645.1:0-569 GCF_001698545.2 Rhinopithecus bieti
TTTTACCTGAAGGTATTTACTTTTAACCATAAGCCTCTAGGAGCTCCCAAATATAACTTTGCAGATTCCATAAAAACAGTGCCACGAAGCTGCTCAAAGAAAACAAAGATGTAACTCTGTGTGATGAATTCACTCAAAACAAAGTAATTTCTCAGAAAGATTCTTTCTAGTTTTTATCTCAGGATATTTCCTTTTCCACCATCGGCTTCCATGCTCTCCCAAATATCCCTGTGCAGATTCCACAACAACAGTTTCAGCAAACTGCTCCAGGAAAGGAAATGTGTAACTCTGTGAGATGAACTCACACATCATAAAGAACTTTCTTAGAAAGCTTCTATCTAGGTTTTTCTGAGGATATTTCCTTTGTCACCATAGGCTTCAATGTGATCCAAAATATCCCTTCTCACATTCCCCAAATACAGTGCTATCAAACAGCTCCATGAATAGAATTGTGTAAGTCAATGAGATGAATTCACACAACAGAAAGCATTTTCTCAGAAAGCTTCTTTGTAGTTAATATCTGAGGGTGTTTCCTTTTTCATTATAATACTCAATGCACTCCCATATAT
>NW_016812646.1:0-4774 GCF_001698545.2 Rhinopithecus bieti
AGGGGGGGAAAAAAAACAGAAGAAAGTGAACTTTAGCAAAAGGAAGGGAAAAATAAACAGATTAAAGCAGACATAAATTAAATAGATAATTTTAAAAAACAATAGAAAGTCAGTGATACTAAGAATTGGTTTTCTTAAAAAGAAACTAACAAAATTAACACACCTTTTGGTACATTTGCCAAGAAAAGGGAAATGCATCAAACAATGAAAATCAGGTATGAAAGAGAAAATATCACAGAAATAAAATTATAAAATAATACTATAAATACTATAAATAACATAAATTGGGTAATAGATAAAAACGAAGAACTGGTTAAAAATTCATAGAAACACACTACCTATCAACACTCACTCACTAACAGAAAATCTTGACAGACGAGTAACTAATAAGATGAAATCAACAATGAAAAAACTTCCGACAATGAAAAGCCCAGGACCAGTGGCTTCACACCACAGCCAAAAATACCAGAAGCAAAGAAAATCACAGACTAATATTCTTGATGAATACTGGTGTGAAAAAGATTAATAAAATACTAGAAAACTGACACATTAAAATAATTGTACACGATGAACAAGTGGGGTTTATTTCTGGGATACAAGAATAGTTCAACCCATGAAAATTATTAGTGTAATATATCACTTTAGTACAATAAAGGTAAAAAATACAATCATCTCAATCAATGCAGAACAGCATTTAACAAAATTTAACACTTTCATGATGAAAAACACTCAAAACTAGGAAACATAGGAATACAACCTCAACATAATAAAAGCCAGATATGAAAAGCAGACTAGGAAAACAGGAAACTATGAAACACAGGAAAACAACCTCAACAATATAAAAGCCATATATGAAAAGCAGACAGCTAGTGACATCTGCAAGTTGGTAGAATAGTGAGTACCAGCCCTTGACTCCCAGAGACACACCAGTTGGACAATATGTGTATAAAAATACCTTTCTGAGCAGTCCCTAATCAAGTGAAGAATGTGTAGTACCCCAGAAAGATGCCTCTCCTCATTCTGCCCTGCCAAAAGAGATCCCACTGGCCCATGACTTCTCCTGTGTCTGTGTGTGTGTGTGTGTGTGTGTGTGTGTGTGTGTGTAACGGGAGAGGGGTTGAAGGAGAGTGAAGTATGCATCCTAAACCCTGCCTTTTTAGGGGCACTGCCCAAAGGATTTGCTTCTGCATCACCTCACCTGGAACACTGAGGAAAATGGCATAGTTCAGATGCTTGGGGGCAGATAAGAAAAAAGAAAATGGGTGGCAGCTTTCAATAGTTGCACAGCTTGTTGAGATTGGGAAAACATGGCATACTATGTGAGACATTCCTCATCCCCCAGGAGGAAAAGAAAAGAGTGGAGTGTTCATTCAACATCTTGGTCTTTTGGTGCACCCAAAGGATTGGGTGGCTTTCTCTACCCAACATGGTTCTGCAAGATTGGGAGATGGCACATAATTCTGAGACTTCTTCAAGAACAACGGAGAAATTTGGAATGTGAATCCAACATCCTGGTCTTTCAGTTCACTGTCCTAGGGAAAAGTGGGGAAAGGTATTTCTCGCTTTTCACTGCAGACTATAGAGCACTGTATATTCATTGCAGACTGTCAAGCACTGTAAGTTTAAGAGAAGGCATACAATTCTGATATCGCTCCCCAGGAGTGAGGGAGCAAAACCAACTGTGTACATCTATAGAAACAATTTGAGAGGTTCCTAGAATCTTTAGCCAGTCTGATTTGTAGAGATGTTTCTCTGCCAAATTCATCTGTAAATGCTGGGAAAGATAGTTTATTCTCTTCAAATGCACAAACACCAATGTAAAACTACAAGAAATACAATGAATGAGGGATATATGGCACAAGCAAATAAGTGATCTCCATTAACTGAAGATCTATGAATGGCCTAACAAAAATTCAAAATAATCATCATTTACTGTAAATTCAAAACTCAGTAAGCTACAAGTGAATATGGCTGGGCAACCAAATGAAACAAGAAAAATGATGCATTAACAAAATCACCATGTCAACAGAGAGATAGAAACCATAAAAAGAACAAGATATTCTTCAGCTGAGGAATACAATAACTCAACTATAAAACCGAATATAGAGATTCAACAGCAGAGAAGACCAAACAAAAAAATCAGCAAACTTGAAGACAGATGTTTGTAAATTATCCAGTAAGAGAAATAAAAAGCAAAGAGTGAAGGAAGCCTAAGGGACTGGAGGGACAACATCAAATGAATCAACATACAAGCTCTAAGAGTTTTAGAAGAGAAAGAGAATGGGACAGAAAGCTTAAAGAAATAATGGCAAAACTTTCCAGGAACTGGAGAGGTAAATAGAAATCCTGATTCATGAAGTGCAAGGGATCCCAAGGATGAGGAATCTAGAGAGGTCTATGCTGAGACACAGTACAATCAAACTTTCAAAGACCAACAGAGAATGTTTAAAGTAACAAGAGAAAAGGGACATATTCCTTTTGTAAAGTCACGAACAGATTTCTTCAAACAAGTTTTGCAAGCCAGAAAGGAATAGGATAATAAATGCAAAAAAGGATATAACTTGCCAACCAAAACCCCTATTCTGAGGAAAATTGTCCTTCAAAAATAAAAGAGATGGCTGGGCGTGGTGGCTCACACCTGTAATCCCAGCACTTTGGGAGGCCAAGACAGGTGGATCACGAGGTCAGGAGATTGAGATTATCCTGTCTAACATGGTGAAACCTCGTCTCTATTAAAAATACAAAAAAAATTAGCTGGGTGTAGTGGCGGGTGCCTGTAGTCCCAGCTACCTGGGAGGCTGAGGCAGGAGAATGGCATGAACCCGGGAGGTGGAGCTTGCAGTGAGCCAAGATTGCACCACCGCACTCCAGCCTGGAGGACTGAGCAAGACTGCATCTCAAAAAATAAAAATAAAAATGAAATAAAAGAGATAGGGTAGGTTCCAAGATAGCTGAATAGGAACAGCTCCAGGCTACAACTCCCAGCATGAGTGACACAGAAGACGGTTCATGTCTGCATTTCCAACTGAGGTGCCAGGTTCATCTCACTGGGGCATGTCAGACAGTGAGTGCAGGACAGTGGGTGCAGCCCACTGAGCGAGAGCCAAAGCAGGGTGAGGCATTGACTCACCTGGGAAGCACATAGGGGAAGGGAATTCCCTTTCCTAGCCAAAGGAAACTGTGACACAAAACACCTGGAAAATCAGGTCACTCCCACCCTAATACTGCATTTTTCCAAGGGTCTTACCAAATGGCATGCCAGGAGATTATACCCTGTGCCTGGCTCAGAGGGTCCCACACCCACAGAGCCTCCCTCATTGCTAGCACAGCAGTCTGAGATCTAACTGCAAGGCAGCAGTGAGACTAGGGAAGAGGTGCTTGCCATTGCTGAGGCTTAAGCAGGTAAACAAAGTGGCCAGGAGGCTTGAACTGGGTGGAGCATACCACAGCTCAAGGCCTGCCTGCCTCTGTAGACTCCACCTCTGGGGACACAGCATAGCCAAACAAAAGGCAGCATAAACCTCTGCAGATGTAAATGTCCCTGTCTGACAGCTTTGAAGAGAGTAGTGGTTCTCCCAGCATGGAGTTTGAGATCTGAGAATGGACAGACTGCCTGCTCAAGTGGGTCCCTGACCCCCAAGTAGCCTAACTGGGAGACAACCCCCACTAGGGGCAGACTGACACCCCACATCCCACATGGCCGGGTACCCCTCTGAGATGAAGCTTCCAGAGGAAAGATCAGGCAGCAACATATACTGTTCAGCAATATTCACTCTTCTGCAGCATCCATTGCTGATATCCAGGAAAACACAGTCTGGAGTAGACCTCAAGCAAACGCCAATAGACCTGCAGCTGAGGGTCCTGACTGTTAGAAGGAAAACTAACAAACAGAAAGGACATCCACACCAAAACCGCATCTGTACATCACCATCATCAAAGACCAAAGGTAGATAAAACCACAAATATGGGGAAAAAACAGAGCAGAAAAGCTGAAAATTTTACAAATCAGAGCACCTCTCCCCCTCCAAAGGAATGCAGCTCATCGCCAACAATGGAACAAAGATGGATGGAGAATGACTTTGATGAGTTCAGAGAAGAAGGCTTCAGACAATCAAACTTCTCTGAGCTAAAGGAGGAAGTTTGAACTCATCGCAAAGATGTGAAAAACCTTGAAAAAAGATTAGACGAATGGCTAACTAGAATAACGAATGTAGAGAAGTCCTTAAGTGAACTGATAGAACTGAAAACCATGGCACAAGAACTATATTACAAATATACAAACTTCAATAATCAATTTGATCAACTGGAAGAAAGGGTATCAGTGATTGAAGATCAAATTAATGAAATGAAGCAAGAAGAGAAGTTTAGAGGTGAAAAAGTGAAAAGAAATGAACAAAGCCTCCAAAAAATATGGGACTATGTGAAAAGACCAATCTATGTTTGATTGGTGTATCTGAACGTGACAGGGAGAATGAACCAAGTTGGAAAATACTCTGCAGGATATCATCCAGGAGAACTCCCCCAGCCTAGCAAGGCAGGCCAACATTCAAATTCCAGAAATACAGAGAATGCCACAAAGATACTCCTTGAGCAGAGCAACTCCAAGACACATAATTGTCAGATTCACCACAGTGGAAATGAAGGCAAAAATATTAAGGGCAACCAGAGAGAAAGGTCGGGTTACCCACCAAGAAAAGCCCATCAATCTAACAGCAGATCTCTCGGCAGAAACTCTACAAGCCAGAAGAGAGTGGGGGCCAATATTCAACATTCT
>NW_016812646.1:7559-12049 GCF_001698545.2 Rhinopithecus bieti
AAAAAGTTCCAGCCTGAAGGCATTCAGGCAAAAGAAATTCCCTCTGTTTCAAGAGAGAAACAGTCTTTTGTTTTATTCAAGGCTTTCACTGATTGGATGAGGCCCACCTATATTAGAGAGGGCAATCTACTGTAGTCTATTGACTTACATGTTAAAATATCAAAAACATCCTCAAGAAATACTCAGAATAATGTTTGACCACATATCTGGGCATCCTGTGGCCCAGTAAAGTTGCACATAAAATTAACCATTATAGCCCCTGAGACCCTGAGCCCCTGATATACATAAACTTTCTTCCCATTATTCAACCAAACTCTAATCTAGATACTGCTGTAATGGGATTTTGCACATGTAATTATGGTTGTTGATCTTGAGGTAGGAGAAATATCTAGGTAATCCTACTTAATCGTATGAGCTCCTTAAAAGGACAGAATTTTCTCCAACTAGTTGTATAAGGGAAGCCAGGACTAAATTCCACCAACAAGAATGAGCTTGGAAGAAAATTTCCCCTAGAGCCTCTACAGAAGAACCCAGCTGGCTGATACCTTGATTTCTGCCTCCCAGCACCCGATACATTGAGCAGAGAGCAGCCACACTGTGCCAGATTTCTGACCTACTGAACTGTGAACTAATAAATAAGTGTTGCTTAAAATCCAGAAAATAAAAATAAACAAAAAATGACAGAGATAAAGATTTTCTAAAATAAACAGACACAGAAATAAAGACAAAAGTAAAGGGAATTCATTACCACTAGATACCTACTACTAGTTTTTTAAGTTAAAATTAAAGGATGATCTAAACAGTAAAACAAACAAATAAAAAACCCCACAAAGATATGAATGTATAAAAGTAAATCCTAAGGTAAAAACATAAATAAATACAGAATAAATAGTACTATAATGTTAGTATGCAAATCACTTTTAATTTTAATGTAAAGTTAAAGATGACATTTTTGAATTAATTTTAATTTTTGTAGGCACATGGTAGATGCATATGTTTATGGAGTAGATGAAATATTTTGACATAGGCATGCAATGCATAAAATGGAGTATACATTCCCTCAAGCATTTATCCTTAGTGTTACAAACAATCCAGTTATACTCTCTTAGTTATTATTAAATGTATAATTATATTATTATTGACCACAATCACTCTGTTGTGTCGTCAAATAATAGGTCTTGTTCATTCTTTCTATTTTTGTTTTCTTTTGTTTTGTTTGGATACTCATGAACTATCCCCAGCTCTCTTCCACACCACTCCAAATTACCCTTTCCAGTCTCTGATAACCATTCTTTTACTCTCTAGGTCCATAAGCTGAGATAAAACTACTTTAAAATATAACTACAAAATTTAATGGATATAATTGTGACAAAATATTACTATGGAAGGAGAAATGTGTAGAATTTGGATGTGATTGAAGTCAACTTAAAATAGAATGTTATAAGATGTTATATGTCAACCCCATTTTTCCTACAAGAAAAAACCCTATAGCTGATATACAAAAGCAAAAGGGTAAGGTATCAAGGAGTATCTCTACAAAAAAATAAATAAATAAATAAAGGAAGACAGCAACAGAGGAAAAGAGGAACAAAAGAAACCAAGACAGAAACAATTTTAAAAAGAGAGAGAGAGAGAAGAGTAAGTCCTTCCTGTTAACACCTTTAAACATGAATGGACTAAACTCCTCAATCAAATGAGGTACAGTGGCTAAAACAAACAAAAAACTCCATTATTAGTTATCTACAAGACACTCACTTTAGAGTAATAGACACACATAAAGTAATGGGATGAAGAAATATATTGCATTCTAACGGTAAGAAAAAGAGAGTAATACTTTCAAGCATGACTTGAAAGTTTATAGCAATAAAATATGCTCTAAAAAGAAAAAAATGGCTAGGCACAGTGGCTCACACTTGTAATCCCATCATTTTGGGAGGCTAAGGCGAGCAGATCACTTGAGGTCAGGAATTCAAGATGAGCTTGGCCAACATGGTGAAACGCTGTCTTTACTAAAAATACAAAAATTAGCTGGGCATGATAACATGGGCCTGTAATCCCAGCCACTTAGGAGGCTGAGGCAGGAGAATTGCTTGACCCCAGGAGGCCAAGGTTGTAGATAGCAGAGACTGTATCACTGCCCTTAAATCTGAGTAACAGAGTGAGACTCTGTCTTAAAAAAATGGGAAAAAAATTCTCCCTAACTTTATACACGGACTATTAAGGGAGGCAAGGGGAGAGCAAACCATGTCCAAAGTTGGCAGAAGATGGAAATAATACAAATTAGAGGATAAATAAATAGAAGTTAGAAAATGAAATAATACAGAAAAGTACATGAAACTATGGTTTTTAAAAATAAACAATATTGATAAATCTTAGCTAGACTAAAAGAGAGAAGACTCAAATAAAATTAGAAATAAAGGGAGATATTATAAATTCTCACGTCGCTGATGCCACAAACATAGAATCATAATAGATTCCTATGAAAAATAACTGCTGGGTACCAGGCTTAATACCTGGATGACAAAATAATCTTTATAACAAACCCCATGATACAAGTTTACCCCTGTTAACAAACCTGCACATGTTCCCTTGAACTAAAAGTTTTAAAAGTTAACATTTTAAAACAGAAATAAGACAAGTGTGGTGACTCACACCTGTTATCCCAACAATTTGGGAGGCTAAGGCACGCAGATTGCTTGAGCCCACAAATTTAAGACCAGGCTGGGCAATATGGTGAAGCCGTATCTTTTTAAAAAATACAAAAAAAAAAAAAAAAAAAAAAAAAATTACCGGGCATGGCAATAGTGTAGTCTCAGCTACTCAGAAGGCTGAGACATGAGGATGTCTCAAACCTGGGGAGTAGGTGTGGCAGTGAGCTAAGATTGTACCACTGCACTCCAGCGTGGGTGACAGAGAGAAGCCCTGTCTCAAAAAAACAAACAAACAAAAAATAGAAACAGAAAACAAAATCCTAAAATTCATATGGAACCATAAAAGACCACAGATAGCCAAAATGATCTTGAGTATAAAGAAAAAAATGCTTGAAGAAGGATACTTCTATTTGCAAAATATATTATAAAACTACAGTAATTAAAATAGTATAATGCTGGCATAAAGACAGATATATACCAATGGAATAAACTATAGACCAGAAATAAATGCACATATATACAGTCAACTAACATGTGAATACTGCTGCCCAAAATACTCAGTGGGGGAAAAATGATCTCTTCAAATAATGTTGAAGAACTCTGCATCCATAGGGAAAATAATAAAACTGAACTCACACTACACACACACCATCAAACTCAAATGAGTTAAAGACTACTTAAATGTAAGACCTAAAACTATAAAACTACTAGAAGAACGCATAGGAGAAAACCTTGATGGGCTTAGACTTGGCAATTAGTTCTTTAACACTAATAATAATACAGGAGTTATTAAGAAATTTTTTTGAGAAGAAGTCTCATACTATCACCCAGGCTGCAGTGCAGTGGCATGATCTCAGCTCACTGCAACCTCCGCTTCCCAGGTTCAAGAGATTCTCCTGCCTCAACCTCCTGAATGCTGAGATTATAGGCACCTGCTACCATGCCTGGCTAATTTGTTTGTATTCTTAGTAGAGACAGGGTTTTACATGTTGGCCAGGCTGGTCTCAAACTCCTGACCTCATGATCTGCACAGCTCGGCCTCCCAAAGTGCTAGGATTACAGGTGTGAGCCACTGTGCCTGGCCAAGAATTTATTTTTAGGCAGCTGGAAAGGGTAAAAGCGTTCTTGATGAAATTTTCCATTAATAAAAAGCAGCCTGATAGATATACAGACTAGGAAATTACATATTTAAATGCCAGAAGCTGTACCTGGAGGCCAGGCACATTCAATATGGCATTTCTTTTTTTTTTTTTTGAGACCGAGTCTCGCTCTGTCGCCCAGGCTGGAGTGCAGTGGCCAGATCTCAGCTCACTGCAAGCTCCGCCTCCCGGGTTCACGCCATTCTCCTGCCACAGCCTCCCAAGTAGCTGGGACTACAGGCGCCCACCTCGTCGCCGGCTAGTTTTTTGTATTTTTAGTAGAGACGGGGTTTCACCATGTTAGCCAGGATGGTCTTGATCTCCTGACCTCGTGATCCGCCCGTCTCGGCCTCCCAAAGTGCTGGGATTACAGGCTTGAGCCACCGCGCCCGGCCTGGCATTTCTTATACTCTTTTCCTTGTCACCATATGTACAGGTGTCACAACCGTCACCAGGTGGAAGCCACATTTACACAATAAAAGAGTAGGGTGAGAGGGCCAGTCTTTTCTCAGGCTACGTAAATCGTACACCTGGTCAAACCAACGCCCTGGGTCCAATGTAAATCAGTCACCACATCTTCAAGTGTCTGTACAGAATCAATTGTGTTCCATCCCAAACTGGAGACCTCTTGGGCCACCCATTTTCTCAGCATAAGAAAGCTTTTGCTCTGTTTCCTCTTTCTTGTCCTTTTTTTTTTTTT
>NW_016812646.1:12264-15416 GCF_001698545.2 Rhinopithecus bieti
CAAGCTCTCTTTTGTCTATTAAGCTTTCCACTCCTAAATCCACTCCTCATGTGTGTCTGTCTCCTGAATTCTTTCTCTGCATGAGACAAAGAACCAGGGTATATACCCCAGACAACAAAGCCATTTTATTTTGGGGCTTATCCAGGATTGGGATCAGAACAGAAGACAGAAACATTGGAGTGGTCAGTATAGAGTGAACCTTAAACTGTCCTTTAATCTGAAGGCTCTCTTCAAACTGGTTGACTTTCACAGAGGTCCTAATCATTGTGCAAGGCTGGGAAAAGTCTGGAACAACTAATGATTTCTGAACAGGGTACACCCTGGCATTATTGAAAGGCTTCTGGACAAGCCAGCCTCTGACAGCCCATCTGGGTGTTGGTAATGGATCTCCAGCTATCCTGTCAAAAAAAAGTTTCTAAATTTTACTTCCTTTCTGTCAGTGGTCACTATTTCTCCTGTTCTGTCTGTGTGTGCAATGTGTGGGAAGTTTTACTTTCATTTTTCTTTGCAATTTTATAGTCCTCACTGAGAATTCATAAATGCTTTTTGTTAAACTTGTTTCCAAGTGTTTATGTTTTTGATGTTATTGTAATTGAAATTATCTTTTTCATTTGACTTTCTAATTGTTTGCAGTTATAACAGTACATAAAAATGTAACTTTTCTAGAGTCAGTGACATTTACTCAATTATGCTTACATTTTTAAGTACATAAGGATTGTGTTGATGCTGACAATCTTGGTTCTTTTGTAGATTCAGCTTCCCATTTATGTACATTCTTGGACATTCTATGTTTATAAATTCTAAATATTTTTATAAGTATTATCTTTTAGGATTATATCAATGTAGTCTATATAATACAGTTTTTTTACATCTCATTAAAAATCCCCTGGAAATAATTTTAAGTGCTAACAATGTGGGTGCTCTTCAAATTTAAAGTTTGGGGAAATTTCATTATTGCCACATTAAAATCAATATGGTAAATTTTTTTCTTAACAAGCTAATGAATATCTCTACTAGAAATTTTCAAAGAATTCATAGTCATGATATTTCTGACATTTCACTATTCACCTTTTCTAGATGGGTTGGGTGGTACAACAGGGCCATATTTTATGTTGTCATAAAAATTATTCATGGCTTTTGGATCAAAGTTGCCTGTAAGAAAAGGAACTAGGAATTTATGATTCTTTCTCTCAAATTTAATTCTTCATTATTTGATTTTTCAAGGAGTAAACTATGAAAATTAAAATTGGAAGAAAATCCTTTTCTAGAATTTAAAACTCATTATCATCTCTTCTCCACATCACAAAACTATCACATCAGTGTTCATCTATAATTTGTCACGTAATGGACTATTTCTCCAATTGCAAAGCTAGTCTCCCTGGGCAGGATTAAGCATAAGGGACGTTTTTAGAAAGCAAACAAAGAGGAGAAATGAAAGGATAATTGAACAATTTTACTCTGCTTGCCTATAAGAACTATGACAAAAAAAGATATAAGTGCTTATGGATTCTTATGTTCAAGGAAGAGAAGCTTAAATATTATATACAGACTAATCAATGACGAAAGAGAATATTGTGCTTATTTCAGAACAATACAACAATCCTAAGAACTTAATGTTGCCTCAAATATTTCACTTTTAAAAAAGTTCACTCCAGCTGCGTGTGGTGGCTCGCACCTGTAATCCCTGCACTTTGGAAGGCCGCAGTGGGCGGATCACAAGGTCATATAGAGACCATCCTGGGCAACATGGAGAAACTCATCTCTACTAAAAATACAAAAATTAGCTGGATATGGTGGCATATGCCTGTAATCCCACCTACTCGGGAGGCTAAGGCAGGAGAATCTCTTGAACCTCGAAGGCGGAGGTTGCAGTCAGCCAAGACTCCTTCTCAAACAAACAAAGTTCACTCCCAGAATAAATGTCTGTACTTCAGCTACATCTCCTGCCTGGGCTTCTCCAACATTAATTTTGATTCAAGCAATGGTTTGGATTGCTTGGATCACTTCTTGATCCAATTGTTTGGATCACTTCTGCAAACCAGCAGACTGTTCTGCGCAATTGCAATTAAGATTTATAAGTATACCATAGTTATTTATAGATAATTATGTATAGTGTAGTACAGATAATTCAAGTATACTAAATCTCTTGATTTGTAAGTATTTTTTTCCCAGCAAAAGTTTTCCTCGCTAAAAGTAACCAAAAAAGAAAAGCTACTTTGCATGAAATCAAGCATTAATCTAATCTAAATGTCAAAGAAAAAGAGTATTCTTTTTCTAAATTAAATTATAGATTGGAAAGTTTTCCAGAGATTGGAGGGGTAGAAATTAGTGTAATTCTGCTATATTTAAATCTCTTATCAAGGGAATTAGAAATATTAAAATATAAAAAGGGCTTATTATAAGGATATTGCTCAATGTAGACCAAAAACATCTCTTATTAAAATTAAATAGTGATTTCTTTTGTGGGGGCATTTGAATGTTTATTTTATTTTAAGATAGCTTTCTGAAAATAATTTATACAGAGTCCCCACTTGACCCAGGAAGTCCACTGGCTTCACCTCTCACTGGGCTTACAGGCATGAGCTATAGCACCCAGCCTGAACATCAGCTAAGTATATTTTCTAAAGAAGTTGAACGTTACTTAAACAGATAATCAGTTAAGATCATCTCTACTATAGTGTACCTCCATGAAAAACTGAAAATACTTTAACCATAGGATGTAGTTAAATATTTCGTATCACATATTTGCCCATATTTAAAAAATGACATAAGAATGATTTTAAAACTGAGACATCATAATTTTGGATCTCTACTCATAGATTTTTTTATTTTTTTATTTTTATTTTTTGAGATGGAGTCTCACTCTGTTGCCCAGGCTGGAGTGCAGTGGGGAGATCTCAGGTCACTACAACCTCGGCCTCCCGGGATAAAGCAATTCTTCTGCCTCAGCCTTCCGCGTAGCTGGGACTACAGGCTTGTGCCACCATGCCTGGCTAATTTTTGTATTTTTAGTAGAGAGAGAGTTTCACCATATTGGCTAGGCTGGTCTTGAATTCTTGACCTCGTGATCCGCCTACCCCAGCCTCCAAAGTGCTACGATTACAGGCATGAGTACTCATAGATATAATTTTTTTTTCTTTTTTTTTTTTTTT
>NW_016812646.1:15504-20013 GCF_001698545.2 Rhinopithecus bieti
GCCTCATAGATATTTTTAGCAAGAAGCACATAAACATGGTTTAGAATTAAAGGCCATCAATTTGTAAAATATTCACAACTGACTAAAAAAGAAAAAATGCAGAATAACAGCATAGAATAGCCTAAAAGAACTTAACAGTGAAATTGTCAAACTAAAACTATTACTGATGTCTCAAATATGACCTACAACTATGGAGTAGCAGTCTCTTTACTAGGACCATAACGTTTCTTATATAACCTTTTTCTTAATCTGTGAAACCAAAGTAACAATTTAAATACCAAACTGTTTTTCATGGTACCAAATAGTGAAGTCTGCACCTGTAGGTTGAAGGAGGTTAACTTCTTTCGGTGTGAAGTCAAAATTTATGTAGAGCTGCCTGTTCACGCTTCTCAATCTTGTTATTTCCTCAGGCTAGTATTTGTGGGAAAGTCAACATCAAGCCCAACGTTTAAAAACTGCATTTTATGTTAACATTTCTGACAGTTCATTACCAAATATTTGGCCACAGTTGCTGAGAAACAACATGTTTAAAATCTACGTGTGTTTTCTAAGGGGTAGTCAGGTAAAGTGGTGACACATATTTGCAGTAAACAATGCTCAGAAAAAAAGAAAAAAAAAAGGATAGCCACATATAAATATACAAATATTCCTCGTGTAAAGCAGACACAGTTTTGACATTAAAAAATATTACTTCTTTAATCACACAGCACTGAGACTATTTCACTTAAATACTTATATGTCAAGGGAAACTATAAAAAACCAACATTTTAAAGAGTTAAAGTCAATAATTTTAGGTTTGCCAATTCTGGTGGAAACAATACAGCGGCAGTGGCAGGCATTGAGTTTAGCAGAATTCTTTTATTTTCTCACAATACTCTTTCAAGGTAGGTACTGGTATCTCCTTCAACTTGAAGATAAGGAAACTGAGACACACAGTGATGAAATAATATTCCCAAAGTCATAAATTCAGTAATTGGTAGGGCCAGGATTTATATTGAAACCTACATATATTCTTTTTTGTCTTTATTTTCTAGATTTTTTTTAAAGCTATTAATGTAGAGTATTATATACTCCACTTTATTTTCTTCAGCCTTATCTTTCCACCCAGTCTACTACTCATTAGGCCTTTCAAGTATACAAATAAGGTAGTAAAATGCGAAGTAACTTTTTAGTTCACTTAAATGAAGTGAATATGTGTTTTTTTCACATTAGTATTTTCTTTATGCATACAATTAAAAACTCAGAGATCTGAACCCAAAGTTATGGTTATGAAAGCTTTTAACAGAACCCACTTTCATTAGACTGCCTGGAGTTACCTCAGTTGTAAAGGGGATCTCAACTGTATATACATTAAGTAATAATAATGCAGTACCTCAGGCTGTTAGGAAGTATTAGCAAAATTTGGGTCTGCCCAATAAATTGCAGATATCAAAACAAAATAAGTGTTATAAGAGACAAAATATAATAGCAAGACAATCCCCTAAAATTCTAAAGATAAATATCATTTAGAAATATTTTCTTCTTTTATTACTGAAGGAAAACCCTGAGTAATTAGCATATAAAAATATATAGCCATTAACATATAAAATGTTTCAGTCTGGCTACTAGGTAATACAGAAAAAATTTGAAGCATATACCTGCCCTTTAACAAAAGATATAAAGCACTTACATAGCTAATGTTCTCTTACATGGAATATGCAAGAAAACTGTTCTTTTCTTTTAGGATTATATCAGTAAAGTCAAGTAGCTGAAGAACCTGCTTCCTTAGAAGTCATGAAATTAACTGTTTATAATATTATATCTTTTTTCATAGCTTCTGATTAAACAAAACTGCCTCTCAATAGAAACTACCCATTATCAAAAGTATTCATGGAGGAGGGGTTTCAAGATTCACTGTGTAATTTACAGTTACTTGGATTTCTCTCTTGGATCTCTGAGGGTACTTAATTTAGTTAGCTGAACAGCACTTCTGACTTTCTGTCTTACATTATTTTTTCATTCATAAATTCATACAGACCTATATAAGAAATTCTGAATACAAATCTTTTTAAGAGCTAACACCTTCCACAGCAGTTAATATAATGCTTGGTTTAGTGGTAGATTGAGAGAAATGATGATTATTACAGATCTTTCATGTAATTTTTAAAAAAGATTATTCACAGCTATGCATAAATTTCTGCAACCACATATATAGCTAGACACATACATATATTCCAAATAAATTAGGTAAATGTATTTGTAACTAACTTTTAAAATACTACTTGTTAAGAAATTAATGTTTGAAAACATGAAGTTAATACTGTATGATTAGCACAAAAAAGTCAATTTTCTATTAGGTACCCCTACACAAGAGCAAGATAAAGATCAGGCTACCCAGCATTTACTGAGAAATTACTTGATAAAAACATTATTATATGTGAAGTATATATTCTCTTGAAAAATGGAAAAAATAAAACATAGGTAAATTGGACACAGTTAGTGAGTGCCAGAGCAATTTTAACTCCAAAACCTATGTAAGCATTCTTTCCACAGTATCATAGCAGCACTGGCAGGCATTGGGTTTACCAGAATTATGTGAACCAAAAGGGAATTCTGATTAAATGCTTTATTGCCTGATTAATTCCCACATAATACATTCCTATATTATGTATGTGCCTAAAGTTAAAAGGAAAACAAATTTTAGACTTGCCTCAGATTCACATGGGTAAGATTTTTCCAGTATTTTGCAACCTATACTTTTTCTGAATCTTTACAAAGTTAGGGATTGAGCTAAATGTCTTATATATTAGATTACATAATACTAACAAAACTCTCATGAGATTAATACTGTAACATGCACATTTCATAGGATAAAACAAGTATAAAGTTACCTTATTCAAGAACATATATCAGTGACAGGTAAATTGTAGATGTAGGATTTAATTTTTCATCTGACTCTATAACCCAATATCTAAAACTGCCCCCAAGCTATGCACTCCCTATAGTCCTTCACTTTACTTTGGGCCTAGAAGTGGAAAAACCTGGGAATCACATTCAAATCTCTCATATTCCAAATATTATTATCCACATAAATTGTTTTGAAGCTAAATGGTATGAGAGTTCATTACATTATTCTAGAAATTTTATGTATCTTTGAAATTCTCTGTAATAAAAAGTTAAAAATAAGTTAGTTGTGACATGAATTTCAACTCAATGAAATAAATAAATTATGGTCCAGCATAGTAGTGTCCTCAAAAAATTCTCATTTTCTTTTCTATTGTCTAAAGAAGTCTCATAAATAAAAACTTTGATATAAATCCTATTTTCAGGCCACACATGCTGGCTCATACCTAAACAGTCCCAGAGCTTTTGGAGGATCATGTAAGGCCAGGAGTTCAAGACCAACCAGGGTAACAGAATGACACCACATTTTTAAAAAAATAGATAAATTAAAAATAAATAAAAATTAAAATATATAGTACTCCTAGCTACTTAGGAGCCTGCGGTAGAAGGACTGCTTAAGCCTAGGAGTTCAAGGCTGCAGCATGCTATGATTATACTATGACACTCTGGTCTGGTCTGGTCAACAGAGAGAGAGCCTCTCTCTGAGACATATAAATAAAATATAAATATAAAATATATATAAAATATAAAAATGTAAGTACTGTTTTCATAGTTTTGAAGCACTACTAGTACACATTGTGCATCAGATAGCTTCCTACTACCAACAAAAAGTTTAGTAGGGTCATATCTGGCAGAAATTTTCATATCGTAAGTGCTTGCCATTAGCAAAAAAATTCAGAGGATTATTTTAAAAGAAGTGAGTTCTGGGCTAAGAAAATTTGTTTTTACAGGTACTTAATGGACTCAAAGTGCTCAATGAACACAGGTGGATTACCAAATTGGTTATATCCTTCAATGTCTTCCCTAATGAGACAACTGAATTAAGATTTCAAATGGAGAGAAAAAGAAGAGTTGATTTACATTAATACTGCCTTTCATTTATATTTAAAGATGGCTTTCAGCCAGGTATGGTGACTCATGCCTACAATCCTGGCACTTTGGGAGGCTGAAGCAGGCAGCTCACTTGAGCCCGGGAGTTTGAGATCAGCCTGGCCAAATTGTGAAACCCTAACTCTACTAAAAACACAAAAATTGGCTGGGCATGGTGGAACATCCCTTCAATCCCAGCTACTCAGGTGGCTGAAGTGCAAGAATCACTTCAATCTAGGAGGCTGAGGTTGCAGTGAGCTGAGATTGCACCACTTCACTATAGCCTGGGTGACAGAGAAAGGCTGTCTCAAAAACAAAACAAACAAAAAGATACCTTTCATTTGAAGACAGTTCTAATTTTACAACTGTTAATGATATCAATGTTTAAAATTTAGTTACTATTAGAAACAGCATTTTTATTTATTTATTTATTTTTATTTTTTTTGGAGAGGGAGTCTTGCTGTGTCGCCCAGGCTGGAGTGCAGTGGCCGGATCTCAGCTCACTGCAAGCTCCGCCTCCCGGGTTTACGCCTTTCT
>NW_016812646.1:21716-25108 GCF_001698545.2 Rhinopithecus bieti
AAAAAAAAAAAAAGCCTAGAAGAAATAAATTCAAGGGGAATAACAAATAACATCTCCAGTCTCTATCTTGGTCAAGTTTCAGTCTTCATTTCTATTTTGAATGAAAGCAATTTATAAAAATAAAATGTTGTATCTTGATTATATGTGTCAGTATCTGAAGTCACTAATGAGCCTAGAATCATTCATACGCAAAATAAGCCATCAAGTTATTGTGACAAAAAGCATTGTTTTCAACCACTATGCAGGAAGTAAATACTAAAAAATGAAATTGCCTAGACAGTTAATACCCTCATCTTCCTTCCAATACATTCCAACAAATCACTTACCGTTGGGATCACAGTAGTGCAGCTGACCCTTCTTAGCCATCTGTGCATCAGGTCATGCTCCATGTCATTAACTTCAGCCTTTAATAGCTCTAGCTCCCCTTTCTCAAGTTGCAGTTGCTTTGCTCACCTCTCCATCCTTGCTTGTTGATGTAACAGCAAGGCTCTATAGCATGAAAGATAGGGCCCTTGCAGAGGATAACACTGAAAAAGTTACCTGGAAATTTATGTATAAAATAATAATAAGAAATCCTATCATCTAACTTTAATTGGCATTTGCTCAAATTTCTTTCAAGTTTTATCCTACTTATATGGAATAGAACTATATAGTCCAAAATGTAACTGCTGCACCTGTACATCCATGTAGTTATGTGATATTTTCAATCAGATTCTTTCAAACTGTATGTATGTTTTTAAAATATCACAATATCACACATATTAGCATGTTCATTCTAATTCCACTTCTACCTTATAATTATCGTTACTCCTTTCAGGACTATTTTCCCCCAAAGTTTAAATTCTTTCACTTTGATGAAGATTATACTCCCTCTAAAAATGTATTTTCCCCTCTCTGAAGTCTGTACTTTTGACAACATACATTTTACTCATCGGCATCTTTCTCTCATTATCCTGAGAAGTATTTTAGGTCTTCTCATGCTGGTTTTTTCATAAGAAAAATGTATAGGACTTTGTATGTAAGTAAATTTATAGATGACACTGAAGGGCTTGCCTTATCCTTATAAATTACATTGTTCACCATTTAATAAATATTAATTAAACTTAATAGTGAATATAAATTACTTTTATTTTGAATAAGAATTTTTCATTTCACCACAAAGATTGAATTTCATAAAACAATTAAAATTCACCTTGTATGTAGGCATAGTCACCTGATTCAAAACTAGAACTCTGATATTTATGACTTTCCTTTTTTCCTCGAGGGCCTGGAGTCACTAAAATTGGCTGAATAGGTTCTGGCACTGCCAACTATTCATTTTGGTACACCTACAGTAATTTTTATTTTTAAATTTTTAAATTTAAAATATTTTCAGTTGTTGCTCCACCTACAGTAATTTTTAAAACTGTAGATAGATGTGGTATTATCTGAGGTGACAGTAATAGGACACACGAAGGTCCACTTCATTGTGTATATGTAATGGGCATAGGATTCACATTCATTGAAGATTTTGATTGGCTATACATTCCCCTTGAAGAAGAACTTCAAGGTGTTACAGTGCCTGCATACAGTTAATGCCAATTACCATAAAGAAAGTTGATTACTGAGGGGTGAAAGACTCCTAACTGCTGTTTCAGGTCTTTGAGAAGGTTCAGCTGTAATTTCTATCTTTTTCATGAATCCTCTGGATGAGCTAAATGTTGTGTATGGAATACATGCTACTGAATGATTTCACTGTTTCTGACAGCCAGGAGGCCTGACTAGGTGGCAAGAAGACATGAATACTTGGGTGGCCCAACTGGGAAGACTGTGCTTGATGCTGAGGAGAGCTGAAGGGTGAAGAACATTGAGAAGTAGGTGGTGGCTGGTAAGCTGACTGAGTGATCTGCTGTTTGTGAGAATACTAAGATGGCTGATAGTTTTGTTGATGTGGATAAACAGGTAAAGGATGCTGGCTATAATGAGGCAGTGGGCCCTTTAGTGAGGACTGCCACGGCATACTGTGACAGGTGCGCCTCACACAAATAGAAGCAGGAGAACCATAGATATTGCTTGGAATTTGTAAACCTCTTGGTACCATCTGTCCAGAAGCAAGGTTTTGAGATACTGCAATGGTAACAGGATTTGTACTATACTGAGGAATATGTACAAATGAAGGAGGAGGAGGTGGTGGTGATAGTGAAGATCTTTGCATAGCAGATAGATTCATTTCCATTTGCATGGAAAATGACTGTTGAGGTGGCTGTGAAGAAGGAATACCTGCATTTCTGTACTGTTCAATCATAAAAATTAATTTATAGTTGTAAGTGGCAGTTACAACAGCTGGAGCTGAGTGTGGTTTTTTAACTAAATATATACACTATTTTACCTACTCTTTGGTGTAGATCAATATGCCCATCACTTGAGCTAGGTACCAGCATTTGTCCACCATTAAGTTGAGCTCCATCTCCTGGGTGATAACCACTAGAAGATTGAATACCCAAGTTAATATACAAATGGTAATTTCTATTCATCTTGTCATTTGGACTACAGTATTCCAAATATAAATATTTGTTACTCTCCTGGAAAAGGGCTTGGCAACAGGCATCAAGATTATTACTGTTCTGAGAGAGAAAATGACAAAACTAATACTAAAAAAAACTGAAAATAGGGAAAATCACTCTTTGACTAACAGAAAATTCAATTGTTGTAGAGTAAATAAAATACTGGTTTAATTATAAAAAACTTCAAACTCAGTGATCCCGTAAAAGATATCAAAGTATTCATACACTTTACAAACACTTAATTTACATTAGTTTACTTGTATAGCAGATTTATATTACATTACACTACTGCTAGAGAAATGTTACAAAGACTGGAAAAACTGCTAATAAATAGTCACTCAACAAGTTTTCTGATTCTAGGTATAATAGTAATTTTACATTTGTTACATCTCTATAAATGGAAATACTGAAGTAATCTTAGATTCACCACAATTGCTACATTATATAAATAACATCCTTTATTAATATTTAAACTGGCAAACATAAAATTACCATGCTTTAGTTTTCAAAACCCAAAAGGAAAAAAAAATTACAATGAAATCCTGAGTAAAATTCAAAATTCTAAAGCAGTCTTCACCTTTTAAAACTACATTTACCCCACTACCTAAATTCAGTTGTCTTCATGTTTACAACAGATTTAAGTTAAGCAAAACAATCAATGACAACAACAAAATCAACATTTTTATCAACTCTGCCACAATTAGGGCAATTTAGCAGTAAAACTTATCTCTATTATTTTAACAAAACTCATTCATCTGGAGTTTTGAATTTTTCTTTCCCATTGAGAAGTGACTTGGTATTCTTTCTTTCTTTGTTTCTTTTTTTTTTTTTTTTTTTTTTTTTTTTTTT
>NW_016812646.1:27668-29321 GCF_001698545.2 Rhinopithecus bieti
AGATCTGTTTTTTCTGAATATTTTGAAAACCATACTAATAAAAGAAGAATAACTAGTCATTAAAAGAAATTTTAGGATCAAAGGATTCAAGTTAGTTGTCAATAAGAAAATGTTGAGAGGTGACAGCATGTTGACGGCCCTTGCTCACTCTCGGCACCTCCTTGGGCCTTGGCGCCCACTCTGGCTGTGCTTGAGGAGGCCTTCAGCCCGCTGGGGCACTGTGGGAACCCCTCTCTGGGCTGGCCAGGGCTGGAGCTGGCTCCCTCTGCTTGCAGGGAGGTGTTAAGGGAGGGGTGCGGGTGGGAACTGGGACTGCGTGTGGCACTCGCTGGCTGGCATGAGTTCTGGCAGGTGTGGGCTCTGCAGGCCCCACACTTGGAGCAACTGGCCAGTGCCACTGGCCCAGGGCCAGCAGCTGTAGAGGGTGTGCCAGGTTTCACAGCACTGCTGGCCTGCCTGGCCATGCTCGAATTCTCACTGGGCCTCAGCTGCCTGGCAGTGGGGAAAGGCTTGGGACCTGCAGCCTGCCATGCCCAGGCCCCCATGCAGTGGGCTCTGGGGTGCCTAAGCCTCCCTGGCGGGTGCCACCTCCTGCTCTGCAGTGGCACCTGGTCCCATGGACCACCCAAGGACTGAGGAGTGTAGGCACATGGCACTGGATTGGGGGGTGGGCTCCACTGCAGCCCTGGCGGGGGATCCACTAGGTGAAGCCAGCTGGGCTCCTGAGTCAGTGGGGACTTGGAGAACTTTTATGTCTAGCTGGAGGATTGTATGTGCACCAATCAGCACTCTGTGTCTAGCTCAAGGTTTGTAAACACACCAATCAGCACCCTGTGTCTAGCTCAATGTTTGTAAATGCACCAATCAGTGTTCTGTGTCTAGCTAATCTAGTGGGGATTTGGAGAACTTTATGTCTAGCTAGAGGATTATGAACGCACCAATCAGTACCCTGTTCTATGGACCAATCAGCGCTCTGTAAAATGGACTAATCAGCAGGATGTGGGTGGGGCCAGATAAGGAAATAAAAGCAGGCTGCCTGCGAGGCAGTGGGAACCCGCTGAGGTAGGCTTTCACACTCTGGGGGCTTTGTTCTTTTGCTCTTTGCAATAAATGTTGCTGCTGCTCACTCTTTGGGTCTGCACTGCTTTTATGAACTGTAACACTCACCATGAAGATCTGCAATTTCACTCCTGAAGCCAGCAAGACCACGAACCAATTGGGAAGAATGAACAACTCCAGACACACTGCCTTTAAGAGCTGTAACACTGACCACAAAGGTCTGCAGCTTCACTCCTGAAGTCAGCCAGACCATGAACCCACCAGAAGGAAGAAATTGTGGACACATGTGACCATCTGAAAGAACAAACTCCAGACACACCATCTTTAAGAACTGTAACCCTCACTGCGAGGGTTTGCGGCTTCATTCTTGAATTCAGCGAGACCAAGAACCCGCAAATTCCAGACACAATGTCACTGTTAGAAACTCGAAGGAAAACACATCTAATTAGGAAACTACTAAAATATGAGTTTCACATAAAATCTAAATCAATTCTGGAAGCACTATTAAGTAATATACTTATTAAGGATGTATTTTAATGTTTTGTCAGTGAATTGATCTAAATAATAATATTGCAAAAAAGAGATAAATTTACA
>NW_016812647.1:0-570 GCF_001698545.2 Rhinopithecus bieti
CGAGGCGGGTGGATCACAAGGTCAGAAGATCTAGACCAGCCTGGCTAATATGGTGAAACTCTGTCTCTACTAAAAATACAAAAAAAAAAAAAAAAAAACTACCTGGGTGTGGTGGCGGACGCCTATAGTCCCAGCTACTCAGGAGGCTGAGGCAGGAGAATTGCTTGAACCCAGGAGGCGGAGGTTGCAGTGAGCTGAGATCAGGCCACTGCACTCCAGCCTCAGAGACAGAGCGAGATTTTCTCTCAAAATAAAAAAAGAAAAGAAAAAAGAAACCACCCCCATGACCCAATCACCCCCACCCGGCCCCACCTCCAACACTGGGGACCACAACTCAACATGCGATTTGGGTGGGGACTCAGAGCCAAGTCCTGTCAAATACAGTGGATTTGTGCATGTTGACTTTGTAAATTGCTGTCTCACTGACCTCACTTATTCATTGAATTTGCTTTTTTGTAGATTCCTTGGGATTTCTACACAGACAATCATGTTGTCTGGGAATCGGGACAGGTTTATTTCATGTTCAATCTGTATGCCTGTACTTCGTTTCTCTTGTTTTATTTTACTAAG
>NW_016812648.1:0-798 GCF_001698545.2 Rhinopithecus bieti
TTATAAGGAGGCATAAGAATATGGATTTTTACTTACATTAAAGGCTAAAAATTTTTTTTGTTTTAAAGGTTTAAGCAAGTTTTAAAATGTTAATTGTAAAGGAAATTCTGTGTGTAAACATATTGGCTAAACTTAAAGGGGTATCATCCAGTATTTCTGTGAACTGCACATTAAAATGAAAGCACAGTAAATTTTCTTAAACCACCAATCTGCTCTTTAAAAAAAATTATAAAAAGTTAAAAAGAGTCTATAAAGGTCTTACCTTATAGTCAGATATTAAAATTGAATAAATAATGTCTACAAAACTTAATAAGTAAGTTTAATGTTAATAGCACATACATATAAAGGTAAAATTTAGCATATCTGGTATAAAGTCATACAAAAACATTGTCACATATAAAACGGTGTTTAGTTTTCTTAAGGCCTAAACACAGCCAGGTAAGTCACAAGGCCCCTCATCCCCAAGGCCACAGCGAGTAGGGACAGTAAAGGCCATAAGAAAGCCAAACATGGCCGGGTGCGGTGGCTCACGCCTGTAATCCCAGCACTTTGGGAGGCCAAGGCAGGCGGATCACGAGGTCAGGAGATGGAGACCATCCTGGCTAACACGGAGAAACCCTGTCTCTACTAAAAATACAAAAAATTAGCCGAGCGAGGTGGCGGGTGCCTGTAGTTCCAACTACTCAGGAGGCTGAGACAGAAGAATAGGGTAAACCCAGGAGGCAGAGCTTGCAGTGAGGGGAGATGGCGCCACTGCACTCCAGCCTGGGCCACAGAGCCAGACTCCATCTCAAAAAA
>NW_016812649.1:0-1696 GCF_001698545.2 Rhinopithecus bieti
AAAAAAAAAAAAGAGAAAAGGCCGTTTGTGTTTTGTTTGTTCGTTTGTTTGTTTTTGAAATGGAGTTTCGCTCTTGTTGCCCAGGCTGAAGTGCAATGGCGCAGTCTCGGCTCACTGCAACCTCCGCCTTCCGAGTTCAAGCCATTCTCCCACCTCAGCCTTCCAAAGTGCTGGGATTACAGGCGTGAGACACCGCATCCAGCCCCCACCACAATTTCTGTTTCCTAGTAACTATATGTAATTTAAGGGCTGGCTGCCATTTTAGCCACCATGCAGCTACCCAGATTTTAATAAACAGTAACAAAGTGGATGACAGGGTTGTTGCAAAACCAAAGAAATGAGTTAGCTTTCAGCAGCTCTCAAGAATGTCTCTTGACCCTGTACCAAGCTCTTAAATTTGTTTTACCTGTGCACAATGAAAGGCGATCTGCTTATAAAAAAAATCATTTTGGTTTTATATTCAGGCTTATACTGCTGTTATTCAGTGGTCTGTATAATAAACTAATGCTGGTCTCTAAATTTTTTATACTGATTCAGAGCAATTTTTTTCTTACTTTTTACATTATCCATTGTTCTTGTTGACGTTGAGTCACTCTTCACAAGACCCTTAAGAGTTCTGATTCACTCACATCACCCAAAAGGGACTTAATTGTGTCTTGGGAAATGTAAAATCCACCTCGGGTATGTATGGGCTTACGGTTAACCACAATATTTAGTTAACCAAGGGACCCTCTTCCCTGAAAACTCTGGTAAATGGGAGGTATTGTAATGGCCTTGGTCTAACTTTGCTGTCCTGCCTTTAGGATTAGGCCAAAGTCAGTGCTGATAACAGTGTTTGAATGCTGCCTGGCTTTCACAGCTGTGGCCCCTTTGTGATTTTTTTGGAATTGTTACTCCTAAAATTTCTAGACATGATAATGAGTTTTGTTAGTGAAAGTGCCTGGTGACTGCAGCTATTGTCTGCTGCCCGGGAGGCATTTAGAACTTTCTTCGTGACACTGTTGTAGTACAGAATGCCACCCTCAATCGGGACGGGCTTTGTATTTTGTGTTTCAGTGATGTCCTGATGGTAGAGACACTTGCTTTTGAGTTACTTTGCCCATCCAGCTGCCCCTCCTTTTTACCCACCTAAAAGCGAAAGCAAAGCCATGGCACCGTGAGAGAATTGGAGAGCATCTAATCTAACCCCTTTGTAAGGAATGAAGACCTGGAGGTGCCCAGAGGTGATTCTCCCAAATCACAGACCATTTACTGGGGATGCCAGGACCAGAACCCAAGACTCTACAGTGCTCGCTTTTTCCGTATCCCTCTGTCAACATGGACCTCTTAACATTTAAAAACTTAGTGTAAGTTACATACATGGAAGATTAAGTAGAGAACTTGATGAATTACCACAAAGTGAGCCCGCCCGTGTAAGCAGCCCCCGAGGTTGGGGAGCAGAGCAGTGGCATCCAGGCATCCAGAGGCCCCTGTTCACCCATTCACTGCCCTGTCCCACTTGCCCCAAAGGAAACATTTTTGTTAACCTTTGAACACATAGATGTAAAGGCTGCAGTTTCGAATTTTACAAATGGGATCATGGAGGCTATTGCTGTTGGGTGAGTCCTCTGGTGGAAAAAGGAGCGTGTTCATGAGCTAGGTGTAAGGCATGAGGGATGGTGCCTGGAATGTGGCAGGTGGTGCCTGGAATGTGGCA
>NW_016812650.1:0-7331 GCF_001698545.2 Rhinopithecus bieti
TTCTTCTACTGAATGTCTTTCTAAAACCTGGACAGAAGGCACAGAGCAGCTATGTGAGGGCTGGGAAGAGTCAGTAGTAGTGAGCAGCCTTGGAAAGAAGATAAGAATTTCAAGTATCACGGAAAAGATGAATGGGCTTCCTGGGTTATCCCTCTGTTGTCCTCAGCCCAAACTTACTACAGCCTGAGCCCTGGAGGCAGAGCCTGGCACAGCTGGGGAGCCTCCTAGGGGTTCTAATCCACTTTGAAGAAGGAAGAGCATCTCCTACTGCTATGGTTTCAATGTGTTTCTGTGTTGGAAACAACTGCCACCATGACAGTGTAGAGGTGATGAGGTCATGACGGCCCCTCCCTCAGGAATGGATGAATGCTGCTACTGCTGGAATTGGTTATCGAGGGACTTCGGCCCCCTTTTTTCCTGTCTTTCATGCTTGCTTGCCATGGGATGCCTTCCACCATGGATGGCCCTCAGCAGATGCTGGCATCATGCTTCTGGACATCTCAGCCTCCATAACTATGAGCCCAGTAAATTCCTATTCTTTATCAGTTACCCAGATAGCAGTGTTGTTATAGCAGCAGAAAATGGGCTGAGACAACTATGTTCAGGGCAAGTGAGGAATCATCCCTTTTTGGTGTAATCTCTGAACCCTTGAACCTCAGCTCCTCCCTAAGCAACCCTGTGGTGTGGGTGACAACAGGGGTCACAGGAGCCCAAACTGGTGAGGGGGAGATGGTCTCTTTCTGATGAGAAGAGGTTTGCTCCCCCTAAGAGGTGGGCAAAATGTCTTGCTTTTTACCTCTGTCTTCCTGATGCTTGGACCCAGATTGAGGTTTAGTAATAGGAAGAGTTTAGCAGAGTAGGGTAAAGCCTTAGCTGTCTGTCCAGGGGACTGAAGAGGGAGCCCTGAGAACTAAAAAGTGCCAAGAAGATTGTGGAGGAAAAGGAGTTCATGGAAACAAACCAAAAAGTTGTTGATAAATTTCTGGATTCACCTGTTCAGGTGAGCTGTCTATTTCCCTGCCTGTGCATAATGTGGATCTGACCCTAAGCCACAGACTTTGAGAACTGATGTAAGAATTAGGCACTGCCAGTTCCCAAACTGGCTGGTGAGTGGCGCACAAAAGGACTGATCTTAAGAGGACTGCAAAGCGTTTGAAAATTGAACAAATATTGAAGGCTGGTCAGAACTTATGAACTAACTAAATCCAACCAGGTTGACTGCCTCCTAAAACAAAAATATCAACATCATCTGTAGGATTTACATAAAACCCAGAGTCTTATAATATTCAAAATGACCAGGATACAATCCAAAATTACCAAGCATGCAAATAATCAGAAAAATAAACTCACCAGGGAGAAGATAATCAACGTATGCCAAGGCTGCGATGACCCAAAAGTTGAAATCATCTGACAAAAAGTTTAAGGAAGCTGTTATAAAAACGCTGCAAGGGAAGACACTCTTGAAACAAATGAAAAACACAAATAGAAGCTATCAAGAATAATAAAGTAGAAAATTTAGTATTGAAAAATACAATAACCAAAATTAAAAACTGTACTGCATAGGATCAATAGTAGAATGGAGATGCTGAGAAAAGAGTCAATAAAACTGAAGCCAAGATAACAAAAAATCATCCAAACAACAGAAATCAAAGTATTTAAAATAGATAAAAAGAGAACATGTGAGACAAAGTCAACAGATCTATTTATGTCACTGGAATTACAGAAAAAGAGGAAAGAGTGTAGTACAGGAAAAAATTCAAAGAAATAATACCTGAAATTTTGTCAAATTTGGCAAAAGATACACAACTGTAGATTTAAGAAGCCCAGAAAATTGCAAACAGGACACACTCAAAGAAATTCATTCCCAGATAAATCATGATCAAACTGTTGAAAGCTTTAGAGAAAGTCTTGAAAGCCGCTAGAGACAAACAATGCATCATGTACAAGGAAACAGTCATTTGAATGACTGTGGAATTCTCATCAGAAACTACTGAGTCCAGAGGAAGTACAACAGCACTTTTGAAGTGCTGAAAGAAAGAAAAAAACCTGTCAACTCAGGATTCTATATCCGATGTTTAAGAATCCTTCAGGAATGAAGTTAAAGACATTTTCTGATAAAAAGGAAAATCTAAGGTAATTCATTGCCAGTAGATCTGATCTTTAGAATGGCTAAAGGAAATTCTTTAGAAAAAAGGAAAATGATGGTTATAGTTATCCATATACTTACTCTAGAGAAGCTTGGAACATCAGGAATGCAGGCAGAGTAAGAAAAATGTAAGTATATGGAAAACTGTTACAGGCTCCTTTCCTCAAGTTTTTCAAGATATGTTTATTAGCCAAAAGCAAAGCAAAAATTATGACATGTGAGATGAGATTTTCAATTTATGTAAACATAATGCATGACACTATAATGTAATGGGAGAGTTAAAAGGATCTATATAGTCATAAGATTTCTATATTCCACTTAAAAAGGTAAAATAGTGATTCTAATTAGACTGTGAAAGAAAAGTATTATAATCTCTAGAACAGTCATTAGAAAAACTATATGAAGAGATATAGTAAAAAACACAACAAATAAAACAAAACACTAAAACCAGTTAAAAATAGCCCAAAAGAAGGAAGAAAGAAAAGGAAAAAAAAAGATGGAACAAACAATAAAATGTTAGACCTAAATTCAAACATTAATAATTACACTAAATGTAAATGATCTAACCACACCAAGGAAAAGATAGAGACTGTCCCAATAGATTTTTAAAAACATGCACAAGAAAATGTTGTCATAAGGAATTCACTTCAAACGATACCTGTAGGTTGGTTAAAAGAAAATGGATAGAAAAGGGTATACCATGCAAACACAAATGTAAAAAAAAGTTAATACAAGACAAAGTAGACTTAAGAGCAAAGAAAATTCCCAGAGGGTAAGAAGGATTATTACACAGTGAGAGGGTCAATTCACAAAGGCAATACATCAATTTTAAATGTGTATGTGTCTAACAACAGATTTCAAAACTCATGACAAAATTCAAGGAAAATTAGACCAATCCAGAATTACATGTGGAGACCTAAACACTTCTTTCTCAATAATCAATAGAACTAGGTGATAGAAAATCAGCAAAGATACACAAGTAAAAAACACTATCAACCGACTGGATCTAATGGATATTTACAGAACACTCCACTCAATAACAGTAGAATCTACACTCTTTTCAAGTGTACATAAAACACTGACCAAGACAGGCCATATTCTGGGCCATAAACCCTAACACATGCAAAATGACTGCAATCATACAAGTTACATCCTCTGATCATAATGGAATTAGACTAGAAATCAACAAAAACCGTAACAGAAAATTCTCCAAACATTTGAACAGTAAACATATCATTTCTAAATAATCAATAGGTCAAACAGAAAGTCTGAAGGAAAATTAAAAGAATATACTGAACAGAATGAAACTGAAAATAAAGCATATGAAATTTTATGGGACAAAGCTAAACCAATATTTTGAGGAAAATTTATAGTATTGAATGTCTATATTAAAAAAGAAAGGTCTCAATAATCTAAACTTCCAACTTAAGAAACCAGAAAAAGACGAGAAAAATAAACTCAAAACAACCAGAAAGGAAATAATAAAGGCAAAGGCGAAAATCAATAAAATTGAAAACGGACAAATGATAGAGTAAAATCTGTGAAATTAAAAATGAGTTCCCTGAAATGATCAATAAAATTTATAAATCTCTAAAAGACTGACAGAAAAGAAGAAACAAATAATAAATATTAGGAATAAAAGAGAAGATATTGCCACAGATCCCACAGATATTAAAGAGATAATAAAGTATTCCCACAAATAACTGTGTACTAAAATCCAACAACTGTGAATGGACCAAATTAGCAAAAACTACAAACTACCAAAACTCATCCAAGATGAAACTGAATACTCCTATAACTATTAAAGAAGTTCAATTCATAGATTACAATCGTCTGAAAAAGAAACCTCTAGGGCCAAGATTATTTTACCAGTGAATTCTAGAAAATGTTTTAAAAATAAGATTGATTTGACGTAATTTTTTTCCACAGAAAGGAACATTTTCTAAAGTGTTTTATGAGACCAGCACTACTCCACCATCAAAACAAGAAAAAGTCACAAACCAGAAGAGTACAGTTCAGTATCTCTTATGAACACAGGGTAAAAACCCTCAATAAAATATTGGCAAATCAAATCCAGCAATACATAAAAAGAACAAAACATCAAAATTAAGCGGGGTTTGTCCCAGGAAAGCAAGGCTGAGTCAATATTTGAAAGTAAATCTACATTATGAAACTACAGTATGGATGTACCATAGTTGTTTATCCATTCACCTATTGAACGACATTTTGGTTGGTTACAACTTTTGGCAGTGTGAGTAAAGCTGTTATAAACTTTCACAGAGGCAGGATTTTGTGAGGATGTCGGTTTTCAAATCAGTTGAGTAAATACCTAGGTGTGCAATTGCCGGATCGTATGGTAAGACTCCATCAAGACAGGGTGGCATTGGTAAAAGAACAGACACATAGGTCAATGAAACAGGCACACACAGATATACAATCATTCATTGGTATCCATTGGGTATTGGTTCCAGGACCCTTCTAGAATACCAAAATCCATGGATGCTCAAGTCCCTGATATAAAATGGCATGGTATTTGCATATAATCCGTGCATTTCCTTCTCTAGACTTTAAATCATTTCTAGATTACTTAGGATATCTAGAACAATATAAATGCTATGTAAATAGCTGTTATACTGTATTGTTGAGAGAATAATAAAAAGGAGAAAAAGTCTGTACACTTTCAGTAAAGATGCAACTGTTCTGTCCTTGTTGATGAACATTTTTTATCTGCAGTTGGTTGAATACATGGATATGGAACCCATAAATACAAGGGCCAAATGTAGACTTTGACAAAGATCTTTGACAAAAAAAGCAAAAGCAATTCAGTGGAGAAAGGATAGTCTTTTAAACAAACGGCCCTGGAACAATTAGATACCACATGAAAAAGAAGTGAATCTAGATACAGACTTTATACCTTTCTCAAAAATGAGCTCAAAATGGATCATGGACCTAAATCTAAAAGGGAAAATCATAAACTTTCAGAACATAACATAGGAGAAAATCTAAGCAACCTTAGGTTTAGAGAAGAGTTTTTAGATACAACATGATTCATGAAAGAAAAAATGAATAACCTGGACTTCATTACAATTAAAAACTTCTTTACTGCAAAAGATGATGAGACTCTGAAAATGACAGACAGACTGGGAGAAAATATATGTAAGACACATATCTGAAAAAATGCTTGCATCCAAAATATATTATAAAAAGACTCTTAAAATTCAACAAGAAAAAAGTCAAAAAACCCAATTAAAAAATGGGCAAGTCTTAACAGACCCTTCACCAAATATATACAGGTGACAAATAAGCACAAGGAAAGATATTTAACATAATTCGTCTTTAGGAACTGCAAACTAAAACAATGAGTATGACTACCATGGCTTTTNCGGAGTCTTACCATGCGATCAGGCAATTGCACACCTAGGTATTTACTCAACTGATTTGAAAACTGACATCCTCACAAAAATTTGCCTCTGTGAAAGTTTATAGCAGCTTTACTCACACTGCCAAAAGTTGTAAGCAACCAAAATGTCGTTCAATAGGTGAATGGATAAACAACTATGGTACATCCGTACAATGGAATATTATTCAGTGAAAATAAATGAGCTATGACGCCACAAGAAGACACAGGGAAAGCTAAATGCATATTGCTAAGCAAAGAAAGCCAGTCTGAAAAGGCTACATACTGTATGATCCCAACTAGATGACATTCTGGCAGAAGCAAAACTATAGAGACAGAAAAAAGATAAGTGGTTGCCAGGGGCACTTGCGGAAGGAGCAGGGGACTGAATAGGTGAAGCACAGGGGAATTTTTAGGGTGTAAAATTATTTTGTATGTAACATTTAGGAGATCGGGGGATCCTAGGAAGAAACACAGACTGTGACAAGAGAATCTAACTGTATTATAAACTTAGAAAACATCCTCACTGAATGGGGGAGGAGAACTGATTTTCCAAAAGTAACTTGAAAATGAGTGGAGTCTAAAAGACTAAAGGCAAAAGGAACTGCACATAAATACCGAACTCTAGTTGATAAATTTGTTTCCCATAAGCATAGATGTTAAACTCTCTGATACTATTCTATATGTATACTGGACTTGAATAATTAAGTAAATGGATGGCAGAAAGTGTGAGCCAGGTTTCTCATAGTGAGTGGGAGTTTACAGATAAGTAAGGAGAGGAGGCTAGAAGAATCCATGTGATAATGGATTAGAGTTGTAGATATCAGTAGGAACTAATGTTTAGCTTAATATAGACACAGATAATTGCATTAGAAATCTTTACAATATATATCTCTCCATGGGTTAGTACACACAAAGCTACTTCTGTGGTCTATCAACTGAGAAGACTTATAAACACCACCACCCCCACAGCAAGGAGCAAACCTAGTGCCCAGTCTACGGTTTCTCAAGCATTTCATAATAAAAGACACCAGACTCTTTCAAGAACTGGCCTTTTCCTCCCTAGGACTGGGACAGGAAATACACAAGATGAGCCTGGAGAAACCTGCAGTATCAGAAAGTCAGGACACACTCCAAAACAAAATGAAGCAAAAGAACAAAGACAAACACTCCAGACAAACCACAATGAGGAGAGTATGACAAAGGGACACAGGAGCAAACTACACGATCTCCCAAATGGCCAAAACCGGAATAATCTGAGCAACAAAATAAAGTAGTATTGGAAGACAACCCAAAATATCAATATCTCTGAGTCCATACTAATATAAATAAATGACTGAATACAGAAATGGGTGAGGGAGAAGGAAATCTCCCATGCATTCCCAGTAACTTATGTAGATACTCTCTCTTCAAGGAGCATAACTCCCCATTCCTACGTGTGTTAAGTATAGCGACTTCTTCGCAACAAGTGTAGTATACAGGGGAAGGGGGGAAGAGTAACTTTATCATGGAGTCACCTGACAAACACCACTAGGCCCCCAGGTAATCAAGGTTGACATCAACACTGATAAATGACACTGACAGCATGAGTCCTTGATATGATTTGAGGAAAATGACAGCTTACCTATGTGGTTTTTCTCCTCACACACTATAACCCCAGTCAAATCATGAGAAAAGCATAAAACATTACAAGAGGAACATTCTGTAAAATAGTTAATCAGTACTCCTTAACACTGTCTAGGCCATCTATAACTAAGGACTCGTCACAGCCAAGAGGGACCAAAGGAC
>NW_016812651.1:0-2109 GCF_001698545.2 Rhinopithecus bieti
AGAATCTGAATAGACGTCTCACCAGAAAAGATATATAAATGTCAAATAAGTATATGAAAAGATGCTCAACATCATATGTTATTAAAGAATTACAGTTAAAACAATGAGATAGGCCAGGTGCCATGCCTCACGGCTGTCATCCCTACACTTCAGGAGGCCAAGGTGGGCGGATTGCTTGAGCTCATGAGTTGAAGACCTGTCTGAGGAACATGGTGAAACCCCGTCTCTACAAAAATACAAAAATTAGCCAGGCCTGATGGTGGGTGCCTGTAATCCCAGCTACTCGGGAGGCTGAGGCAGGAGAATGGTGTAAATCCGAGAGGCGGAGCTTGCAGTGAGCCGAGATCTAGCCACTGCACTCCAGCCTGGACGACAGAGCAAGACTTCGTCTCAAAAAAAAAGAAATAAGGAAGATACAAGATGGGTTAAAAACACATGAGGAAATTATTATTATTATTAGCCTAGTAATAATTTAGAATTAAGAGGTGACAGGTGGTCACATGGAAAACTCTCAGTGGGAACTGAGGCGCTAAATCGATGGCAAGCACCTGTCTCCTCCTCCTACCGTGCAGCTCAAAATAATTAATATATTGATGGTAGTGATTACTATTAAATTATCTTCATTCCTGTTACTACTACTTTTGAGGTCAGAATTCATGGCTCTAGATAAATTCATAGAATTAATACAATTAGTAATTCTATCTGAAAAGTAACTCAGGTGATAACTCTGTCACCTGCATGTATAGTCAACTGGTCTGTGTGTAGTATCTAACTACAGGGGAGCACATAGGAAACAGTGGTGTCCTGAGTCCTGCTAGGACTCTTTCCAACCAGACAAATGGAACCCTTACAGATTTTGTTTTTTATTAACCTTGGAAATTTCGCTCAGGTTTGAAAGGAAGTGAGTGTTAAATAGAAGAAATAGTATAGTAAAGAATTCATCTGGTGATGCTTCTATCAGCCCTTCTGATTCCGTATTTTGGATATTGATTAGTCATATGACCAAATCAGTCTATTTTTAATGCCACTAAGCTTTTCCATGGTCAAATATATACATTCCTGAACATAACAAATCCAGATTAAACTGACAAGTTAAATTTAGCTAAAATTTTCTAGTTTCATTCACTACTATCTACCATTTAGCCTTATAGCTGATGGGGTTCAGAAAGACATAGATGTTGAGAGATGCATAAATAAGCCAAGATGAATTGATAATACTCCAAGATTTTTCTATTCCATTTATTCACAGTCAGCTAGACATAGCCATAAAGTTAGAATTTGTAAGAAGCTAAATGGCATTGGCAAAAATAGAAGCAAAGAACATTAGAAATGTTTACTTGAAAAAATGAACAGCAGAAGAAATAATGCAGGTCTCCAACTACGTAATCATCAAGAGAAAACTGCCATACCATTGAGATTTTATAAAGAATAGTGTGGAATGTGTTGCAAGGTAATAGTAGAAAGTAAGCTATAGAAAGGAAGGATATTTTTTAGAATAAAGGGAAAATAATATACTCCAATAGTCTTTAGAAACATTTCAAATAAAGCTCTGTGATTTGAGAAGAGAATACATAGAAAGAAAACAAGCAAGAGGCCTCAATTCTTTTCAGGTCCCTCTTTCACTTTTGGACAATATGCGTTATGTCATGGACCATCAAAGTCTCTATGCCTGTAGAAATATGGGCGCTCACAACTTTAAAAAATTATAGCATTCCATTTTTTCACTTGCTCAATTATTTAAAATTGAATTGATTATGGTCAATTGAATTAATTTCACTTTCTCATTTCTTAAATAATTAAGGTCAACTATACTTATTTGCATTTTAATAATAAAAATTTCACTAATTTTCCAATTTCTATTCCTGTTTCCATTTATATTTCTGCAAAATGAAAACTTTGTAGAGCCGTTGAGCAGGTCAGAGGTAATATATATTGCTGGACATGTTATATGTGTCTGGTAATCGTTAGCTTCCCCAAATTTCTAATGTTTAGGGAAATATTTTTAATATTTAATAAGAGACTTAAAAATTACTGCCCCCAATATCCATCATGTCTTTTTAAAGATCTGAGGCAAAGTACCATCAAAACAATTTTCAAAATGCTAAGTCG